>NC_089652.1:23581250-23887857 GCF_037042795.1 Molothrus aeneus
GCAGATGGGGGGACAAAGGTGTCCCATCCTGCACCCTCTCAGCTCTCCATGTGCCCTGCCCCTGTATGTTCTCAGCCTCTGCTCCCATTCCTTGGGGAGTTCCAGGGACTGAGCCCACCACATCCCTATTGTGTCCTTGTCCTTATCCCTGTCCCTGCTTGCCAGGATTCAGGATGTGGGTTTGGCGCAGGGGAAGTGCTGCTTTTGCTTCTGCTCTCGCTTCCCTCACTCACATCACGAACAATGCGGGGGCTTCTGGGTGGTTGAGCACGGGGGCACACCAGCCCTGATATGCAGCCCCCTAAGCTCAGCTCCCTAGGCAGAGCCCTCTGGCACAGCCTGTTGCCTGCATGGCTGGCATGGGGTTTGGGTGAGCTGCGGGCATGAGGTGACGGGCCACAGGGCACAGTGCAGTGATTTTGGGGTGGGTGGCAGCTTGGGGACAGGGTGAGGGAAGTAGCCCATGGGGGTGGAAGGTCTGTGACTTGTCACTGTGGCTGGTGTGGGGCAGCACTTTGGGGATCGGGGTGTGTGTCCCAGCAGGGTGCATGTGCACTCACAGGAGGGGGTGCACTGGTGTGCCCAAACGTGCCTGAGCGTGTGAGTGCCCTGTGCCCTCTACCACGGCACAGTGAGGGAGCAGGACACAGGTCTGGGGCTGCCCGTGTTCCCATTCCAGTGCCCTTGAGAGACCTCGGATGAGCTATCTTTGCATCTGCCCACCCCACTTGTACTCAGTTTCCCCTGGGAGGAGAAGCCCCTTACCTGTGTCCAGGAGCTGTGTGCTGCCCCGGGGTGGTTGCTGAATGCTGCGGGTGCGCTGGCATGTCCCTGTGCCCACGCTGTGCCTGCCTGCTTCTCCTTTTGTACCTTGAGCAGGAGGAAGTGTGGGAGGTCGGTGGGGCTGCAGAAGCCACAGCCCGCCCGGCCCACACCACATCAGGCACTGCAGCTTAGCCTCCAGCACCTGGCTCCCTGTTTTGGGGGGTGCCAGCTCTGGGGAAAGGGTCAGCAAGGCTGGTCCCCCTGTGCAGCTTTTGCAGGGGCAGAGGAAGGACAGTGTCAGACGTGGGGGGACCCTGATGCTCTCCAATAAGACTGGAAATTAGGAATGCTCTGAAGAACCTGCCTGCAGTTTTTGTGGAGGGGGTCCAGGACCCATTCTGTGCTAGAAGCAGCCAGCAGCAGACCCTGGCACAGAGGCCACCCCCATGCACAACAGCCCGTGGGCACAGAGACCCCTGCAGGAGCTGCAGCCCCCCCTAGCAAGGACCACAACCCTCCCCAATCATCTGGCCTCCACATGGGGGCTGTACCCAGAGCCAGCGTGGAAGCTCTTTCCAGAGCATTCTGGACAAGGCTCCCTCTTGTTGGGGAGCCCCCAACCCAGCAGTGCACCTCATTCACTGTGCCTGAACCCCTGTACTGTGTCAGTCCTGTCCTGTGGGCTCCTTCTTGACCGGGGGCTGAAAACCCCTGTGGGGGGGAGGTCAAAGGTGATGCCAGCCCATCCCACCAGTCCAGGCAGGGGCACCCACTGCCATCCTGCTCCCCACCACCATCTTGGTGGATGGCCACAGCGATGCCCATGTCCTATCCTCTGCCATGACCCTCCTTGTAGAGCAGGTTGCCCTTACCTGTGTCACCTGGATGTCTTTGGGGACACAGTTGTCACCCCGGCCAGGCCTCGCTCGACACCAAAGTGAAAGTAGGAAGTGATGCTGAGTGGGAGCCTGGGCCTCCCAGCACCCTCCTGGCTCTGGGGTGGGTGTTGGCCTGTAGGTGCAGCTGGGGAGCAGAGGGGAGCCACTGTCAGTACTTGGGGTGACCCCAGCCTCCTCATCACCCCATTGCCCCATGCCAGCCTGCAGTGTGTGCCACTGTGGGCAGGGGGCACAGCACCCCATATTGGATAGGGGTTGGGCAGGGTGTTGGGTGGCAGTGGAGGAGCAGCATCACCGCGTGTGTGTGTGCATGCGTGTGCAGGTATGCATGTGACTGCACGTGTGTGCAGGCTGTGTGAGCACAGCTATGTGGCTGCGTGTGTGGGTGCAAGCTGTACACGTGTGGCTGGCGTGGGTGTGAGGCTGAGAGGGCACAGTGTGTGCCCTTCATTGCACCACCCACGTGCCTTGTGCCAGGCACTGCGAGGGCAGGACCCCAACACCTGCAGGGGAAACGTGCCCCTGCCCGTCGCGCCACTGCGGCAGCCTGGCAGCAGGGTCCCCTCTCCCTGCCCCAGCCAAGGGCCAGGGTGAGGGTGCCAGGGGCTGGGGGGGCAGAGAAGACTCTCACCCATCCTTGGCGTGGGTGCAATTCAATTAACGAGGCCTGGCCCCGGTTCAGCACAGCCAATAAAGCTAATGGCCCCGCACAGGCCTGGCGCTGCCCGCTGGGGTGGGGGGGCAGGGGGGGAGCCGGGGGCCATCTGCTAATTAAATGGGGGTGGGGGACCGTGGAGCCAGCAGTGATGTCACCTCCCTGAGGCTCACCGGCCCCCTCTGCCCTCCAGCCCTCTACCACTGCCAGGGTGCCAGACAGAGCTGTGGGGGACAGCTGTGAAGTGTGAGGGACCACCCAAACTTCCTGCACCCCCACCCTGCTGCTGCTGCTTGCTGGGAGGCTTCCCAAGGCAAATGCAATTAGTGCCCATGCCTGGCATAGCCGCTGCCCACGCTTGGCACCAGCAGCTGCCCCGTGGGGATGGGTCCTTGCCCGGCACCAGCATGGCGTCATGGCAGCATCCAGGGGTGCTGCTGCCTGCTGCTCTTGGCACCACCTCGATGGGTGCATGGAGGTGTGTGGTGCCCAGGGGGCTGCACCCTGTTACTCTGTTCCCCTGCCCTGTGCAAGGCCCATGGTGAGGCAGAGATGCCCAGGTTTGAGCTGTCCTGCAGGGAGAGGTTCCCCACGATAATTCTGTGCCCACAGCATGGCACGTCAGCCAGGCAGGCTTTGGGGAGACCCCAATGCAAGGGCACCGTGTGGGGAGTCCCTGATTGTGTCCTCAGGCTCCTGAGGCTCGGCTCGGTGGGATACAAGGAGGACTGGCAGGGGAGAGGGAAGTCCCCCCCGCCCGTGTGTAGGCACTGCCACTTAGGGCTGAGGGTGGGCAGGCGGTACTGTAAGGAAACTGAGGCAGGGTCGGGGAGAGGGTCGTGGATTGAGCTGCGATCGAACCCACCGTGTGCGACCTCCTGCACCCCCAAAACTGACGGCGCTGGAGTGGGGGACCCTGTTAAGGTCTGACATCCACCCCAGGGATGCCGTGCCCGGAGGGCAGGCGGGTGAACGCCGGAGGTGCAAAGCCCCGAGCCGCGTGTGCGGGAGGAGGAGAAGGAGGAGGAGGAGGAGGAGAAGGAGGAGGGGGAGGAGGGGGAGCGTGTCGAAGCTGGCTCCCACCCAAGCACTGCAGGACAGGGGCGGGCACGGTGCTCCCTGCCTGGCTGCCAGCGCGCAGGCGACGCTGGGGAACCGGCGGGGGGGACAGGGCCCGGTGGGACCGCAGCCCCCCAGCACATCACTGTCGCACGGCCCCGTGCCCAGGGCTGGGCACTTCGGGGGCACTGCCCGGCCGCCGGAGCTTGTTGCGGCCGACGCACGGCTGGGTTCGGCCGCTGGTCCGAGCGTGCACTGGGCAGGGGTCGGCCCCTGCACCCTCCCCCCGCCGGGTGAGCCCCTGGCAGGGGCACCATGACCCGGCTGAGCTGGTGCTTTGCCACCTTGGTTGGCTGGGGGAAGTCCTTGGTGTCCTGTCTCCTGCCCCTCCGCGCCCGCCGCCGCCGGGAGGTAAGCGGGCATCGCCGGGCACGGCGTTAGGGTTAGGGGCTGCGCGGGACAGGGGGCTGGGGGGCTCCGGGGTGCGGGGAGTGGGGTATGGGCTGCCGCTGGCCCTGCCTGCTCCGGGCAGCTGGGGGTTAAACCCTGCATATGCATGCCCGGGTGCAGGGCATGTCCTTTGTCCCTCCTTTTGCCCCCCCCCCCCCCCCCCCCAGCGTCTCACTGTGACCCTCTCTTCCCACACCCGAGGAGCCCTGCAGTGCCTGCCTGGAGAGGATCTGCTGTACAGCCTTTCATTCTAAGGGATCTGCTGGGATCCTGTGTCCTTATAGAACCAGAGAGACCGTAGAGGCAGGGGGTGTCCCTGTGTCCTTATAGAACCCACAAAGGGAACGCTGTGCCCTGCATGAGGGGAGCCCAGTGCCCATAAAACACCCCTAAGTGAAATCCCTGTGCCCATAAAGTGGTCAGTGTGGGGGATCCCTGTACCTGTAAACACCTGGCACTGGGAAGCACCATGCCCATAAAGTACCCAGTCAGTGTGGGCTCCCTGTGCCCAGTGTGTGAGACCCCTGTGGGGTCACTTGTGTAGGGCACCTCTGGGCCCCTCAGCACCTGGCATGTGTGGGCTCCATGTGCCGAAGGATTGCCCCACAGGGCATCCCCGTGCCCATGCAGCACCTGCTGTGGGGACTCATTCTGCTCTGCCACCCAGGCTGCGCAAGCTGAGGCGGGGAGGGGGGGAAGCTCTTGGAGGGTGCTGGACTCCCACTGCGCCACCCTCACTTCGTTCTCAGTCTTTGGGAAGCTGCCCCGTGCCTGGCAGGATGGCATGGGACACTTCAGCTGCACCATGCCAGAAAAGCAGGTGCCAAAGCCCCTGTCGGGCAGCGCCTGAGGGAGTCACTGCAGGCTGGTGACAGTCCAGTATATGCCAGGACAGGGACACAGCCTGGAGGAAGGAGAGGCCTCTGACTGCTTGGGGACCCCAGAGCGTGCCGGGGACGCAGGACCATGAACTGATGGGAGTACTGGGGGGTGGTCAGGGCTGTGGGTGGGTGGGTGGCTTTGGTGAGATGTGGGTTGGTGGTTGTGCAGTCCTGTGTCCACCACTTTGTCCCTGTGTTTCGGATGTGGGTGTGAGGACATGGACTCGTGGGGGGCTGTAGCACACGTGTACCTGTGCGTGTGTGTTCATGGGCATGCAGGTGGGGCTGAGGTGAGAGTGAACTGCAGCTCACACCGGTGTGGGTGCACAGGAGGTCTCGATGGAGCTGCCATGGGGTGTGTATCCCCTAACACATTTGTGTATGCTGGGGGCAGCAGCAGCAGGGCTCTCTGTTGGTGTGAGCTGTTACAGAGGGGTGTCTTGGACCTTTCTGTGCTGACAGGTACCCACGCACGTGGGACCCACCCACCATGTGTGACATGGGCTATGTGTGTGGTGTACATGAGCACGTACACGGGGGGACATGTGTGATGTGTGCATGTGAGAGTACACATCACACATGAGCAGTGTGCAGACACTCTGCTGGAAGTGGGTGTGGGGGCCTTGGGGATGTGGTGACCCCAGGACACAAAGGAGACCTGCCAAGGCTGGCCCTGCACTGGGAGTACATGCCTACACCAGTAGAACCCGTGCAGGAGTCCCTGTGCTAAGTGACCCCATACGTGTCCACCTGCTGAGAAAATGAGCCTAAAATGATGGTGATGGGCTGTGTCCCTGCGGTCACCCTGTCCCTGTCGCATGACCCTTGTCCCTGCCCTTCTGAGGAGCCTGGGATTGTCACGCCAGTGAATGGGAGGAGGTGATTTATGGAGGGGTGTGGACACTTCTCTCCACCGGGGCTTTCATTTGTGAGCAGTAACGAGGTTGATTAAGACGGGCTGTAATGATGGGGAGGGGTGTGTGAGAGGGGTGGGCAGGCGTGGCTCTTTGCTTGTTTGGTGCTGTGAGCAGGATCGGTCCCCCCAGCCTGGATCTGGTTGGCATGGAGAGGTGGGAAGTGTTGTCCTCTGTCCCAGCTGGCACATCCCCACACGGGTATCCACTACCCTGGGCCGGGTGAGCACAGCATAGTGGTGGGGTGGAGGGCAATGGGACACGGATATTTTGGGGAGGGGATGCTGCACTTTGCGAGGAGCCAGATGCAACCCCAGTCTCTGGGAAGGGCAGCCTACCCCCATCCCACCCTGTCCTTCCTTTCTGGCCTGGCGATTTTATGCAGAGTATGGATGGGAAACCGAGGCATGGGGAGGGGGGCATTACAGTGCCCACGTCCTCTCCATGCCCGGGTTTCCATGCCAGCCATGGCTCGTCCTGTCGGTGTGTCCTTCCCCCTGGCACGTCCCGCACCCTGACTCACACCCTCATGGTCACGGCCAGCTGAGCACAAGTTTCCAGGCTGGAGCCGGAGTCAGCACTGGCGGAGAGAGGGGGAACCGTGTGTCGCACGGCCAAGCCCCCCAGGAGTGGCTGGAGCACCCCCCTGCCAAATCCATTCCCGTCAGGGCCGCAGGCTGCCAAGCCGCTCTCCGTCCCGCCTGGAGGTTGTCCCCCCTCGCTGAGGCCCCCCAGCTCCGCGCATGGATGTCCGCTGATCCCTCCCCGTCTCCCATCCCGGGACCACCCAGGGGACTCGGCTGAGGATGGGGGGGGTGCATCCCGCCGCAGGACCCGCCAGAGGCCGGAGGAGGGATGAGGGTGACGTGGGTGGCGGGTGTCCCCCGGTCAGCGGAGGAAATGGATCCCAAATGTGTGTGAGTGGGGAAGAGGGGGCCTGGGACACGCACAGCCCCACTCCGGGCCCCCGCAGCCCCTCTGCTGGCGGTGGGGGGGTGTCCCAGACGCCTCCGGGCCGACTCGATTGGGGCGCTGCGGGGTCGGGGGGGCTTCGCCGCTCCCCCCCTCCCCCGGCCGGAGGGGCGGTGAGGGGCCGGGGTGGGGCGGGCGGGCGGAGCGAGGGACCGGGGGCTCGGCCGGCCGGGGACGCGCCACGGGCAGCATGACCGGGCTGTGCCTCTCCTGCCTGCTCTGGGTACGAGCCGCACCGGGGGGAGCAGCACGGCAGCGCCGCGGGGTCGCGGAGCGGGGCTGCTCCCGGGAGCGAGCGGTGGATGGGACTGGATGCGAGGGCAGCGGGACGGAGCGGGGGCGTTTGCACCGGGACGGGCGGACTGGGAGCAGGGAGAACTGGCGGGGCTGGACCGGCACCAGGACCGGCTCTGGGGGAACCGGGACGGAGCGGAGACCGCTAGGGACGGTCGGACATCGGGGTGGGGCTGGGGGGACCTGAGCGGGGCCGGGAGGAGCCCGGGGACTGTGGGGAGAGGAGCGGGACGCAGCCCGAGAGAGAAGTGGCCGTGGGCAGTGGGCTGGGGGGTACACGAAGAGAGGGGACCGGGCTGGGTTGCGGGACATACTGGGCTGTAGAAGGATCTGTGTGTGGAAGGACTGTGGACTTGGGGAGGGTGGGAGGCTGATCCCCCACGATGCCCAGCCTGCGTCACTGGCCGGGGGCTCCACCATTCCCTGGGGCAGGGGATCTGCTACTTCATCTGCCCTTCCGAGGGAAGGGCAACTCGGAAAACTGGGGGGGGATCCGGTTAGTTATGGGGGACTCTGCATTCTCCCCAGTCACCAAGCTGGGTCCCGGGGCCCAGCGGGTTGCAAAACTCTGGGTGGACCTGAGCCTACAAGGCTGCACTCAGGTGCCCTCCACCCACCGTGGCTTTGCAGCCTCAGGGGAACTGGGTGTCACAGGTTCCCCCCCGCTGCCACTGCACTCTCTGCAGTGCTGGGCAATGAACCCAGGTCTCCTAGCTCTTGATTAATTTGGCATCTTTGTCTGGTGCCTCTTCCAGCCCAGGACACCTGGGTCCCCTTCCAGCCTCCTTTGGTCTGCATGTTGGCGGGCCCCATGGCCAGGGATGCCTTTGCACCCCTGCTCGTGCACCATGTGGGTGCTGGTCCCTGGAGGTGGGTACCCATGGGTGGATATCCAGGAGATGTGCCCAAGAAGCCCTCCAGCCCATGCCCCTGCATCCCCCCAACAGTTTCCAGCCTTGGGGGCAGGGAGGCTAATTGGGATGCTGCCAGTATGGAGCTGAGACTGGATTGTTTTGTGGGATGGGCTGGTTCCCTGGCTGGCAGAGTGGCACTGGGTGGGCAGAGTGCCCCTCCAGCAGCAGGGTCCTGGGGGCGCATAAAGCTGGGTGCTGCGTTGGTCCCCCTCTGGCACAGTGATGGTGTTGGCAATGAGACAAACAGAAGAGACTCTGGGGGTGTGGGAATCAAAGGGCCAGCTCTTTCACTAGTGAGGATAATTGCTGTTAATGAAGCCATGGAGGCCAGGGCAGAGCGGGGGGTATGTGCATGGGAGATGTGTCGGCATCCCTGTGCATCCCAGTGGGTCCCTGGGAGCGGGGGGCAAGGCCTCTTCCCGGGGCGCCCTGCAGCAATGATGCTGCTTTGCATATGCAAAGGAGCTCATGGCATCATTAGGTCTCACTGTCACCCAGCAACTGCGGCGTGGGAGCCCCTGTCCTGGGGGAGCTTTTCCCACGGCTGCCGGGTGGGTGATGCCGCGTCTGAGCACACACTCGTGTGTGTGTGTGTACACACCCAGCAGGGTGGCACCAGCTCAGGGGGCTGCCAAGGCACCACCTGTGAGCGGCCCTGTGGGAGCAGGTGCCCAGGGAAGAGGAGCTTTCAGGCACATGAACAAATCCGTGTGAGTGTGGGCACAGTGGCACATGGGCCTGTGTATGGGAGCAATGAGCCCATGCCACTGCTCTGCTGTGGCTGCTGGGGACATGTGTGCCTGCAGGTGTGCATGTGCACGCAGTGCCATGACAATGCACTGCACGTTACATGTGCAGCACCCTCACAGCCCCAGGGGTGTTTGCACACACACACACACGGGCGTGCAGTGCACGTGCATGGCCCATCTCCTGTCTCTCTCTGCACTGGGGAAACTGAGGCTGAGAATTTTGTGGGGAGGTACCTGGCCCCCTGACACTTTGGCACCATCCCTTTTGGCTCTGGTGCAGTGGGCTGGAGGAGAGCGGGGCGCCAAGGCAAGGGGGGGCCGCCGGGCCTCTGCTTAATCTCATTAGTCTTGGCATGAAAAGGCGGATTTACAGGGGCTCACGTCTTCATCTGGCAGCGGGTGGGTGGGCAGGGCTGGCCTGCTGCCAAGGGTTGCCCCCCTCCAAAAACAGTCAAATGGGAGTTTGGGAGGATCACTGGCTGCCTGCAGCTGTGCCAAGACCCCTCCCTGTCCTCAACCCCCATGCATGAACACACACAGTTCATGCTTGCACAGTTTGGATCCATCCTGCACTCAGTCACACTCGTGGCATCAGCTTCCTCTTGCTGTGCCAGACAGGGTGGGCATGGCTGCTCATGCTCAGGGGGCTCTGTGCCCCCTTTACACCCCTCCAATACATACCTCAGCACATGCTGCCTGGCATGCACCCCAAAACACAGCATGACAGTGAGACACCCCCAGCATGGGCACCTTACTGGCAGCACTCGCACATACTCGGGTGTGCACATAGGTTTTTGTGCACATATTTGTGTACCCACACACATGCAAATGCACGCATTTATTATCTACACGTTTATCTATGCCCATTCACACGTGCACACGAGTTTGCACGCACACATGTGCATTCAAGCGTTTTCACCCCCTGTGTGTGCAGACATACACAGCTGTGCCCACACACATGTGCTCACAGAGACACTTGTGCAAGGGCACGTATTCACAGGGACACACAGAGATGTACCAGCATGCAGGGAGGCACGAGTGTGCACACATCTGGGCACGCACACATATGTGCTCATACATGTGCATGCACACAGCTGTGCACACCTCTGTATGTTCACACACACAGCACAAACAGCGTGGACACACACATGTGCACACATACACATCTGTGCACACAATCTGTGCGTGCACACACACATATATGTGCACATGCACAAGCGTATGAACACACAAGTGTGTGCATGCGTGCACACACACACTACACA
Organism: Molothrus aeneus; assembly: GCF_037042795.1. Taxonomy (NCBI): domain Eukaryota; kingdom Metazoa; phylum Chordata; class Aves; order Passeriformes; family Icteridae; genus Molothrus; species Molothrus aeneus. The sequence goes on from NC_089652.1 coordinate 23,591,068, forward strand.
GAGGCCCGCACCGCCAGGGGGCGGCAGAGACTATTTAAAGGGGTGGAGGCAGTGCCCCACCCCCCCACTTCCCCTGTACCCCCTATCCCCACTCCATACCCCCCATTCTTTCCCCTGTACCCCCTATCCCCACTCCATACCCCCCATCCCTTCCCCTGTACCCCCTATCCCCACTCCATACCCCCCATCCCTTCCCCTGTACCTCCTATCCCTACTCCATACCCCCCCATCCCTTGCCCTGTACCCCCTATACCCCTCCATCCCCCCCATCCCTTCCCCTGTATCCCCTATTCCCACTCCATACCCCCCATTCTTTCCCCTGTACCCCCTATCCTGTAGCCCATACCCTGTACCACTGCTGCAGAGGACATGGACACAGGTGAAGGGGTGTGGGGGACACAGGTGGAGGATGAACTGCCGGCCAGGGGAGACAGGCAGGTCAGAGCTGAGTGTCTGGGTCTTGGTGCCACCTTGTTCCTGCTGACGAAGCCCCGTGTTTCCCCCAGCCCCAGGACCTGGAGGCCCCTCCAGCACACTCCTTCAAGATGACCAGCTTCAAGAAGGTGAAGGCCTGCGGGATCTGCCGGCAGGCCATCACGCGCCAGGGCAGCACCTGCAGAGGTGAGCTGGGGCTGTGGGAGCGCGGGTGCACGGGGACGTGCCGGGGAGGTCAGGACATTGGGGATGTGTGTGTATGTCTGCATGCACAAGGGTCTGAATGTGGGAACCTGTGCCAGTCTGTGCACACACGTGTGCCTGTGTGTTAGAGGGAGAGCTGTGGCTGTGAGAGAGTGTGTGCGGTGGGTGGGAAGGTGGCTGGGAGGCCAGGGTGGCCCATGGAGACACTGAGGTGTCGCATGTGTACATGGCTGTGTCAGCTTCGTGCACGTGCAGTGAGTGTGCAGCGGCCGCCACGTATGTGTGCACGGGTCGGGGTCTGTGCACACACGTGGGTGTCACCCCTGAGCTGTGCTCGCTGCCTGTGGCACCCAGTGGGTCGCAGGTGGGGCCGCCAGCCCTCGCACGTGTGCGGTGTTGCTGAGCCCCGTGCGAGGGGCGGACAGAGGAAACGGGAACAATGAGGCTTCCTGTGCTGCAGGAAACAGGCCCAAGGGGAACAGGGACTGGGGTGCGGCCGTGGCCGTGCTGCGTGGGGACCCTTGTGTCCCCTGGGGATGGGACATGTGTCTTTGCAGGGCTATTCAGGCAGCATAGTGGTGCCCTGTATAAGTGTGTGTCCCCAGCAGTGGCAAACAAGCCTGCACTGCCCATGAGCAGGTGCCCTCCACAGGGCACGGGTGAAAATGTGCAGCAGCAGTGCGTGGGATGGAGGGAGGGAACACAAGCAATGGCAGCACCCCTGTGGTGCTCTTAGTCATGCCAGTGTCCATGAGACCCCATGAGACCTTTGTGTGCATGGTCTGCCTCCATGCTGTTCACCCTGGGCATGGGGGCTTGCACTCCCACACACTCACTGGCACGTTGGCACCGTGTGTGCCCCAGAGCCACATTTTGTGTGCCTGCCGCTGTGCTGTGCTGGTGCCACCTGGAATGTGTGTGCACCAATGTGAGGTGTGGGCGTCCCTGCACGCATGTGCACGTCCTGGCAGTGCCCAGTGCCAAGGTGCTCTGCAGTGCCCTGCAGTGTTGGGTGCCCCTCCTTCCTGCCCTGCATGTGGGGTGCCTGCAGGCTGCCCCCTGGTTCTGCTCCCCCTCCTGCCTCCAATAACCCTCTCTCCCTCTCTCTCCCGCAGGCTGCAAGCTCTCCTGCCACACCAAATGCCAAGCCAAGGTAAGGCAGTGTCCTGAGGTGTCCCCAGCCCTGGCTGCGGGTGCTGGGGATTCAGAGGAAGGATGCCATGGTCCATGCCATCTGACATGCCATCTGACATACCATGGTCCATGCCAGCTGACCCCACTGGATGGGCACCCAAATGGGCTGGTGGCTCTGGGCTGGTCATGGTGGCACTGTGTCACCACTGGGTGAGGCTGACAGTGCCATCCTGCTGCCTGGTCACTGACAGCATGTGCCTGTCTGTGTACAAGGCTGGGATTTGGGGTGCAGCCCTTGTCAGAGCAGACCAGCAGGTATCTGTGCCCCAGTGCCTGGAGCGGAGTGCCCTTTGCCAGGGTGAGTGCTGCTGCACGTGGGTGCCATGCGCCGTGGCTGAGCCCTGCCAGCTGCGTGCACACAGGCTGAGCAGCTCTGCCGATGCCCAGCCAGGGGCGGATCTTGCTGGCAGGAGACAGAGGATGCCCAGTGGTGTCTGTCTATCCAGTTGCTGCACCAGCAGAGGGGGACCCTACTGCAACCCAGGTTCTCCGAGGAGCTGGAGGTGGGCACGGTGCCCATTACTGTGCTGCCGGGGCAGGGGAGGCTTCGTGTTCTTAATCCCTGGGGAGGCGTGTATGCCAGCTATCTCTGGGGCTGGCATCCTGGGCGGGAAGAGCCTGGCATGCCCCAGGCAGACAGCGTAGGCTGGGACATGCCTGTTCCCGTGCCCATTGCCTGTGCCCAGCTGGGCAGGGAGGGAGAAGGAAGGGAGGGTGCTGTGCCAGGGCCCGGGCACATGTTGGGCTTTGCAGGGTGCCATGGTACGGGTGGTGGTGCAGGGCAGGCGCTGGCAGCAGCCCTGGCACCGAGCCCTGGCTGGGCTCTTGGGGGGAAATGGGGACTGTGGGGTACCCTGGACCTTGAGTAGGCTGGGCAAAGGTGACTGGGAGGTTTTTTAGTGGAGCTGTGCCAGCCCCAGGACCCTGTGTCACCCCAGGCAGCCTATGCCAGGAAGGCTGAGGCCGGGGAAGGTGGCCTTGCCGGGGTGCTGTGGGGAGAGCTGGGAGGGGCATGCAGTGGGGGATGCCTGTGGTACGGTGGCAGGGAGCATCTGCCAGTGGTTTCCAGGCAGGAGGGAGTGTCAGGAAGTGTGTGTGTCTGGGTGTGAGCCCGGTGGGGATTCTCTGATGTCTGATAGGGGGCTGTACACCAAGAAGGGGGGTCATACCAGGCTCCCACATCTGGCTGGGCTGTGCGCATGGGCAGCCCGGGGCCCGCTCTCTCGGCCGGCTGCATTTCATTAGCCTCCATCACCCTTCCCACGCTCGCTGGAAGCTGGAGCCCCTCGGTGGGGCCAGCTAGCCGAGGGGTTTGCTGCTGGGGGGAGCGTGCATGGGGCCAGGGCCAGGGGCCTTCTGCAGAGCTCCTTTGGGCCAGCGCCCAGGGAGGGGCTCCTCCGGTCGGGCAGATGGCCAGCTGACTCACACGCCAGCCTGTTATTGTAGGGTCTCTGAGGAGGGTGCACGTGGGGAGGGGGCTTGGCATGGAGCAAAAATGGCCTCTTGTTTACCTGAAGTCCCTCATGTTTAACCCCTGCACCTCCAGGATACTTTGGAGAGGGAAGACGAACGCACCCCCAAAGTGCTGGCAGCTGCACCCTCCAGTGCTTCCTCTTCCTGCCCTGGATATGCTGCCAAAGTCCTGGTGTCCCCTGGCTCTGGTGTCTCCTGGCCCTGGAGTCTGCCCCACCATGCTACTGGCAGAGTCTGCTCTTTGGTCCCCATATTTACCTCCCTGGCACTCGCTCCAGCTCTTTGTTCTGCCCCCTAGCACGGCCAGCTCCCAGCCAGCTGCATCCTGGGGGGAAAGCCCCTACTTATAAACCTCAAATGGACCGGGTGTAGGGGAGCGGGGACAGATGGGGGTGTGGGTGGGGTGTAAAAGAGTTGCACTCCTGGTAATCAGTGTGGGGTGCCAGGGGGTACCATGGGTGTGATGGGGATAAGGGGAGGGGGGCACTGGAGTGTATGTGGGGATGCCTGGGAGCTTTTGGGGTGCTAGTGAGTGCCCCCTCCATGAGAAGGCAGTGAGCAGGCAGAGCTGTAGCAGGGAGGGCAGGACCTGTGCCCTGGCAGTGACCTGCATCCCTCAAGTTTCCATCCTGCCTGAAAGACAGTGGGGCAACAGTGGTGGAACCCACTGCCCTGTGCTGGCAGTGATGCTGGTGGGATGCCTGGTGCCCGTGGGTGGCTGTGGAGGGGCCAGGGCAGCTGCACACTCATCAGCTGGGAAGCACAACACTGTTCCCATGCCCATGTAAGGCCCTTCTTGTGCCCTGTGCCTCTGCTCAGGGATTTTTCCTTGCTTAGCAAACCTCCCTCCCTCTCTCGGAGAGGGACGGTTGGATGGATGGACACTGGTATGTATGTGACACACACAGCCTGCCCCTCCCTCCCTCCCTGCACCAAAACTGCCTGCCCAAAGCTGTGTGGGAGTATCTTCCCTTGAAAAGCGGGGAAACTGAGTCACCCAGCCCTGTGTGGGGGCAGCAGGAGGCAGGGAACGTGGTGTGGGGTGCAGTACTTCTGTGCCTGCGTTCAGGCATGGGTGAGCCTGTGTTGTGGGTGGCATGTGCTGGCAGTGGCACAGCCAGGATCGGTGGTGACACTGCTCTCTGTCCGAGGATGCTCTGAGCAGTGGGGCCCAGCAGGCATGTCCCAAATCAATGGATATCCTAGGAGTGTCTCCGTCCCCCGGGATGCCTTCACTCTGAATGTGGCCAGATTTTGCTATGATGCTGGTTGGAGAGGCTGGGAAAAGATGGGGGACTGTGCTGCTTCCCGTAGAGGGAGCTGGCCCCATGACGGATGGTTTGGCTGGGGGACAGGGAGTGCTGTGGCATTTGGCTGCCGGATTGGCTAGAGATTGCTGGTGCTTGGTTCTGGGAAATGGCGCCTGTGCCAGCCCCTGGGCCTGGCAAGGCTCCAGCCTGCCCTGCTCGCCCCTGCCACACAGAGGCCCAGCAGTGCTGGGGGAGTGGGGGTGCGGGACTGTGCCAAGAGGGGAAACTGAGGCACATCACATAGTACGGGGCCAAGGGGTCTAGGGGTTGTCCCCCTTGTGTCTCTTCCTAGGGAGCTGAAAGTGTGAATTGGAGCCATGCCACACACACGTGTGTGTGTGCCTGTGTATGCGAGCATGTGTGTGTGTGACTGTGTGTGCTCACAGATGCATGCACGAGTGCATGAGCTGCAGGAGATGCACGTGTGTGCAAGAACATCCATCTGTGTGCGGGAGCACGCTCACACACAGGCAGGTGGTCACATGCATGTGCTCCCAGTTCACTGCCATCCATCCCCGCTGGCCTCATGCCAGGCCTGGGTTGTTTTTCAAGTGCCCCCTGTGATGGGGCTCCGGTGGGGGCAGGTTTGTCCATCATTAAACCGGGGGCTGGAGCAGGGCCAGGGCCGGGCAGCGAGGCATGTCCTGGCCAGAGCAATCGCTCCCAGTGCCCGCGGCAGTGACGGGCCCTTGGATGGCTGCAGGACCCATGGCAGAGGGTGGTGGTGGGGGTGAGGGGATGTGCCACCCCTCAGCTGGTGCTGGGAACACCCCCTGCTTGTTAAGCTAGTCAGAACTAGGAAGGGAAACTGAGGCAAGGCGTGGTTGGACACTTCCAGGAAGGCTTGAGCCCTGGTGATTGCCACCTTCCAGCCGTGCCATGGCCAGGGGCCCAGGGAGTGTTGTGGGGTATGGCCAGGCCATGTATTGCAGGTTCCTGGGGGCTGCAAGGAGGGGAGATCCATGTCCCAGCTGCGTAAGACTCTTGTAAAGGGATTTGTGGCTGTGCGGTCCCTGCTCCCTGCCCCAGCCACTCTGCTTCCTCCCCGTGCTCTCAGAGGGGATGACGTACTGGTCACAGGGGAACTGCCCGTCAGGTCCCTGTCCCTGATGGCCCCCTTCAAAGCCACCCCCCCAGTGCTTTGGCACAGGTAATTAGCAACACCCCTGGTCTCCACAACAGAGGGGGCGGGGCGGAGGAGGGAAGGAATGGAGCAGGAATATGTCCTTGACCCTGGTGTGGGCCCAGCTGGGGTGGAGGGATGGGGAGCTGTGGGGCTCAGCCCTGCCCCGGTGCTGTGCCAGGTCCTATTTGTGCAGCAGGTCCTGGAGGGGGTTTTGTTTTGTTTTTCTCCCTTCCCTCTTTCCTTTTTCCCCTTCTTTACGTCACTGCCCAAATATTCGGCCTCTCAGCTCTGGTGGGGGGCCGGCTCGGCTGCTGGGAGGACTTGGGGCCCTTCCCTGCACCCTCGAGGTGCTGCACAGAGAGGATGGGCAGGGGAGAGGGCATGCTGAAACTGCTCATGCTCACTGCACTGGTGAGCACTGGCCAGGACTGGCCTGGGAGGTGTCAGATGAGGCAGTGGGTACCGCCAGCCTCCCTCCTTGGCAGCTCCTAGGGCTGCATCCATCTTCCCAGAGCCTGTCATGGTGGGAAGCAGGGTCCAGGGCTGCCTTATTTCCCACTGGTTGTCTCCCTTGCCAGACCAGTTTGCATCCCCCATGGTCACTCCTCCTGATACCTGCCCTGGGAAGGGTGCTGGGTCCCTGGGAACTCCCAGGAACCTCCAAGAGGTGTCAGTGATCCCAAAACAGCTGAAAAGTCTGGCTCAAGAGGGGTTCTACAGACCCTGCACTGGGGCTTACCTCCTGTGTTCTGTAATCTCTGGAGATGAACCACACCTGGGTGCCTGGTCCCCGGGTCTCCTTTCTTCCACTGACATGTGGAGTAATGATGCTCAAGGGTGTTTGTTTTGGGTCACAGAGGGGCTGTTTCATGTGAGGGGTGGTTTGTCTGGGGGGCTGGGAGTCACTGGAGCCACTTTGCAGACTGCTGGACTTGCTCCCACTGGCACTTTGACCCTATGGCTCTGGGAGATACTTTGGCAGCTGTAGTTCAAGGATGTTGTCAGGACTTCTCTGGCTGTGTCCTGTGAAAGGGACACGTCATGTCCCCAGGGGACAGTTCCTGTCACTGCCCCGGGGACCAGGACAGGGACGAGGAGCTATCAGTGCCCTTCGCTCACGCACTCATTTCCATCCCATTCAGTTGCTGGTACTTTCCCATCTGGCCCCAGCTCTTCCTCTGCTGATGTTTCCCAGGGCCTGGGAGCCATCCTGTGGCCTCCTCCTGAGGAGTTTGGGCTCTGGGGCCTGTTCAGGGGTCTGTGCTGGAGCTGGGCTGGGGTCCATGCTGTGCACTGCTGGTGCAGGATGTTCTTTGCCCCTCCATCCATGTTGCAGCACTCCCATCTTTTTGGGATGCCTGGTTTTTGTGGGCTGTGGGGATGGTGGGACTTGTTTAGGGGTGTCAGTGGATCCTGGCCATGGGGTTTTGTCCCTAGAGTGGTGACTGTTGGGATCTGACCCTGTGCTGTTGGGTGCTGGGGAGGGCAGAAGGGCTGGCTGGTGCTTGCTTGGGAGGGGGATGAGGAGATGCTCTCCAGAGATGTTTGGCTCTGGTGCTTTGTCCTTGGCAGCAGGAAGGGTCCCCACAGTGCCTTTTGGTGCTCCCATCCCATGGCACTGTTGGGTTGCTGTGGAAGCTGAGGCATGGGGGGGACTGGGAAAGATCTCCTTGAACTGGAGTGTACTCGCAGGGGTGGTGTCCCTTAGGGGGACTTGGAGGTGGGCAATGGGAGAGCCCCTTAGCACAGACCCCTCCCTGGTGACTTTTGAAGGGGTGGTGAGGTAGGAGGGGTGTTGGGGTCCTGCACCACTCCAGCAGAGCCAGTTCCAGCCTTTTGGCTGAGCCCACGGCTTCAGGACGGAAATGCAAACAGGAACGGGGAGGCGTTGGGTGAGAAAATGTCAACAGCCCTGGGCCGGGTGCCTGGCTCACCGCCTCCCTGGCCAGCTCGCCGCTCTCTGGGCTGCTGCTGGTGGGCTTCCCCTCTTTGCTGGGGGGGTCTCCTGGCACTGAGCACTTGCTTGTTCAGCAGGGCTGGGGCTGGGTTGCCCCAGGGGCAGCAAGGGAGACCGGGGCTCCATCCATCAACATGCAGCCCCCCGAGGAGGAGAAGGAAGGAGGAGGAGGAGGGGAGACAGGAGGAAGGCCAGGGGATGCTGGGCACACTCCAGGTTTGGGACAGGCAAGCTGGGACTGGCATGACCTTAGGTGCTAAGGGACAGACGGGGCTTTTCCAGCATTTTGGCTTTGATTTTTAGTTGAGAGGCGGGCTGATAAATCCTCTCCAACGCTGGGGGTGTGGGACACCCGAGGACCATTAGATGGGCACTTGGTCCCGCATATGGCAGGGGGGCACCACGTTGTGCCAGGGGGTGCCAGGCAGGCCCCAAGCAGGGCCCCACACACCGGTCCCTGCCACCTCCCCGCCAAGGGCACCGGGACGCCGGTGGCGTCACGCGGGGCGATAAGGCCCCGACCCCGCTGCACCCCGGCGCCCGCCGCGGCCCCTCGGCACCGGCTGCCAGGGACTTTGGAGGCGGAGGTGGCCGAGGTGTGGGGGGGATAATTTTTTTTTTTTTGGGGTGGGGGGGGGGGTCTGCCCACCTGCCGGCACCCTTACCCCAGGGCCAGCTGCTCGAGTCAGGCTCCCGGTTGCCTTTAAGGGCGTTTTTGGGGGAGGCGAGGGGAGCGGAGCGGGGCCGGACTTGGAGCGCGCCGTGCAGCTGGGGAGAGGGAAGAGGAGAAGAAAGAGGGAGAAGAAGCGAGAGAAGGGAGAGGAGCGGTGGAAAAAGTCGACCGAGACCCCATTCCTCCCCAGGGCCGGGGCCGGCGCCCCGGGCTCCCCAGCCCCCGGCCGCCCCGGGGGTGCGGAGGGGAGCGGGGAGCCGGCGGGACCTCCCCGCGCCCCTCCATCGCCGGGGTCCCGCTTCTGGGGAGCGAAACCCTTCGGCTCTCCCCCTCCTTCCCTCCCCTCCCTCCTCCCTCCCTCCTTCCTTCCTTCCTTCTCCAGGCTTGGCCCGGGGAGGGAGGGGGGCTCTGCCTGCAGTCTGCCTTCACTCCTGCCCGCCCGGGCGACGCCGGGCTCCCGCCTGCCCCCCGCGGCCCCTCCGGCCGCCCCCCGCGCCCCCCGGGCCAGGTGAGGCTGCGGTGCCGTCCTTCTCGGATGTAGGCAGGCGAGACCCCGGATGGATTTCGGGAGCGTCATGAACCAGGTACGGGCGGGAGGTGAGGGCGCAGGGTCCCCAGGCCCCCCGGGAGGGAGGGTGCTGGCGGGGGTGTCATCTCTCCAGGGGGCGGGGGCCACGCGTGATATCCGAGCGGTGATGGGGTGGTGCGTGGAGGGGGCTGCTGCCCCCCGGTGTTGGGGGCGTCCGCAGCTGTCTGTCACCAGAAGGGGTCTCGGGGTGCGGGGGGGGCTTGAAGAGGGCGATGCGGTGCTCGCAGGGAGGAGGACTTGGGCAGGGGGCGAGGGCCGGTTTGCTGCCGGCAGGGACCTGTGAGCGGCTCCGGGGGCCGCGTCCCCCGTGCCCCCCTCCCCGCCTCGCCAGGGCCAGTGACTCTCAGGGTGCTCCGGAGGGGGACACACAGGCGCTGGGCTTTGCGTCCCCCCCTCGCCTCCCCGAAGTGCGTAGGGACACGTCCCCGAGGAGCGAGGAGTGCGCGGGAAAGCGGGGTCCGCCCCCGGCACCCCGCTCCCGCCCCGCAGCCGGGAGGGCGATGCCGAGCTCCTGTCACCCCGCGGGGAGGACACTCTGGGGGGCTGCCCCGCGGCCGGGACACCCTGGCAGCCCACGGGTTAACCCCCCCGCCCCGGCGGGACCGTCAATGGTTAAACTCCGGGTTAATGAGTGGCGAGGCAGCCTCGGCGGGTGCCAGCCCCCCCGCCGCCCCCCCGGGCAGGGATCCCCGGCCCCTCGGCGCCGCCGGGCCCGCAGAGGGTTAACTCCGTCAGGGCAGGTCCCAGCGCAGATGTTTTTGGGCTGTGCTGCTGGGAGAGGAAACGACCGAGCGAGGGAGGCATCAGCCCGCTTGCGTTTAAGGGGAAAACAAGGAAAAAAAGAGAAGTGCTCCGTTCCCGGGAGCCTGAGCCCGCTCGGCGCTGGCGTCAGCCCTGGTGCGGTGGGTGGGTGACTCCAGTGTGTGTGCTGGGGGACAGCTGGCAGGGACACTGGGGTGACAGTGGCTGCACCCCCTGGGTGCTCATGGCACTTGATTCTGGGCGTTCTGGGGGGCAACCCAGCAGGCACCTCTTTTCCCTACAGCGTGATGGCACTGGGAAGACAACGTGTGTCCTGTCTGGAGTCTGAAGTCACCCCCAGGGAAAGTGTATCTGTGGGAAACGAGCCTGCAGCTCTCTACTAAGCCTCTTCTTAGTGATCCTGCTGGCCCCGGGCAAAGTGCTGAGCTTTGGAGCTGTGCTCTCCCATGTGTCCTTTTGGGGTCTTGAGTTGCAGAAGGGTCCATTTGCTTATGCCCTGGGCAACCTTCCTTGCTTTGCCAGTGTCTAGTTCCTAGCCTTGTGAGAGCTCATCCCCGGGGTATCTGGTCACAGTGCCAGCAGACCCTGATCAGCACTGGAGCTTCCCCAATGGGTTTTGGGACACAAGAGAGAAAGCAGTCCCACAGCACAGTTCCTGGGTATGGAGAGTGTATCTTTGTCTCCACTTCTCCCTCCTATTTCCTCATCTCCTCAAAACTGCTGATTCGGGGGACACCAGTTTTGGAGGTGCTGCTCAGCATTTCAGGTCCTCTGTAGTGTTTTCAGCTCTGTCCTGCTGAGGACACAGCTCTGACTCCAGTCTCCATTTGCCTTGGGCCTTTCCTACTCTCACAAGTAGGGCTCAGTACTGGGGGGCTAAGACCCCTAGGGGCAGCCAGGGCTTATTTTGGCACCTGAACCACCCCTCGAGGCGGGTCCCAGACTCATGGGCACTGGCAGATGCCCCTGATGTGGGGAGGCTGCCAAAAGTGTGCAGCGGGGTCTGAGTGCACAGAAAGGGGCTTGCCTGATGCTCACCAGAGTGGATCTATGGGAAGGATCCTGCCCTGGGCTCAGGGTGGGGCACAGCCTGCTGCCAGGCTGGTGTGCTGACCAGTCCCACAGGAGTGCCCGTGCTCCATGTCAGAATCCATTTGTTGATCAGTTCCATGTGAGAATCCGAGCGCTGGCCAGTCCTGTGTGGGAATCACTGCTCTGACCAATCCTGCATGAGAGTCAGTGCTCTGACCAATCCCCTGTCAGAATCCAGGGCTTGACCAGTCCTATGGGACAGTCTGGTGAGTGATTAATCCCGTGTAAGAATCCATGTGCTGGCCAATCCTGTGTGAGAATCCATGCATTTACTGATCTCAGGTGAGAATCCATGCACAGACCAGCCCCAGATAAGAATCCAGTTGCTGCCCAATCTCATGTGAGAATCCATGCATTGACCAATCCAATGTAAGAACCTGTTCATGGACCAGTCCTGGTAAAACCCCCTGCAGCAGAGTCTGTCCCAGCCAGTTCTGGTGTCACTCTGTTCCCGACCTATCTCTGGTGCAGAAGCTGCTCCCTGACTAATCCTGGTGTCTGGTTTGGCTCTGGGGAGTTGATGAGGGGCTGGGGGGATCCTGGTCCTTTTGCTGGGGGAAGTCTGGTGCAGAGGGGGGCAGTGACCCCATGCTTCCTTAGGCTGGTTGTGGGTCCCCATGGGTCTGGGCTGAGGGCTGTCCCTGCAGTGGGGTGGCAGCACATGTGTGTGGTGCTGAGGGCAGAGCAGGGCAGGGCTGGTGCTGTGGGGCCAGAGCCAGGCAGGCGCGTGCTGGCCCGTGAGGCTGGATCCAGACCTGCTGCCTCCAGATGTTGCCTTTTTAGGCACTGGAGCACAGCATATCCCTGCCTGTGGCCGGCCCTGTGCCGAGCCAGCGCCTGCGAGCAAAGTAGGGACAGTCCCTGTCCTGGTCATGTGGAGGCATCTCTGTCCCCCTCCTGACCCCCAAAAACACCCTTCTCTCCCCAGACAGGGTCAGGGATGCTACCTTCTCTCCCTTCCCCTCATCTGCACTTGGCAGCATTGAGGCTGATTGCTGAAACCACCCCAGAGCCGGGACCTGCCCTTATTTGGGTTGAAACCAGGGCTATTTTGGTGCAGCTGCCTCCACTGCAACCCCTTGAAGCTTCTCTGTACATTGTTTTTCCTGTCCTGTCCCATACCCCTGTGCCAGGGCTGCTGGCCAGGCCAGCCATGGGCTGCTGTGGGCTGTTACCGTCCCAGTGCGCTGTGTGTCCCAGGGTGTCATGGGGTGCCAGGGGTGGCCCCCGTGGCCACTGTGGGGTGGAATGGCTGATGTCCCCTGTGGCATTTCATCCCTGATTTGCAGGGCCGTGTGTACTGGGTAACCTCTGTCCTGGTCCTGCTGCCGCCTTCCTGGCGGGGATGGGCCACAGGGCGGCTCCTCATCAACATACCAGGGGAGAAACAGGAGACAGCGTTTGTCCCAGTTCAGGGGACATCCCTGAGTGAGTGGCTCTTTGCCTGGTGCACCTTTTGGAGAATGGTCTCTGCTCTGGCATGGGTGCTGTCCAGGCATCCAGGCATGGAGAGGATGGCACAGTGACAGTCCCTGACCCAGCTGCAGGGTGGACTGGGGATGCTTGGAGGGAAGCCTGGGAGCGGTGGGACCTCTGTGCCCCAGCATCAGCCCAGTCTGACTCACCCTGAGCCGCCGGCCAAGCCGCTCCCTGCCCTTCGGCGCATCTGCCAGTTACCCCCACCCGATGGAAGAAGTCCCAAAAGCAGCACTCCTGGGTACTGGTGGGGGCAGAGAGGGGCTGTGGGGTGCATGGGGTGCTGCCTCCTCCCAGGGACCCCCGTGCCAGGGGTCTGGGGTTCTGTGTGGCTGCCCTATGCCTCACACACCGGGGCTGTGCTGGGCAGGGTGGAGCTGGAGAGGGGGGGAGTGGTTGTGCATGGAAACATGCCGTCCTCCTGCTGGGGACATGTTGCATAAACAGGAGTTTTGCCAGAGCTGCAAAAAATGTGAGGGCAGGAGCAGCCAGCACGTGGTGTGGGCAGAGGGTACCTGACCCCTGTGCAGGGCAGGAGTGCGACCAGAGCACAGACACCACAGTCCCTTATGCCTGGCAGGGGAGAAGGATGCTGCAGTTGGAATGGGGAGCAGGGGTGCTGGAGAGCGAAAAACCTTCCCCAATATCCCCAATTTAGTGGTGCCAACCTGTCCCCTAAAAGTATCTTCTGCTGTGAGGTGCCTGATGGCAGCTCACACTGCCCGACACTGTGGCTAAGAGGCTAAGAGAGGGCTCGCAGGGCTTGGTGGCTGTGGCTGGGCTGGAGGGACTGGTAAACAGGGGAAAGGCTCTGGGAATGGCTGGGGAAGTTGCTGTGGCCTGTGGCTGTCCCTGGGATCCCCTGTACTTGAGGCAGGGTCTCGAGGTGAGCAGAGAATCGTGGGGTGCATGCGGAAGTGATTCACAGCCCAGCTGGGATTTAAGTGGCACAAAGCTGAGATGAACTTGCTTGAGAGGAAGTGGTCCCTCATGGGGTGATGTGGGACCCCATGAGGTGGGATCACATGGGCTGAGAAGGCATTTATGCTGCCCAGGCACTGTCCTGTGGGATGCCAATGTGGCCACTGAGTCACATTCCTTTTTGACAACTGCATTTCCAGACCACAGGGTGGCTTGGGCAGGGGAACCACTTACAGGGCTGGAGGGAGTAGGGTGCCTTGATGCCCTCTCTTGGGGTCCACATTCTTTCTAAATAGTGGGGCCATGAATCTGGCTTGCTTCGGGAGGGTCTGGCACGTCAGTGTCCCTTTTGACAGCGTGTCTCCAGCTCCAACCACACCAGCTGGGCTGGCATGCCAGTATCTCAGTGCCTAGCCATGGGAAGCATCTCTGGTGTGCGGGGGTCTGCGTGAGGGCCAGGGTGGCTGGTGCTGAGTCTGCTCCTGGCATAGCAAGGGTCAGCACCAGCCCGGATATCGTCCGGCTCCGGAATGTTTATCGGAGCTCCTGGGGAAGGGAAAAACAAAAACCGCCACCCAAAGGAAGGGATATGCGTCAGAGATGGGCCTGGATCACCCACCGGCAGCCGGCCGGGCCATGCTGTGGGCTGTGGGCCAGTGCTCACCCGGCTCCAGCAGCCCGGCTGGGGAGACCCCGGTGCTGCTCTGATCCAGCCCGTTCCTGAATCGCAGCGCCCCTCCATGGAGGTTTGTTTTCCCCCAGCCCTGCTGGCATCTTGCAGGTTGGGGCTACAACCCACGGTGATGCTCTGCTGGAGCAGGACCTGGCAGTGGCCCTGGGCACTTCCATGGGTGCAAGAGTTGTTATATCGAGGGAGGAGAGGGAGAGGAAGGAGGTGCTGAGGGAGGGAGGTGTGAGCAGTGGTTGCAGCATGGAGAAGGCCCTGAGGTGTCTCATCCCTGGATAGGAGGTGGATGTCTGCATTCCTCCAGCCTCGCTCAGTTCTTGTGAAATGGTGCTGAAGTCCTGTCGGGATCTATGGTGCAGAGGTCAGTCCCTGAGCTGCAGCTGGAGGGGTTAGGTGGAAGAGGGATCTCATGAGCTACTCTGCACTATGGCGGTGTGGCCAGGGACTGTCAGGGGTTTGCCAGCCAGGTGTTTATTTCTGGGCTTGGACATGTCAAGGGGATAGAGTTTCTCTAGGTATAGTGACAGCTGGTGATGAGCGAGGGAGCCCATCATCACTTTCCAGCGGAAGGCTGCAGGGTGTGCCCAACCCTTTATGAGACATCAGAGACTCCTATCACTCCTGGCCACGGGGCCTCATTTACTGGGAAAGTGATTTTTCTGCTTGGCAAAACTCGGGTCTCAAGGCAGCAGCTCGTGGGATGTGGCTGCTGGGAGGGATGGGGCTGCGACCTGGGGGGCCGGGTGGGCGGGTGGGGGGCCGTGGGGGGCTGGTGGGGTGGGCGGCAGCCCTGCTGCGCCTCGTTCCTCGCATTCCTGGGCAGGGCTGCCGGGCGGCGGGGTCGGCGGCGGGGGCCAGCCGGCAGGAATGCAAACACCGGTGAGGGGGAGAAGAAAGGCCGCTGTGTCTGCCACGGCAAAGTGGAGCCTGGACCAGGGGTGTGCGGGTCCCCCTGCCTTTCCCACCCCTCCCTGCACCGAGGGATGCAGGAATCGCTGAGGACAGAGATGGTGGCTGTTCTGGGGGTCGCTGCAGTAGTGTATGGAGTGATCCTCTCACCGGTCCGTGGGGCAGGAGGGGTGCTCATACACCTCTAGGTCGGGAACTGGACTTCCCTAGAGGGGGGGGTCCATTGTCTGGGACAGAGTCTTCCTTCTTCTTCTTGAACTGGGGGCATGTTTGAGCCAAACTTGAGAGAGGGAAACAGCTTTACATTCCTGCAGTCCTTGTAAAACTGCCTTTCTGGGATGCAAGAGTGCCATACAGCCTGAGCTACTGTCTCCCGTGGATGGGAAGAGTGGTGTCGGGTGAGCACAAGCCCATATTACACATCAGAGAATCCTTAAGGGCAGGGAAATACAACCACAGGCACCCCAGTTTTTCCCTTTTCCAGCCAGAGGTGCATTTGTAGCCTGCAAACTTCCTCATGCCGACAGTAGAGGAGGACTGGGCATGGACCCTACCTGGACCAGTGTGTCCCATTGTGGGGGAGCTGTGCATTTCCCCCCTTCGCTGGCCCTGCAGGTGGGGCTGGGCACGGGTCAGGGGCGCTTGTTGAGCATCCCCGGGGGAAGAGCACGGGGGCAGCGTGCGGGGCACGGTACTGCACAGCCCTCGCCGCCGGCCCGGTCCGCAGCAGCGGCTCGCTGCCGCTGCCGGAGAACATTCCAGGGAGGCTGGCGCGGGGCCAGCGCCGCGGGGCAGGGAAAAGGGCCTTTTATGGAAGCGTTTCTGCATTAGAATAAAATCATAATAATAATGCGCCGGGGAAGGGAGCGGGAGGAGGAGGAACCCCTGAAGAAAACAGTGAGATGGGATGGGAACAGGCTGGCAGCTGGGGAGGGGAGCAGGTGCTGGGCATCGTGCTCTGGAGACCAGGATAGGATGGGATAGGGGTGCTCCAAGTGGGGTACTTGGGGCAAATCCTTCTGTTTATGGCCCGGGGCAGGAGAGGCAGAGTGGGGTGCAGTGGGTCCCCATGCTGCCCTGGTAGGGGACCAGCCCCTGAGTGGTGTTTGCCATCTTGGCTCCATCCTGGGATGGGGCAAGGGATGGCTTACTGTGGGTCACTGCTCCTGGTGGGATTTGTAGAGGACAAAATGCCCCAAATCACACCCTCCCACTACTGCTGGCACCTCTGGGCCAACACAGAGCTGGAGTGCCTGTGCCCGCTGCCCCAGCACCTACGAGGCGCTGCCTCTCCCACCCTGGCATGCTGCTGCTTGGGGTGCACACAAAACCCAAGGTTAATTGTCAGTAATTGCCGCTGGTAATTAAGGTAACAATAGCTGGGCTGTTCAGCTGGCGGCTGCAGGAGCTCACGAGGCTGGGCTGGGGTTTGTTCCAGGAGCTGCTCTTGGCACCAGGCGCCCGCCCTGCACTGTGCCGTGCTGTGCTCGCCATGCCCACCCGGGCTGGGGCTGGGGCTGTCCTGGCTCCCTGGCCAAGGATGAATGGCACAGTTGCCATAGCCCTGAGCCCGCTCCCACTGCCTGCCTTGATTTTGGGATGATGTCTTTGCTCCTGCCTGGTGTGGGAAGGCCATGGATGCCCCTATCCTTTCCTTGGTTGGGTGCTGTATTCCCTGTGGCATGGGTGGGGGGTGAATGCTGCATTCTAGCCTCTTCCTATGCCCTGTGTTGGACAAGGTGCTCAGGGACTAATCCTGGCTCTCTTCTGCTTCCTTGCAGGCTGTGACCCCCTGCTCCCCCACTGGCAACTATGAGCTGGTAAGTGACACTTCCACTGTGAGCCATGGGTGACAGCCAGGGCTCTGGGGATGCTGGAGCATCCTGCTCTGGGTATGGGGCTTTCTCTGTCCGAGGGCTTCAGGATGTGAATCTTCCACCCTCAAAACCACATGGGTCCTGTGCTGGGGGAAAGGGCACCCCCATTTTGGTGCTGTTCCCCCCACCATTGCTGGCCAAAGGGCATCCCACAATCGAGCAGCAAAAGTTGGAGCAGCTTAACTATCACAGGACTTCTGGAGCTGGAGCTTTCAGGGAAGAGGGGCCTGCAGGGTTGCTGAGAGGGACAGGCAGAGAGGACGTGACCATCCAGGACTCTGGGGTCCCCTGGCCTTCCCTCCCTGGCCAGAGCTCGGGCGGTTTCTTGCACACCCGGAGATGGCTGTACCAGATGTGCCTTTGGCTCGGGGCGCCCAAGGCCATGCATTTGAGCTCTTATTATTGTCACCCTCTACTATTGTCTCTCCTAGGGGCCTTTAGTAATCTGCTGGAGCCAGGGTGACACAGGCTGTTCCCACCCTGTCCTCTCTGGACATGAGGAGAACAGCTGGATGCATCATCTCCGTTCACGCTGTCCTGGGGAGGGCAGGTGGGGGGTACTGGGCAGACAGCCACAGTCCTTTGCCACACTGCTCCAGGCCATGGCTGGGCTCTGGGGGCACCAGGGCACTTGGATGTCACCTGGAGCAGGGCTGTGCCCAGCAAGGGGTTTGGGAAGCATGACATGAGGGTGCCTACCAGGCAGCATCTTGCCAGCAGAGCAGCTCCCCTGCCCCGTCCCCACCCTGGTGGTGCTGTGGCAGCAGGCAGAGCAGGCACGTGGCAGCAGGGAGACTGGCATAGCCTGGGGCTGGTGCAGCAGCCCTTCCTTTTTGCTCCAGACGTGTGCCAAGGCTTGCTGGGGCAGGCGCCGGGGAGAGGAGGCCCTGGCAGGGTTTCAGCTCAGGCTCAGCAGCCTGGCAGTGCCGCAATATCCATGCCTCACATGAGGCCCTGGGCTGGGCAGGGGTCTCACCTGAAAAGTGAGTGTAGGGGATGACCACCTGCAGGCTCTGAGGGCAGTGTGAGAGCCCAAGTGAGCAGGGCATGGGGTAGGAGTGGAACATGCTGCCTGCTCTGGGGCCTCATGGTAGTTATCTGCCCTGGCTTTAATCTCTGCCTGCATCCCTCACCCCTGCCAACCTCCTTGGGCACTTATCGACAGCAAAAATATGTTGGCTTCGAGCTGGGACCGTTACTGTGGCTTTGGGAGGAAATTGAAAGGGTTTGCCCTGCCTCGTGGATGGAAATGTCTGCTCTGGCCCTGCTGCCAAGAGTAGAGCAGCCTGGTTTTGGGGGTGACCTCCAGCCTCCTGGTCCCAAGATTCCCATCTGGGGACCTGCTCAGCTGGGTCCTCTTGCTGTGCCAGCCCCAGGCACCATTCCCAGACAGAGGTATCTGTCTCCTGCTTCCTATATTTGGGGTCCAGACACTTTCCCCCACCCCAGGAAGTTAATTCCTGTCCCCAGCCTCCTTTCAGAGGTCTCTCCAGTGGCATGTCACCAAATTTCCCCCTGTTTTGAGCATCTCAGACCCTGGCTCTGCTCCCACTGGGGTCCTTCACTGGCCCTGTGGGATCAGGCTTATCTTGGGGAGCTGGTCCTGCTGGTGTGGTGGCCAGGTGCCAGGCTGGGTGTGGGACTGCACTGGGCTTGCCCTGTTGTTTACTTCCCAGCTGTAGGGTCTGACCATGGAGAATCCATCTGGAATCCCAGAGATGTGGGGGGCACCAGGTGCCCATCATGGAACAAGCTCAGGGTTCAGCCAAATGCTTCAAATTGGCAACAGTGGTCAGTGCCAGTGGTGGTGGCTGAGAGGCAGGATGGCAACATCCTTGGTACTTGAGTATCCTAGCTCTGCACTTCGGCTGGGATTCCCAGCCTTTAGGAAGAGAAGACATGTTGGCAGGCAGGGAAAGGAACGGAACCATGGTGCATTTCCTAGGAAGCACCAGAAATAGCAAGGGGGAACTTTTGACCCTGGCCTTGCTCTGTGTGTGTGTGTGTTTGTCTCTCAATCTCTTCTCTCTTGCTTGCCTTTTTCTCACCTTCTCCTTGCTCCTGTCTGCAGCCATCCCTGGGGGAGAGCATCACCAAGCAGGTAGAAGTCCTGGTAAGTGCAACCAGTCATGGAGGCTGATCACTGCCTCAAGACCTCTTGGGGGGTCACTCATACCAGTCCCATTGCTGCAAACACTCCCTGCAGCCAAAATCCCTCAGCCTGGAATGCTCCTATAGTTTCTCAGTGTACCTGGGACCCTGAAGTCCTCTCTCCCAGCCAGCCAAGGTGATGGTGGCCATGCCAAAGGCCAAGTGAGATGCCTGGGTTTGGTGGCAGAGGCGGTGGTGGAACCCAGCATACTGGGGCTGAGGTTTTTGCTGCAAAGCTGACTTTCCTGTCGTGGAACTAGGGATCTGTTTTTTAATGTGTGGACATGAAATTGCTAAGACAGTGTAGACAAATGTACTGCCAAAGTCAACGAGGACAGCTTCTCCCCTGCCTGCAGCCAGCTTGCAGACCTCCCTGTGTGTTGGGGCTGGGACCCAAGGGATGGAGGCATGATGGTTCCCATGAGGAAGAGGATGAAAGCCTTCCTCACCTGAGATCTGGCTTTGCCTAATCCCTTTGGTTGTCCAGGACAAGTTTCCAGCCCTGAGAAAGAGCATCCTCAGAAAAATCCAGTTAGAAGCCTCCTTTGCTGGCTTTGCTGTCTTTGCTGTCTTTCAGGGAAGTTTCTTGATATTTCTGAAGCCTTTCTTGTGCCTTTCTTCACCCTTTCCAAGCAGAGGGGACCTGCAGGTTTTGGGTGCTGCCAGGAGCTTGGGGACATGCCAAGCTAGCTTGGGACTGGAAGGCACATTCTTGATGGGGTTGGCAGAAGGATCTTCAACCCAACAGGACTGGGACCAGCCTGTCCTGCGCTGGACTGGACTGGGTTATACTGGTTTGGCTGGAGTCTCTCTCCACCGGGGACGTTTGCAAGGTCTGCCAGCCCAGTGGCAGGCAGGAGTGTTTAATAACAGGAGCATAGCTCCTATCAGCTGATTGCAGGCTGACTCTTCCTCGTGCAGGGGCTGGCGGCAGAGACGCAGCGCGGCTGTGGTTGGGGGTGGGGAGCATGGCAGAGCCTGGGGAGCAGGGCACAGCTCGGGGGCTCTCGATGGGACAGGGGACCCTGCAGGGCCCTGGCTGTGGGCACCCGCTCTCCTGGGTCTGGAGGGTGCCAGGAGTGGACCTGCCATGGCGTGGAAATGGATTAGCAAGGGGCTCACTGCTATCCAGGTATGGGGAGGGACAGGGACTCTGGTGTCCCCACCTTGCTTGCCCCCCTGTGCCTCAGTTTACCCATGTGGGAGCTGGGGGTGATTCCTGGTTTCCCTATGTCAGCTCTCTGTTGGGAAAGGCTATGGTTTTGGGAAGCTGCTACAGCTGGATGAGGTGACATGGACTGATGGGGCTCCCCGGCTGGTGGGTGTGGGACCCCAGAGATCTCCGTTATGGACGTTTGAGGCACTGCACAAGCCATGGGGGGGATCCCATCCTGATCACTGGTGGGTGATTCAGAGATGAGCCCATATTCAGGTTCAGGCTTGTTCCATGCACCTTGGCTCTCCCAGGAAAGGTTTTACCTCTCTTTTTGTTGCATTTTAACTCCTTATTTGCCCTCAGCAATGCTGGGGATTTCCTGGGGTGAGCAGGCAATTTGGGACACCCTGAGGAAATACTGGAGAGGGAATTGTCACTACTGTTCAAGCACCTCTGGGCACTGAGGCAAAGCTGCTGCTTTCTGGAACTGCTTTGGCTGGGAGGGGTGACATTGTCCCCAGGCCCCAGGGGTGCTGAGCCTGGCTCTGCTCTGCAGGACAACCTGACCTTGAGAGGGGCATACAAGGCTGGTGGAGGGTGATGCTGGCTGTCCATGGGAGCAGCTCTGGGACTGTGCTGGGTGGGCAGAAGGTGGCAGGTGAAGGATGTCAGGGAAACTGCTCTCCCATCTCGTCCTGTGCCCTTTGGTGTGCTGGTTGTGGGATGCTGCAGCCCTGAGGAGAGTAGCAGCAGTCTTGCAGCTCTGGGGACCAATGGAGCATCCCAGGAATCAGCTGAAGGATGTATCTCTTATTCCTGGTCCTTCCAGGCGTGTTGCCTGCTTGAGATGAGTCTTTAAATGACTTCTGCTTATTAGCTGGAGATACTAAAACTAATGAGGTGCGAGTGTGTTTTTCCTCAGCAGCTTTTTTTGGAAACCCTGCTTTGTTTTTTGGCTGAGGTCACAAAGTCACAGAACAAGCCGGCTGCAGATGAAATTTTCGAGGCCGGAGAACATGCATAAATAGAAGTTTCCTGCTCCGAGAGCTCAAACATTTCCTCCAGGCGTTTGGCTTGGTGGAGCTGGGGCCAAAGCAAACTGTCGTGCCTGGCTGGCTCCTCGAGGCCGCTTGGGCAGCAAACCTGCCCCTGCTCCAGGCAGGAGCAAAGCAGCTCTGTCCCACCAGGTGTGCCTGCAGCCTGATGGAGACAAGAGGGACTTGTGACATGCCTGAGACTGTGTCCATCTGCTCAGCATCCTCCCAAAAGGTCCTCTGGGACTCTTTGGCAAAGCACCGGCCCCACAGTGTGCATAGCAGCTGGTCCCAGCAGCACTGGGGTTGTGAGAGTTGGGTTTTGCATGTGGGATGTGTCTAGCTGCTTGTGGCAGTGGGATGCTTGGTGGGCTTTGGAGACAGTGATATTTTGGGGGTGTTAGGATGCTCAGTGCAATGTGATGGAGGTGGGATGCTTTGGCAGCATCATCACACCCAGGTCTAGCAATACCCCTGTGCTGGCTGTGGCTGGGTCATGGCAGTAACTTGCTTTTCCTCTCTGGTTCTTTAGGATGCCACAAAATCCCCCAGGAGTGGGCAGTCACGCTGCAAAACATCCAGGTACTTGCCTCAGTTTCCCCTTCTTATGACTATCTCTGCTCTGCCTGAAGCTCCCTCCCACCGAGACCTGCTTCTCCAGAGGTGCTATACCTGGGAGATGCTCCAGTGAAGAATACGCAGGAATTATGACCCACCATGGGTGGAATTATGACCACCTGGGGATGGATACCCCAAGAGGACTGGGAGCAGGGGACAGGCTGCAGGCAGCTGTGTCCCAGCTGTGTCCCACCATTATTCCACCATGGGTGGAATTATGACCAACCTGGGGATGGATACCCCAAGAGGACTGGGAGCAGGGGACAGGCTGCAGGCAGCTGTGTCCCAGCCTGTATGGCAGGGTGGTGAAGGGTCCCTGTGTCCCTTCCCTGTGCCTTGACAGTGGTCCCCTTCCTTTCCCAGAAGCATGAGCCTGACTGCAGCCATGGAGAGCAGCTGTGAGCTGGACCTGGTGTACATCACGGAGCGGATCATCGCTGTCTCCTACCCCAGCGCAGCCGAGGAGCAGAGTTACTCCAGCAACCTCCGTGAAGTGGCCCACATGCTCAAGTCCAAGCATGGGAACAACTATGTGGTGAGGGGCACAGCCAGGTCCCTGCCAGGCTGCTGGAGGGGCTGGGGTGCTCAGCTGCTGGGGATGGGTACTTGCAGGGGATGGATACTGCATTCTTGTCTCCGTCTCGGCTTTGTTGAGGGAGGGTCTTTGCACTGTGCTTGATAGATTTTTTTTTTCATGGAAGATTACCAGTCCCTTTCAGACCTCCTGGGAGTTTTTGGTCATTGTGTTGCCGTGTGGCATAATGTTGCTCAGGGTAATGTGTCTGGGGAAGCCTCTCATAGCAGGATTTGGGAAGGCTTTGGGGCAAGGGAGAGGTGAGGTGGCAGCAAGGAAGATGTCCTCTCACTCTGCTTTTCATCTTCCCTCAAGCTTTTCAACCTCTCTGAGCGGAGACGTGATGTCAACAAACTTCACCCCAAGGTGGGTCATAGCTGTGAGAAGCAGGGAGGTCTCAGGGGCCTCAGGGCAGGCCTGTCTGCAGGACCAGCTCCCTGCTACAAGATGTCTAGGGGAAAAACAGCCACCTTTTCTATTCCATCCAGCTGGGAAAAACCCTGAGAAAAGCACTGAGACTTCACACTGTGTTTGTGGTAGTTCAGCTTGACTCCCATTACACTCCCAGTCCCCCCTTCTCAGCCCAAAACTGGCTGTTTGGAATCTCCTGGAGACCTCCCTAAGGCATTCTCCTGATCCCTCTGATAGTGGAGGAGCCCTCAGAAGCTGAGCCAATAACCTGGGGTGAGGGGCCTGAGATCTGGGACCACGGTGGCCTCCAGGGATCTGGGCAGTGGGGTGCAGTGTTTGGGATGGGAGGGTGCATGTCAGAGCAACACAGTAATGCCTACCCTGTGTACAGGCTTTTCCCACTGGCAGGCTGGGAATTCCACGTGGGCATGCCTGTGACCTCAGGCTGTTTGTTCCCCTGTTCAGGTGCTGGATTTTGGATGGCCTGACATGCACACCCCTGCACTGGAGAAGATCTGCAGCATTTGCAAAGCCATGGACACGTGGCTCAATGCAGCAGCACACAATGTGGTGGTGCTGCACAACAAGGTAGGCAGGACCCATCACTGGGGCACAGCAGTGGGGCACTGGGGCTCTGTGGGGCTGCAGGGATTGGGCTGAGCAGCCTCAGAGGCCGAGAGATGTGGAGAATGCGGTGGTTTGTGGTTTGGGGTGTGGGTCGGTGTCAGCACATATGTGTAGATTGGTGTGTGTCTAATAAGGGTTGGGGCATCTGTGGGCTGTTGTATTCTTAGAGGGATCAGTGTGTGCCTCTGTGGGATGTCTGTGCCTGGGTGCTCACAGGCCCTGCTGCCCCATGACTCCCCTTCTGCTGTGTGCCTGCAGGGGAACCGTGGCCGGCTGGGGGTGGTAGTAGCTGCCTACATGCACTACAGCAACATCTCAGCCAGGTGAGAGAGACATGAGGTCCTGGGGTGGCCCTGGGGCTCACTGGTGACCTCCATCCCAGTGGTGCTGGAGTGCTGGTGCCAATACTTTCCTTTAGCTACATCTGCCCTTTCATGCCCACAGTGCTGACCAGGCTCTGGACAGGTTTGCCATGAAGCGCTTCTATGAGGACAAGGTGGTGCCCGTGGGACAGCCATCCCAGAAGAGGTGGGTCCTGGCGCGCCTTTGCAGGCTGGGTTTTTCCCCGTAGGGTGGTTGGATGCAGGGCTCCAAGGTGGATGTTCCTTTGTGGGTTCTGCCCCTGAGCTGCCTATCTGCCCTCCAGGTACATCCATTACTTCAGCGGGCTCCTCTCTGGCAGCATCAAGATGAACAACAAGCCCCTCTTCCTCCACCACGTCATCATGCACGGCATCCCCAACTTTGAGTCGAAAGGCGGTAGGTGCCCCCAGCTGCTTCCCCAGCCTGCCTCTTCCCGCCACCATCCCACACTGCCTGGCCAGGCTTGTTCTCCTTGGGGGATATTTTCCACCATTTCCTTGTCAATTTGAATTTCCTTTTTCCTCTCAGAGACTGTTCACTCATAATAGCAGGGTGCTACCCTTTTCTGGCACAGATGCCCCCAGAGGATGCCCTCCCAATGCTGGGCACTAACCTGAACTGTGGGGTGACAGTGTTTTTCTGACAGCTTTTCCAAGGTTGGCTCCAGACTGGAGATTGGGAATGCAGTACCCTATCTGGTGCTACCTTATCCCCAGCCCACCACTTGCCCTAGGTCCTGCAGGACCCAAACTGTGAGGGCTTTGCCCTTCCTCAGCTCACCCACAGCATCCTTTCTGCCCATTGCAGATGTTGCCCTTGGTCGGTGCGGGCTGGCTGGGGCAGGGAGCGGCTGTTTGCTTTGGCTCCCTCCCTGTTTGGATTTCTCCCCTGTGACTAATCCCTCCCCTGGCCCCTCCGCCCAGCCGGCTAACAGCAGTGTGCCTTTTCTCCCCGCCTTGATGTCTTCCAGGTTGTCGGCCCTTCCTGAAAATCTACCAGGCCATGCAGCCCGTCTACACCTCGGGGATCTAGTAACTATCTCCTCTCCATGGGGCTTTCCTCCTGCCCAGCGTGGGGGGCATGGCAAGCGGGGGAGGATGGAGGGGATCAAGGACAAGTCCCCTGTGCTGTTGTGCTCTGTGCTTAGTCCGTTTGGGGGCCAGGGGAAAAAAAGGGGCTTCGTTTTTTTTTGGAGGTGGTAACTGGGTGTAGTGGGCCAAACTGGACCCTTGTGCTGAGAGTGCTGTAGTGACTCCGTGTATCAGCAGAGGGAGCCTGGGGCTGCCGGAGCCTGGGGCTGGGTGTCCCCGGAGGGAGGGGGGAAAGGGACGGGAGACATCTGGGAGATGAAGGCACCCTGGGAGATGAAGGAATTTCTTCTCTCCCTGCTTACAGAACTGCTCTTCCTGCCTGGATTAGTCCTCACAGATCACAGAGTATTCTTAGTTGGAAGGGACCCACAAGGATCATTGAGTCAAACTCTTAAGTAAAAGGCCCATATGGGGATTGAACCCACAACCTTGGTGTAATTAGCACCATGCTCTGAGCAGCTGAGCTAATATCCTTTCTTTATCCAAAAAAAAAAAAAAAAATTCCCTTTGTTTTAATCTCCCCACAATTTTTTTCTGATGCTGATCCCGAGAGCAGGCACTGGCAGAAGGAAAACAGGAGTTGATTTCTCCAGCCTCCAAGGCACTCTGCCAGCACCACATCCCAGTCTGGGTGGGACCCCTGACTCCCAGTCTCCCTGGAGGGACCAGAGCACCTCACCTCTGGGATATTCCCATCTCAACTCCCAGGACTAGGATCTCACTTCTGTACAGTCATGGGTCCCCGTTAGCTGAGATTTACTGCCATCCCAGCCTTGCCTTTCAGCTTTTAATAGACTGTTTATGGGATGCCTGTAATAAACTCCAGGTTTATCTTGCCTGTGAAATCCTACTCCTTTCTTCCCTTGTTCCTCGCTGCTGACGCCACCGCCCGTCGGCAGCCTGTCGGCCGTGCACCAGGAGGGGAGGGCTTCCCGCAGGGAAACTGAGGCAGGGAGAAGAGTCTTCCCAGAGATTTCTCCCTTTGTGTCCTAAGCCCCAGTTGAGCTGTGGGAGCCAGGTGGATGGCTGATAGCCCAGCCTCAGCACTTGGAACCTGGGCAAACCCTCCCACCCAGCAGTTTTTGCACCCTTGCTGAGCTGTGCCTCAGTTTCCCCTTCCTGTCCTCCTTCCAATGAGAATGGGATGCTCCTTGAGGTGGTGGATGGGACGCCCCTCAGTCACAGGGGGAGCAAGCTCTGTGCTTTGCACCTTTTCTGCCTGGATTTGGGTGGAAGGGCTGGTTGAGGTGGTGCTAGGAGTTTTCTGGGGGGGGTCTCTGCACCACAGCTCACATCCTCCTGCTGTTCCTCTCTGCAGCAATGTTCAAGGAGACAGCCAGACAGGCATCTGCATCACCATTGAGCCTGGCTTGCTGCTCAAGGGCGATATCTTGGTAAGGATCCTCTGCTCAGCTCCTGGCGTAGGAAGCAGACAGGGGTTGTGTGGTTACCTTGCCTCAGGACCCCCAGATTCCCCCTTGCCCAGATCTGGGGGCTTATCCTGATGGCCCATCCCTGTTTCCCTCTGCAGCTGAAGTGCTACCACAAGAAATTTCGCAGCCCTACCCGTGACGTGATTTTCCGTGTGCAGTTCCACACGTGTGCTGTTCATGATCTTGACGTCGTCTTTGGCAAGGAGGACCTGGATGAGGCCTTCAGAGGTAACTGCTCTGGCATTTCCCTGCTCCAAACTCCCTCATCCTCCTGCCCCTGTAACTCCGGTATCATCATGGGGACATCTGGGCACCCATCACAGATCCACCCCTGCCAAAACAGGGCACCCCTGCTCCATCTGCAGGGTGTGGTGCTGCTTGGGAAGTGATGGCACCATCATCCCTTTCAGTGCCAAAACCATTTTACTGCTCCACAGGGGCTGCCTCGGGGTTGTTCTCGGGGCTAAGGTGCACTGCCCCATGCAGGGATATCCCCTAGCAGCTCCCAGCCTCAAGGTGGTCTGCAGGCATGTTTGGGGTGGCTAGCTACTACTGGAGCTATGGATGGAAATAATTTGTCCCTTTATTCTGCTCTCTCCTTGCCAGATGACCGCTTCCCTGAGTATGGGAAGGTGGAGTTTGTGTTCTCCTATGGCCCCGAGAAGATCCAAGGTATGGCTGGTTCAGTGCCATGGAGGTTTGGAGGTGGATGCTGTCTCTTTTCCTTCTCCTCAGCTGTATCCCCTGCTTCCTCCCTTGTGACCTCTACCTGCCCCATTGCAGTCCCTTTGTCACCAGGGTAGGGTGAGGCATTCAGGCAGTAAGGTTGATCTAGGAGCACCTGTGGATGCCCTATCTCTCTCACTCTCTTCCCCAGGAGGCTGCTCTCCAAAGCCTTTGGTGGCCCAGGAGAGATGGAAAGAATGTTTGGGAATGAAGGACTCCCTTGCTCAGAAAGCCCAGATCCATGCACACTCACTGCCAGTCTGTGTGCTGGTCTCTAGCCAACCCCAAAAGCCCCAGGCAGTCTTGTACACCTTGTTTGTGAGTCTCAATGTACATCTTGTGCTTATCCATCTCTTGATGCTGCCTTTCCTACAGGATTCTCCTGCCTTGCCCTATGACTCCTGCACTTTTTTCCTTGCATGCACTTTTCTCCACCTATTCCCTCATCCCATCCTTGCTGGTTCCATTGTCATCCTACCTGACCATCCTGCCTCTTTCCAGGCATGGAGCACCTGGAGAATGGGCCCAGTGTTTCTGTGGACTACAACACGTCCGACCCACTCATCCGGTGGGACTCCTACGAGAACTTCAACATCCAGCGTGAGGACAGTGCAGAGGGGGCCTGGGCTGAGCCACCCCTGCCCAGCAAGCACCTGGAGAAAGGTTAGGGCTCACAAGGTGGTCGGCCAAAGTGTCTACATGGAAATATTCTCTACCCCAGGACAAGGGACACTGCTGGGCAGTGGGAGTTGCTGATGGGAGCAGTGTGGCCATGGGATGGGAGAGCAAGATCTCATGGACTTTGCCTTCTGCCACAGTGCCAGAGAGCTTAGGCTCTTCTTTGCAGCACTTATCTGTCAAAGTGCTGTTTGCACATGCAGAGTCCAGCCTTAGTTTATGCCCCAGAGCTTTAGGAAATCCAAACCCCATGTCTGCAGGACCATTAGGTATCCGAACTGCAAGCATGGCAGGATGTAGATTACTTTAGTTGCCCCTAGGGGATGAGGATATCTTGCTGGCCTTTGAGGGTCTGCAGCATCTCTCAGAGCTGGGATAAGCCCTTTGAGCACTCATTGTGTTGCAGCAAGTTGACTGCTGTCACCCACTTGGCAGGAATGGGCAGTACTTGTATGTCGAAGGGTGGTGGGCCCGTGTCCTGGAGGCAAGGCCACCCGTGGCCAAGCAGATGCCTGGGCTTTCCTGGCCAGATCAGGAGAGACGTCCCTGGAGCAGGGACAGCTGCAGTCCCTGATGTCCCTGAAGGTCACCAGCTGCTTTGAGTGGGAGCAGTGGATGGCGGTGCTTGCAGTGGGGGCTCTGGGTGCCTGGGGTGGTGAGAGCGTCTGTGCTATGGTGGTCACATGGAACCAGACCTGGGGCGGCTCTGTGGAGCTGGCACGGGCACTTGCCTTGGCACAGGGCAGTAAACAGGCAACTCGTGATGTGCAGGCTCAGCTGTGGGCTCTGTGCAGCCTGGGGAGCTGTGGGTCCAGCCTCAAGCTGGCAAAACTGCATGGCAGTCCCCTCCTGCCTGCAGAGACCTGAGTGCCTCTTATTGCATGTTCCCCTCTGGACCCTGGGCCAAAGTTTCTGCACCCCAGCCTCTCACAGAGCTGCAGGGGTACCCCAGGACTCATCTCTGTACTCTTGTGGGGTTCTTGGTGAATACTGGGGCTGCAGAAGTACCCCTGGGCTCCTCTCCATTCCCCCTTAGGGGTCTTAGGTGTCTCTCCATGCACCAACTGGGCTGTCCTCTGTGCCAGGAAGGGTGGCAATAGGGAGTGAGGGCACCTTGAATTTGTAAACACTGTCCCAGTTTGGAGATGATCTGGGACTGTGCAAGGGTGAAGCTGCAGGCAGAAGGCTGCCCTCTGACCCATGCCAGCAGAAGCAGCTGCAAGAAGCCCATCTATAAGGGTCTTTCCAGCTGTCCCACGGGGCACTTTGAGCAGTGGTGGTGGGAGTCCGCGTGGGCTCAAGGGGCTCCCATCTTTCTCCCTCTCTGTTGTCACTTTTCCTCTTTTCCAGCCTGTCCCAAGCCAGGATGGGGACTCCGGTGTCTGGCTGTGCAGGGGGGGTCCCTGTTTATGGTCGTTCTTGCCTTATTTGGTCAGGGAATTGCACGCCACATTTTTGGCACCACCAGGCGTGAGCAAGCGGCGTCCGGGGGCGGAGGGGGGTGAGGTTGGCACCAGGACCCACGCTGGGCTGGGATCAGCCGCTGCTCCTTGTCCCCGCCACTGCCCGTCCTGCCACCCGCCGAAGGCTCCCCGCGGACGGCCAACGGGATCGGGATCGCCTGCCGCACGGTGGGTTCCCCATGCCGCGTCTCTGCTGGCCACAGACCCTCTCACTGCAGGTGGATGCCCTTTCTCCAGCAGCTTTGTCTCAGCACGGAGCACCCATAAGGGCTGGGGGGTGCCTGCCAGGGTGGGATGGTCCTGTGGGACCCCAGAGCTGGAGGGACAGGCGGGTGGCTGGGGATGGTGCCTGTCCTGGCGTTCCCCTCACCTCTGCTGTGCTTATCTGGGGGGACTTGGAGAAAGGGAATCTCATTTGCAGTGGGGTCATCGGTTGACTGAGTTCTTCCAGAGCAAGGGGCATGAGAGGGGGAGCTGTACCATCACATCTTGCTCTCTGGCTGAGGGGACACAGCTGGATTCAACCGGTTCTCTGTGAGCCACTTCCATGGGACAGGCTGGCCCCATCAGTGAACTCACCCTCCTGCTTTACTCAGGCAGGGTGTCTCCTGCCCACCATGTTTGAGCTGCCCTGTGGCCCTTAGGGAGAGTGGGGTGCCCCACAGCCTGTCCTTCCACCCCTCAGCCATGTCCGTACAGCCTGGGGAAGGCAAGTGCTGCCTGCTCTCCTTACTCCTCCTTGAAGGGGCTTTGGGGTCAGTGGTGGCTGCTTGGCAGGTTCTTGCTGCAGTGCCCATGGCCATTGACTGGCTGAGTGTGTTTGAAGGCTGAAGGGAGGTGATGGCATGCTTCATCCTCTGGCTGATTTTGCGGTTGCCAGCACTGTGGTAGCCCTCCTTGGGGTGCCAAGCTGGCTCCAGAGAGGCAGGAGGAGGCTGGCAGCTGGATGTGGCACTGCTGGGCTTGCAGCTGGTTGGAGGATCACTGCAGAGAAATTTTGGGGTTCTGCAGTTGCTGTAACTCTGTCTGGAGATAATTTATGGCCTGGTTTGGTTTTGCTGAGAAAACCAGTGCTGATAGAGAACAGGGTGCTGAGGCTGGCATGGAGTCAGTGGACAGGTTGTCCTCAAGGTCTGGATGTGTGACCGTTTTGGGGGAACCCCAAGCTCTGCTATCCTGGGGTGGTGTGAGAAAATGTGAAATGGTTACAGCAGCTCCCTGTAACCACTGGTCCTTGGACCCACCCTGGGATGGCACTGCCTGCCCTGTCTCTTTACCAGGCTGGGAAGAGAGTGACCAGGGCCTGGCCAAATCCAACATCTGCGAGAGAGTTGCTAAATCCCCACCTGAGTCATGGTTCTGGCATAGGGCTCCCCTGCAGCTCATCCCTGTCTTCCCACACATCCCCACTCGCAGGGCAGGGCTGGCTGGGGTGGGGACTGGGAAGAGCATCCCACCCTTCCAGTGAGGGGAGGTCACATCAGAGCCTGAACCACATTTGGCATAGGTCAGGGGGTCCTGGAGCCCCACAAATGGAGCTGGATGCCGATCCTGCACTTTTCCATGCGGGAGAAAGCCCCTTGATGGGGTCGCTGTCATCTGTTTGTCCCCCAGGAGGGCCAGCATCTCACGGGATACACTTTTTCTAGTTGGGTCAAATCCTGTCCCACTTATCAGGAGGGGCTGAGGCTGCCCAGAAGGGCAGGCCAAACTGTGCAGAGGTGGAGAACCAAATGGTCCAGGCCAGAGCTGTTAATCCATTGCTGGAGCTGCTGGCAGGCTGCTGCTCTCCCCCGGCGGCTGGATGGGTCCCTAGGCCTGGCTTGGTGGGGAGGGGGGCCACTGGCTCTCCTCTTGCCTTCACCAGCTGACTAAAGCTGAAGGAATTCACTTCCCTTCCTTATTCTAGCCCTCTCCACTGCTCTCTGCTCCATCTGCTGCAAGGTAAGGGTGTGTTGAGGTGGGCATTTTGGAGGGCAGTGGGGATCTGCATGGGCTGGATGGGAATTCACAGGGGGTGTCCCCCTTGCTTCTGCTTATTCCCCATGGGTGAAATGTTGGAGCATCTACAGGCTTGGCTAGGCATTTCAGCTGCAGTGTGGCTATTCCCAGGGCAGGATCTGTCCTCTGACCTGGTATTTGGGGTTGTCATGTAGGGTGGGGGATGGGGGTTGTTCCCACTGGGACCAGGAATCAGGCAGGGCTAGGATGCAGGGAAAAAGAGACTAGCTGGTAGAAACTCAGCCCCTTCTCTTCCCCCTTTAAACTGTCCTTGAAATCAAAACTTGTAGCAGTTCTGTGCTTAGGGCTGGGGTTGACCCATGGCAGGAGTGGGGAGCTCTGTCTGTGTCCTCCTGCAGCCGAGACAGCTGGAACAGAAAATAAGCAGGAGGTTTTGGAAGGACGCTGGCTTGGCGTATGGGAGCATCTGGGAGCAAACAGGGCTGTGAGTCAGGGGGCTGGCTGGAAACACTGCTCTCATCCCCTGCCGTCATCCATGGGGGTGTGGGAAACGCGGTTTGGGGGATTAGAGTGGAGGGAGCCTCACGTTTTGCTGAGTATATTGGATCAATTGAGGAGTGGAGTCCTGAGCATGGCTTCAGGCAGGGGCCTGGATGTGGGGTGGGCTTGCTGTCACCTGGACAAGCAAATTGTGAGCACCATTCCAGCACGGATTTTGCTTGGGGTGGAGCAGTTTGGTCTCAGAGAGCTCTGGAGTGGATAGGATCATGGCATACCTCCTGTCACAGAGCAGGGAAGTGTGTACATCCCAAAAACAGGGCTGGAATGTCTGTGCTGTGCCCGTGGTGCTGGCAGGACAGGCAAGAGGATTGTGAAAATGGGTCGGCAGGGTCGGTGGCTTGTCCATGGCTGGTTTCCGCCCCTCTTTAGCTGTGTAGTTATTTCAGATGGAGAAACTCAAGTCTCCAGCAAGACACTTGAATTTGCAGACCCGTCTGGGTTTCAGCATCATGTGTGGCTTGGAAGGACATCCCCACCCTGAATGTGTCTCTGCTCTTTGGGGACAGGTGTGATGCATGCACACAGAGGCTGGGCAGGGCTGGGTGTCCCAAATGAGGGGCTCACCCAGCGGGGTGATGCTCAGTGGACGGTGCAAGGTGGGCAGGCTGTCCAGCTGTCCGGCTGTCTGTCCTGCCTAGGAAACAGTTAACGCGGCGGAGCCCTGCCTGTGGAGGAAGTAGTTAATATTCATAGCTGGAAGCTGTCTGTCTGGCTGTCCTCCCTCCATGGCTCCCACCCTCTCCGCACCTCACTGAGGTTAACTCGGGCTGGGGCTGGAGCTTGGGCGGCCCCGCCGCCCTCCCCGCGCCGCTCCCCTTCCCCTCCCGCTCCTCCCTGTGGTCCCTGTGTGGTCCGGGGCGGAGGGGAGCACAGCCGCACCTCCTCGCCTCCATCCCATCTCCGGCCTCTCCCACCTTCGGGCTCCTCCATCCTCTCCTCCAGCTCCCCGTGTCCCGGGGTTCCCCGCATCCCACCCCTCCCGGCGCCCCGCCGCCGGCCGGGTACCCCTCTCGCGGCCCCGCGGGACACGGCGCTGGAAGGGAATAGCTCCCTCCGCGAGAGGGAAAGCAGAGCCAAAGGGACAAACGCCAGCCCAAGCCAGCTCCAGGCCGTCGGCTCCTGTCCTGGACGGACACACGGGGCTGGCTGTGGACGCCGTTGGAGCTGCCACCACACCGGGTGCCCCTGGAAGGCTCTGGTGCTGGAAGGGGTGAAGGAAAGGGATTTTGCTGCCTGCTCCTTCCCTTCGCCTCGGATCTTTTAATCCCCGTCCCTTTTGGTAAGTCCTGACTTTGCTTCTCTTTGGTCTCGGGGCTGGGTGGTGAGTTCATGGTTGTGGTGACCCACGGCTTGGACTGGGGTTGCTCCGTGCCATCCTATCTGGTTACAGGATGAAACCAGAGATAAGGAGGCTAAACTCTTCCCCGTGCGATTCTGCTCACACCCCACATCCTGCGAAGAGTCCCGGGACCCCAGGGTCTTCCCTGTGGGCTGATGCTCCAGAAATGCATTGGGGCCAGAACTCTGGGTGGGGAGTGGAGGCAGCAGGTGGGATGCTGTGGGGGCACGACACGGGGAGACACGGTGACACCTCAGCCTTATCTTCTGCACCGCTGCAGAGCCGTGGACAGGATTTGGGATTTTGGGGATGCGAGCCCACCCCCTCGGTACTGTCACACTTGTCCCGGACCAGTTTTTTTACTGGATGTAGTCACAGGGTGCTAGAGAAAGAGGACAGAGCATTTCTCCTCTAGGGCAGCGAGCCTGACAGCAGGGCTGGGATCAGGCTGGGCTCGGTGCTTCCCGCAGCTGCCTCTACAGCTGGAGCAGATAGAGCCATGGCAGAGCTGCGACGGGGCTGAGCCCAGGGCAAACCCAGCCCACGATGGGATGGCACAGTCTGCCAGGCAGGAGCTACTCCGACCTTCAGGGATGAAATCTGACCTTGCTGGGAGCTGCAGACTCTTTGCAAATGGGGTGCTGAGAGCCTGCTGCTTTGAGGGTGGCTGGTTTGTCTAAGGTGTTCTGTTCCATTATCCCTTAGATTTTATTTTATTTTATTTTATTTTATTTTGTTTTGTTTTGTTTTGTATTCAACTTCTCAGGTGACAAAGTCATATAGTCATATGAGAGATAGTGTGGCCCAGGGATAGTGGAGGAGGCTTCAGAGTGGCAGCAAATAGCAGGATTTGGGATTTGTCTCGTGGCATCAGAGCCCAGGAGGTACATGGGGTTGAGGACAGGATGAACAATCAGGTGTGGGGCAGAGCAACTGTGGGAAAAGGGCTTGGCTGATGGCTGAGCTGTCACAGGCTGTTCCTTGCTTACTACCCTGCTACTGCTCTCGGGTGAGTGGGGGGCCACCAGCCTCCCTGTGTCCCCTCCTCATCACTGGCTCTGGGGAAGGTGGGATGTAGCAGTTGGGGCTTTCTGTCTCTGCCATGAACTGCTCTGTGCCCCATCCTCACCTCTCTTGGAGACATTTCTCCCAGCTGTGGGGCAATACCCAGCCTAAAGAGTAATTAAAGCCTTTCCTGTCTATTTTTTCCCTTGGCACCACGTGGTTACATTTATATTTATTTATTCCCTTTTCCTTTCTGTTCTTCTGCCGTTGTTCTCCCAGCCCCCATCCTGGCTTTTGCCCTGTTTCTTGAGACCAGCCAGCACCATCACAGCCTTCAGATAGGAGGGCTGTGCCTTTTCCCCTGTCTCCAAGCAATGTCTCAGCCTGTCCAGCATTGACACTGCCCCTGGATATGCTGTTTTTCTCTTTTTCCCTCCATGGAAAGGGTTTCCCTCCCTCTCTTACCCTTTTCCCCAGTAGGGGAGGTGTTGTGGAGACAAATGCTACTGGCTCCTGGCTTTACTGGCTGGATGAAGAAGCTCTGAGTCTCTGGGAGAAATTCTCACTCTTTCCCATACCAAGTGCCCAGAGAGGACCTTGCTGCGTGGTCCTGAGACATCTTCAAGCCAACATGAGGCTTTGGGGCTCAGCTGCCTCCTTGGGATACTGCCAGCGAGGATTCAGGAGTGGAAAATAAGCAACGAGGAGAGGGCCCTGACTTTGTAGGACTTGGGCTCGGTGTTATTACCCTCCTGTGCTTTGTGGTGAGGGGGTTGTTGGCGTGGGAGCTGCCGGGGTGCGGGTGCGGCGGCGTGGGGCTGGTTAAGCTGTCCCGGCTCGGAAGTGTTTTGCTTGCAGATAGGGCCGCTCTGATTTCACACTATCGTGTTAGGGCCGTCTTCCGTCCCTGAGTCAGCTGCCTGGCCCCCCGCCAGGGAAGAGTCATTTTTTCCTCCAAAAGAAAGTGTTTAACACTGCTCGCGGGACCTTCCAGGAAACCTCGTCAGGGAGCTGGAAAAACAAGAGTCTGCAGCCTGGTCTGTGCTGTGCAGCTCTGGCGGGGGGGATGTAGCTTGGGAACTATTCCCATTGCTGTCAGTGGCCAAGGTCCCTCTGTACCCCCAAAATCTCTCAGCCCCACTTGGAAAGGTTTAAGGGGTGCAGCTGGTTGTGGTGTTGGTGCTGATAGGTGTGATGGAAGCTGGGGGGCTCAGAACTGGAGTGCAGGATTACTGATGATGATGCTGCCATGCCCTGGTTGCCCCCCAGCCTTTTGGGGCTGTGGAGCAGAGCCAGCTGCCCACACTAGACTTGAATCACGGTGCCAGGACCTTCCTGCGGAGGAGATGTTGCATGTTCAGGGTTGGGCAGTGGCACTGTCAGTGCAGAAGCTCTAGGGCAGCTTGACCTGGCCTGAGAGAGGGAAGGGAAAGAACAGAAAGGGTGGGAGCCTGTCTGTAGTCAGGGAAGAAGAAGTCAAGGATGTCTGTGTGACTGGATCTGTGCATTATCTGGGAGGAGAGTGGGCAGGGGGAGGAAAGGTGGGTCTGTGGTTCATCTGTCCTTCACCCGTGGGCTGAGTACATCCATCCAGCTGGAGACACAAAGAGCTACGAGGCCACATACTGATTGCCTCCACCCGTCCTCCTACGGCCTGTGGTGCATCTCCTCCACCCTCCCTTTTTGCCTCCCTGGTGCCACATGGCCCTTTGAGGCTGGATGAGCCCTGTGGAGCAGCGATCGCTGACTGTGTGGGTAGCCCTGGCCCCTGCCAGCCGTGGAGGAGAACTGCCAGGAATGATGCCTGGAAATAGTGCACAGGATATTTGGTGGATCCCAGTGGAGCAGGCAGCGCTTGCGTGTGGATCGGGGGGCTGTGGGGGCATGGGGTTGGGGAGGACCTGGCTGCGATGTCTCTGCATGGTGGCGCCGGTGGGAGTGTGGAGGGTGCCGAGGAGACATCGATGCTGGTCGTTAAGTGTTCTGGCACACGGAAGAAATCGAAATCACCGGCTAATGGGACCCATTAGCTCCATGCAGAGAGCCAGCAATTGATCTGGGGTCTCGTGTTCGTTTCTCCCCTTGCAGAGGTTGGGCACACACAAGGGCCCCTGGATGGGAGCCTCTACGCTAAAGTGAAGAAGAAAGACTCCCTCCACGGCAGCACCGGTGCCGTCAACGCTGCCCGACTCCCGCTCTCGGCAGCGCCCAACCACGTCGAGCACACACTCTCGGTGAGCAGCGACTCAGGCAACTCCACCGCCTCCACCAAGACCGACCGGACCGATGAGCCGGGGGTGAGTGGGGCACCCAGTGGCCAGGCGGTGCTGAGTCCTGAGGAGAAGCAGGAGCTGGATCGTCTCCTTGTTGGCTTTGGCTTGGAGAGCGCGCCACCCATGCACAACCACGTGCCCGGCCCCGTGCCGGCACGCCTGCCCACCATGCCGGGCCGCCACGTGGTGCCGGCTCAGGTGCACGTCAACGGGAATGCCGCGGCGCTGGTGGCCGAGCGGGAGACAGATATCTTGGATGATGAGCTGCCCAACCAAGATGGGCACAGTGTGGGCAGCCTGGGCACGCTCTCCTCCTTGGATGGCACCACCACTGCCAGTGAGACCGGCTACCAGGAGGCGCCTCGGGTGGGCAGCCTGTCCTCCCTGCCCAATGGCCCCTCGAGCTGCAATGGGGCTGAGAAGCTGCTGAAGGAGGGGCTGTATGATGGCGAGCCGCTCTCCAACGGTGGCTACCCCTACAACAACCAGAACACCCTGATGGGCCACCAGCTCCGTGACACGCTGCCTTCCTTGCGGCCCTCAGCATCCACTCAGGAGCACCTGGCTGGCTACACACAGCGCCTACCGGGCTCCCACGCCCCAGGGTGGCTCCAGCCTCAGCCACTGCCCAGCTCCCAGCCCTACCTGTATGCCTACGACCACCCCGGAACCTACCGCTCCCGGTCCTTCCCGGCAGTGGACACTGCCAAGTATGACGCCAACCCGGCGCTGCCCCAGGCCCCAGCTCGCAGTACCAGCAGCCGGGAGGCTGTGCAGAGGGGCTTGAATTCCTGGCAACAGCAAGGGGGAAGCCGGCCACCTTCCCGGCTGCAGGAGGGTGGCATGGAGAGCCACAGCCCCAGCATCTCTAGCTGCAGCCCCCAGCCCAGCCCGCTGCAGACGGTGCCCCCGCACAGCCACAGCATGCCCGAATTCCCTCGGGCGCCCTCTCGCCGGGAGATTGAGCAGTCCATTGAAGCGCTGGATGTCCTCATGCTGGACCTCGCACCTGCCGTCCACAAGTCACAGAGTGTGCCTGCCACCTCCCGTCAGGACAAGCCAGCCGGACCCCTGCCCTCCTCCCTCTCCACCCAGCCCATTGCTGGTCTCTACGCCCGGCCAACTCCACAGGTGGCCCAGCCGAGGTCCTTCGGCACGTCCGTGAGCCCCGCGGTCTCTGAGCCCGGGAGCAAAGCCTATTCTCCTGGAGAGCTGGACTATGGGGTGCATGATTATCGGGAAACCTATTCGCCCTACAGCTACCAGCTGGCACCGCTGCC
Organism: Molothrus aeneus; assembly: GCF_037042795.1. Classification (NCBI taxonomy): domain Eukaryota; kingdom Metazoa; phylum Chordata; class Aves; order Passeriformes; family Icteridae; genus Molothrus; species Molothrus aeneus. The sequence continues at coordinate 23,628,499 of NC_089652.1, forward strand.
AGAGCCCAGGAGCTACAGCCATGCCCCGGCCGGAACACAGATGGGCACTGTCCCACTCAGCACCTCGTGCTACAGCCCTGTGGGGTCTCAGCAGCAACTCACCTCCTCCCCACCTTCCCCCACCGTCCCAGCACAAAACCAGATGCCCCTGAAGGGACCGGAGAGCTATGAAGACCTGTCGAAGTCGGCAGAAGAGCCCTTGAATCTGGAGGGCCTGGTGGCCCACAGGGTGGCAGGTAGGATCCTTTGGTTCCTAGGGGGGACGGGGAGGATCGCATGTCCCGAGGTGCTGGAGCACACAGGGGTGGCATGCATGGTAGAGCTGGGGATAAGCGATGTGGAGACTCCTTGTCTGTGCTGGATCTGGGCTTGGGACTGAGCCCCCTGCCATGGAGACATGCAGGGCAGGGGAGCAGCCTGTGCTGCTCTTTGCTGAGGTCCTCCTTGCAGCTTGCTGTCTGCAGCAGCATTGCCCAGAGCGGGGAAAGGGTGGCTGAGGGTGTCAAATCCCCCCATCATGTTAGGGTAACAGGGCTGGTCTGTCCCTAGGTGGCAGGGCCAGTCACTGGATCTCTGGGGAATATCTTTCTTTTGGGGACAATATGGAGGGTTTGGGAAAATGTTTTCATCTCTGGCTGAGGTTGTCCTGCCTGGACCCCACTTGGACATGATGTTCTCCCTGCCTGGAGCATGATCTGGTATAGGGTCCCAGCAGAGAACTTCACTTGTCTTGTGTTTGATGTCTCTGTGCTCATCCCTGATTTCAGTCTCTTCTTTACCCCCTGGATTTCTGGGTTTGGTGCTCAGACCTCCTCCTTGGGCAGCTGGGGTGCTGCTGGAGTGGGGACTAGGCTTTTGGGAACTAGGCTTTTGTCTGTCAGCTGTAATTCTGCCCAGCTTGGCCCAGGGTGGTTTGAATCTGGACCTAACTGTGGGGCAGTGGTCAGGGGCTGGGAAGACATTTCCCAGCCCTACCAGAGAGGTTTGGTGCTTGGCTGGGTGCACTGCCAAGTGTCAGTTCTGTGGCTGGATGAAGGCATTAGCTCTGCGCTGTGGAGGGCAAGCTGCATCCACCAATCCCCTGCACTCCTGCAGCTCTAGCTTAGTGGCTTTGGGGACACAAGAGTGTCCCAGCTGCCCAGAAAGAAGGTGCCATGGTGCTGTGGCAGCTCGGTGCCCTCCCTTCCGACTGCTTCGGCTGCAGTTGTTCAATTATGGAGTGACATTTGGGAAGGGTTTGGGGCTGTGGGCCAGCTCGTGATGCTGGGGCTTGGCAGCTCCGTCCCTTCCAGCTCTGTGCTCAGTCCAGAAACTCGCCCGGCATTAGAGGGAGGGGGAAAAGGCTTGGCTGGAAAAATCCAACAGCATCAGCCTCCCAGGAGTGGGGACTGAGTCACAGGGTGGGGGGCAGGAGGGGTGCAAGTGGCAGGAATGGGATTGAGGAGGGTCATAGAGTTGTTGGAGGAAGTTTGCATCAGTCTGGACCTGACCTCTGTGATCCAGATTAGATTCACAGAGGGTCATGGGGCTTTTGCAAAGAATTTAAACAAACCTAAGGACACATGGATGCCCAAACTGCGCTGTATGTCTGGATTTAATATTATAAACAGCACATGCCTGCCCTCCCCTGCCACCCCACATGAAGAATTAAAATGGGCTGGAAAAGTAGACAGTTCTAAGGAGAGGAGGAAGAGTATTTGCAGTGTGTGGGAAATGGACTTTTGATGGTGTCTACCAGAAACATCCATCTCCCCAACTTGGAGTCAGGTCCTCAGGGCTGGGCTGGGGTTACTGTCATCCCCTCGTAGTCACTGGGCTTCCCAGGGAGGAGAGGGGCATGTGGGGGATGGTCCCCAGCCTGTGGCCACCTGTCTCTGCTGGAGCTGGGCCTTCTGTGCTGAGGTGGGGACAGTGGGTGGCCTGACCTCTGGCGGGAACAAGGTGTCCTGAAGGCAGCGTTGGGAGGGGACAGCCAGCGGGGACCGTGGGGCATGGACATGTTTGTTTACATTCCCTGCTGCTATAAATTGCCTGCGTGTCCTGGCACAGAGATGAGGAGCATCTCACACCTCCTCCGTTCTTGGTGGGGGAATGCTCCCATTCCTTTTTCCCACTGATGATGGAGGGGAAGACATGGCACAGGGCAGCGCTGGCATGCCCAGCATCTCCCCTCAGAGGGGAGGTGGTCCTGTCATCCTTTAAGACCCTCTCATCTCCTAGCAAGGCATCTGGGGTCACCCTGTCTTGTCCCAGCCCTGAGCATTCTGTGATGAAGGGGACCTGCATGCTGCCACCCCTGAGAGGATGGTGATGGGGCAATTGTGGTGTTGCACAAGGCTATATACGACTAGGAGCCACCATTGATTTCCCATATGGGTTTATGTGGTGCCTGGAGCCAGGCAAGTTGGCTGATGGAAAAGCAGCTCCAAGCAGAGACTGAGCTCCTTCAGACCCCAAATGACCCCAGACTCATCTGTTGGACCCCAGCTAATATTTTCTCTTCTTTCTCTCTCTCTCCCCCCGTGTTGTATCTCGTGACATTTGTCCTGTCTGCCCCTTCCTCTCTCTGTGGGGGACTGTGTCTGTCCTCTGTGACCTCCTACCCTCCTTGCACTCCCTGTCCTGGTATGCTGGCAGAGTACAACGCCAAGCTCAGGGAACTCAACAAGAGCACCAAAGTCCCCCGTCCTCCTCTGAGCCAGCAGCGGTCCTTCTCCGGTTTGTTCATTCCACCTCCTTCCTTTTCCCTCCTTCCTTGTTCTCCAACCTTCCCCATGCATCCTTCTCCTTCCCTCTCTTGCATTCTTGCCCCCTCTCATCCTTCCTTCCTTTTCCCATCTTTTCTCTCTCCTTCCCCTTCATCGCTCCTTCCCTCTCATTCTTCCTTCCTCCTCTATGCATGCTGAGTGATCTGTGTGTTGCATGGATATGGGATGGAGGGAGGCTCAGGAGACCATTTCCATGCAGGATTGATCCCTTTTCTCAGCAGAGTGATGGTCAGGGCTCCCATTGAGCTCCTCCAGTGATGGGGGAGCCCCTGGCCCTGGGTACAGACTCCCCTTCCCATGCTTGGTTTTGCATCTCATCCAAGCCTGGCACTGCTTGCTGGTGGGGATTTCATTGCTGGGCCAGTTCTGGACCCTTGCTGCATCCCCCTCCAAGCTTTGCCCTGACCATGGCTCACCCCCTTGGGAAGCAAGGGCTGGGGTGCAGCTCCACAGAACCCAGATATAGGCAGTTGTCAGCCCAGGAGGGTCTCTCCTACATCAGTTTAGGGATCCCCATGTCTTGGTGTGCAGCTGGAGGGTGTGGGCTGCTGAGGCTGGATTTTATGCAGTGTGACTTTTGCTCCTTGAAGGTGAGTTTGCCCTGGGTGATGTGTGCTGGTCACCTGCTTGGTGCTTGTGCATCCACTTGTTGCAGGGCAAGGAGAAGGTGGGAGATGGAGTGGGGAGTCACCATCTTTCTGTGTGACCTTTCTCTCCCCACTGGCACCTCGGGTTTCTCCCCAGGAGGACCAAAGAAGTTTGAACCCTCCCAGTCCCCAGCACAGAGTAAGGTATTTTATCGTACCCATTTGTGGTAATCAGGCAGGACGTGGGGAGCAGTCTGTGCCAGGATGGGGTGAGTTGGGCTCTGGTGAGGAACAGCACAGGACAGCATCTGTTCCTCATGCAGGCAGGGAGTGAGTTTGCATCTCTCTTCCCTGGGTGTTGTGTGTCCCCATTCACATCCCAAGGGCCTTGGGATGCTTCTTTGTTCTCTCCTGTCCACTGTGGGGATGTCACCTGGCTCTTGCCTGGCAGTAGTTCTAGAATCTCATGGCCTAAAAGCAGCTGCCTCCTGATTGGCCTAAAACCTGGCTCCCCAGCTGCAAAATTACCTGGGTTTGCCATTGCTCCTCTTTCCTCCTTCCCCAGCTGTTGTGCTCCCTGCCCTTCCCCAGCCCTAGAGCTGTGCTGAGTCTGAGGGCAGTGGGTTGGTACTAGGTGAGGTACTTAAATGAGCAGCAGGAGGAGTGGCAGTGCCGCAGGTGTTGGGTGAGAGGGTGAGGAGTGGGGTGCAGGCTCCTGCTCCCCCTTTGTGAATAGGAATCTGCCATCCTGCAGCCAGCCACGGCGTCCTTGGGAGTCCAGTGACAGTACTGTGGCTAAGGGAGGCTGTGTGTCTGCTGAGGGGGCAAAGCAAGCTGGGGAAAGGAGAGTTTGTTTTTCAAGCATAGTTTCCATCCCATAAATCACCCAGGGGGTCGGGGGAGCCATGCTCAGAGCCTGGGTTTCCTCCAGGCTTTGCTCCGGGCGGCCTGTGAAGTTTCCCACTCTCCGCTCCTGAACAATGAGTCCCTTTTTTCCCTTCTTCTCCCTCCCCTCCCTGTGGCCCCGGCTGCTTTCCATGTCTGGGGAGCAGAGCAGCCTGGGCTTGCTGAGCTCCTGGGTGTCCCAAGGGGCCAGATCCAGCACCCTGTGGTTAGGTGACGTGAAGCCCTGGGGACGGAGCAGGGGAGGGAGTCCCATGCTGCAGATGTGTGATGTGCACGGATAGCCAGGCTCCATCCATCTGCCGAGTTTAGTGCTTCCCAAATGAAAACTGCAAAGCAAGGCAGTCATGCACAGCTCGAGGAGACAGTCCCTGCCTCTCTGAAGTGCTCAGGCCCTGCAGCTCACTTTGGAATGGGCCAAGGGATCCTCCTGCTGATGCTCCTGCAGTGTTCAGGAGAGCCCATAGTGCACAAAGTAGAAGGAAAAAAGAAAATATGAGAGTTTGCTTTTTTCCCCTCCTGTATCTTGTTTTTCCCTGTGCTCCCAACTGCGAGCTTCAGTTCCTTCTTTTTTTTCTTCCCTTAAAGTGAAGAGCAGGACAAAAGATATGGGGTGGCCCTATGCAGTGCTGCCCACACCCGCAAGTCAGCTTCCCAGGGACCCTCCCGGTCCCCCTGTTCTCTCCACGGGTCTTTTTAATGGCCATCTCCCGTGCCGGTGAGCACCTGCAGAAAGGATCGGGAGTTGTGTTTCAAAGCTGCTCTTAGTGGAATTTTCCAGGCCGCCTCTGCGGCTGGAGCCAGCCCCGTTGGCTCGAGTCCCCCGCCTCGCAGCCTGGCCGCCTCTCCCCCCGAGCCGCGATTTTATTGTTGTTGCCATTCACTGGGCCGATTATTTAGAAATGCGCCCGGGCCACCTCCTTCCCCGCTGCCCTGGCAGCCCTTGCCCCGGGCCGGGAAGGCTCTGGTGTGTGCGCCGAGCAGCGAGGAGGGGAGGGCAGCGGGTGCGAGGCGTGGGTCCCATGCGGAGCCCCCGGGAGTGAGGGGAAGCAGCTGATGGCTGGTTTTCCTCCGCCAGCCCGTGGGAAAGGAGTTGGTGTTTGAAAAGTGCATTTCCTGGAGCGTGATGCTGGCCTTTCTCCTTTTTTTTTTTTTTTTTTTCTTCTTTTTCTCCTTTTTCTCTTTTTTTCTTGCCTAATGTGCTGACCAAGGGGAGCATGAGTGCTCAACGATTGTGGGAAAAGTAGAGGGGACAGGGGGACAGTGTTGTCACCTCTGCTAGGGGGTAGGAGTGTGAGTCCCACGGGGCTCTGAGCTGTGCCCATGGTACTCTGTGGGGTTGCTGTGCACTGAACTCAGCACCATCATCCATGAGCCCAGAGTAACCTCTTAGCCAGGCGAGGTGGGATAGAAAGTGTGTTTGGGCACTGTCAGGTGCTGGGAGAGTTGAGCTGCCCTGCCCTGTGCCAACTTTGTCTGTGTTCCTGGGCTTTATCCCAGCCAAGGAGATCTATCTCCACAGCCCAAGAAACCCAATCTCCTGTGATGACTTGGTTGCTCTGTTCTTCCCCCCAGCCTGTGGACATTGGTGGCTCCTGCTGCTGGGATCTGGGAAAGATGTTTGGGGGGAGATGGAGGGGAGATGCTCATCTCTCCGTTTAGAGAGGCTTTGCACTGGGGACAGAGCAGCAGTGTTTTTGTAGGGTTCCCTGCACTATTCCTCTGATGAGTTCTTTCTTCTTTATCCAGTGCTCCCTCTGCCTTGGGGATTCACAAAACCAGGCTTTTTCCACTGCTGTGGTTGAAGCCACATCTGGCTGTGGGTGCAGGGATGCAGGCTGAATACAGCTGTCCTTGTGCTGGCTGATTTGGTCATTTCCCACTATGATGCTGTCGGGAGGCCCTGTTTCTTCCCTGCTCTGCAGGGATGCGCTGTCTGGACTAATATCAGGATGCTCTTGCCCCTTGCACTCACTGCTGGAGGTTGTCCCTGAAAATCTAATGGTGCTTGGGAGGGCTAGTGCAGCATTTCAGCCACTAGCCACAACCCTGCCTTGCTCTATCACCTGGTCACTGTTGTAGGGTGTATCTGCTCCAGCTACCCATGCTGGTCTGGGGCTTTGATGCAGGTGCATGCTGCAGCTGAGACCTCTCAGGTCAGGCCTGAAGCATCTCCTGCTGGTCCCCACCTCAGCTGGCAGCTGCTCACCCCTGTGCCACCCTGTGCTTGCCCTGCAGGGGTGCAGTCCCGGGAGAAGCCTCTGGAGGAGAGCGCTGTTCCTGCCCGCAAGCGGACTCCCAGCGACAGCCACTATGAGAAGAGCTCCCCGGAGCCCGGCTCGCCCCGCAGCCCCACCGTGCTCTCACCTGAGGTGGTCAGCACCATCGCAGCCAACCCTGGAGGGAGGCCCAAAGAGGTGGGCTGGAGTAGAGGACTGCTGGGCTGGGGGGTGCTGACTGGGGAGATGTGCCTCCAGGGAGGGGGATGGCTTGGTCAGCATTCACAGCATCCACAGAGCTAGGGGTCAGTGGTGGTTTTTGTGGTGGTGGGGGTGGTGGTTAGCAGGGAGGAGGTGAAACCCTTCCCTTTGCCCCCTCTGCCCTCTCCTTGGGGTGTCCTAGAGGTTTGTGCCCATCATAGGGATGGGACTGACTCTTTCTCCTGCTCTCCCCAGCCTCACCTCCACAGCTACAAGGAAGCCTTCGAGGAGATGGAGGGTGCCTCCCCCACCAGCCCACCCTCCAGCGGCGGTGAGATTTCTCCCCCCACCCCAGCCTTCCCTGTGTCACCACAAACCCCTTACTCCAACACCTGTAAGTGCCATGCCTCTGGGAGGCAGAGGGGCTCGGTGGGTGGCTCTGGGCAAGCCAGAAATTTGCCAAGGGTCAGACAGCTCCAGGTTCCAAACATCCACCACCATGTTAACCACTCCTCCTCTCCATCTTCCTTTCTCCTCCACATCCTGCCACTCCATGCTACTGTCAGCATCCCACTTACCTCAGCTTCACATGCGTGGCACACTCTTCTTGGTTTTTCCCCACCCTCCGCTCACTGGGGTGTTATTTTTTTGGGATCCCAAGGTGGGATGGGGAGAGAGGCATGCTATGACCTCATCCCATCCTGCATCTCCCCATTTTTCCTACTGGCATGGCATGAAGAGAAAACTGCAGTGGCAGGCGAGTGGGAGGGAGGCAGGAGGGACTGAAGATCAGGAGAGCAGACTCACACCACATCACTTCTTGCTCACAATTTCAAAGGCAGGAGGGGCAGAAGGCTGGGATGCTCTTTGCATGCTGCATCGTTTGCTCTCTGCTCCTCCAGTGCAGCGTCTCTGTTCTGACTTGCCCTGTCTCAGTCGTGGTGGGTTTGTGTGGACTGGGTTTGTGTGACCAGCTTGAGCGACGAGCCCTGAGGAGCAGCCACACGTCAGCACAGCACGACTCGGGCCAGAGCAGTGCAATGGAGCAGCCAGTCAACTGGGAAACCCATTAAAAAGATGACAGCCCCCCCATGCCCTCTAAAACACTTCTGTAGGCTGAAGGCTGAGGGATGCTCTAGGGCTGGGGATGCTTGGGCTGAGCACAGCCCCTTCTGATGCCATGTCCAGGTTGCAGTGAAGCCACCTGCCCCCCACAGCTCAGCCTACAGGGCTTGGAAAACTTAACAGTTTTCTTGGGTACTGTTGCTCTTCCTTCCCTGCAATCCTCTGATATTTGAGCCCTGTCTCTCGGGATGAGGAGATGAGTGTGGGAGCATTGCTGGGTGCTTGGCAGCTCGGAAATGGCCCTGTTGTTCCTGGGGACTGAGAGCTCGGCCCCGGGGCAGCAGCAGCTCCTTTGGCAGTGGCTCAGTGGCTCTGGGAGATGAGTCACTTGCAGAGGTGACAGGAACAGCCTTGCTGGGGTCGTGGCCCCAAGACAGTGCTGCTTATCCAGCACCAGCCAGGGAAGCCTGAGAAGCTTGAAGCTGCAGCTTTCAGGCTTTGCCAAAGTGGCCCTGAGGGATATGGGAGCAACTCCCCTCTGTTGGGAGATGGTGGTCCTGGGAGAATTCCTGGCCCTGTGAGGACCCTGCTGCTCATCAGCCAGCTGAGGTGTGAGCTGACATTGTGGCTTGGGGTCAGCTGGATTGGAGGGAATCAGACACCCACTGGGGAAGGTGCTGCTGTCTTAGTTTCCCAGGAACTTGGCTGCTCAGCTGCTCCAGCCCCAGGCTGCTGGGTGGACCTGGCCTTAGGGCAAGGGTCTGGCTTTCCTCTGGACCTCCCACCACCCATTGCCTCCCAGCCTCGCCACAGGCCCTGTGCCTGTGCCACCAGTCAGACACTGCTGGAGGCTCGTGCCCTTTGGTCTCTCTTGCTGAAGATGATGCCCTGAGGTTTCCCCTGATACGGGAAAATACAGCACCAGGGAGATGGGGCAAACCCAGTGGGTAGGAGGGGGAGGAGGTGCAATCTGCTTGGGGTGGTCTGCCCTGCCCTGTGAAACCCCACTACCATCCATACCATAGCCATACACACATACACAGCTCCTCCTGGTGTGTATGTCTGGGCACAGGGGTGCAGAACTCACATGTGCATTGCCAGCCCTCTGTGTGAACATCCTCATCCACCCACTGAGCTGGTCTGGAGAGCAGGGGTTTTTTGGCAGTCCTCCTGTCCATTTTGTGGGGGTGATGAGCTGCTCTGGACAGCTGGGTTCCAGCTCAGCCAGATGTGGGGATTGGTAGAAAGGGGTTCAGGTGTGGGAGAGCTGGGTTGGGATGGCTGCTCACATAGGGGAAATGAAAGGGGCTTCATGTGTTTATGGTGGGGCTTTATAGGGATGGTGCTGGGAGATGGGGTCTGGGCCTTTCCTGATGGGAGTTGTCCCCTTTCTCCATCCTGCCAGCTTTGCAATGGGGCAGGGGGCTTGTTCCCAGTCACCTCCTTCCCTGTATCCTCTCCCAAATGAAGAGGAGGATCAGCATCCTTCTACAGGGTGTTGCTTCATATGAGGGCATCTCGTGTTCTCAGCAGCCCTTCCTTGCAGCCAGTGGGTGGGATGGGCTACAGGGTTCTGAACCCATGGGCAGTTCCAGCCTTTCTGAGGCATCACCTCCCACCCTGCACTAACATTCTCGTGTCCACTGTGCCAACAGTGCGTTCTCCCCCTGGCCTGGCCAAGACCCCGCTCTCAGCACTGGGGCTGAAGCCCCACAACCCGGCTGAGATCCTGCTGCATCCAGTGGGAGGTGAGTGTGACATGAGTGGGGACTGCAGGCAGATCTTTTTGTGGGGGCATCTGTGAGGATACCCTGGAAGGGTCCCTAGTTTGGAGAAGGCACTTCCACCTCCCTTTTGTGGGGCCTCTGGGACTGTGTAGGCCTGGGGGGTGTTGGTGCTGCTCTGGGGGGCTCCACACAGGAGGGTCTTCAGCAGTGAAGGCTAGTAGATAACCCTGTGGCCCTGTTTCCTGCCCAGCCCCATACTCTTCCCTCTCCCAGCCCCTACATTCCTTCTCCTCCCTAGGACAGCTGGAGACAGTTTGCTCTCTGGGAGTTGAGCCTGTCAGCCAGAACAATATCCAGAGCTCTTTCCATCCTGGACAGCAGTCTTTTAAGTGCAAAGGCCCTGCTGTCCTGGGGACGTGTCCTGAAGTAGCCTGCCAAGCCAGACCTTACTGCACCCCAGCACCCAGGGCCCCTTCCTGAGCCAGCTCAGGGCTGAGTGTGACCTCCTCAAACCCATCTGAGCCTGGGGGCCACAGGTTGATTGAGCTCACACTGCAAGACCCTTATCCCTCTGCCCTCAAGGGTGAGCTGATGCTTTTTTGGTGCTTGCTGGGCTTTTTGGAGCAGCCCTTTGGTTACTCTCTTCTGCAGTGTTCTCTCTTTCCCATCTGAAGCCAACTTCCTGAGTTCTGGACATCATTTCTGGGATGTTGATGTGATGTGGGGGTGTCTGAGGCCGGGTTTCAGTTTGGAGCACTTCCAGTGTTGGGAGGTGTGGGGCTCTCCTTTGTGCTCTTTGTGCCCCTGCCTGAGCAAGGCAGAGCTGCTTAACTCTGATTTCTCTTTCTGTCTCACACCTCCCTTCCTCCTCTTCCCACTCCCATCACTCCCCTGCCCCTCCATCTCTCAGAGCTAGAAGGGGAAGCAGGCGGTGACTCTGAAGAAGGTAAGAAAGGCTTTTCTTTCTCTGCATCTCTCTTCCTCATGCAACCTCACTGCTGGACTGTCCCTCAGAGCAAGCCCAGGTGTCTGTTCCAGCAGCCTTCCCTTGTGCTGTGCCTCAGGGATGTAGGAGCCTGAGTCTTGCCTGTGCTGCTCCCTTTAGAGGAAGGGCACAGCATGCCTTGTGTCGTGGTAAGATTTCTCAGTGTCCAAGTTGGACCTGAAGGTCTGTCACACTGTATGGCTGTCATCCCTGGGGACTGAGAGCTCTTTGTCAGTGAGTTGCCTCCTTACTGGTGGCACACTGGGTATGCTGGCACGCTACAGCCAGCTTTGGATAAGCCTGGCGGGATCTGAGAGCAACAGGCCCAGTTTTAGTCTCCTTCCCTCCCCTTTTGGCTTTGCTGTTGCCATTCAGAGTGAAAATAAACCAAAGTGCAGCACAAAAGGTCAGCAGGCGCAGAGGCCACCAGTGTGTTGCCAGCACGGCCGGCTGGGCAGTGGTGCAGCACCAGCAGCTGGTGCACATCTCCTGCCCATCAGGCAGCTGCCCACATTCCCCCCACCTCTCCTGTCTCTGGGTTGTGCCACTTTGGGGATGCCAAAGATGGGGCTGAGCTGGGACATCAGTTCAAGTGTGGCTGTGCTGACGGCGCAGGCACTGGGACGGCACATCTCGTGTGGGGACAGAGGCTTTGGGAGTGGCTGTGATTCCTTGGAGTGCTGCCTGCTAGGTAACGGTTGTTGGGTGGTTTTGCTTCCTCCTTTAATGCATTTTTGCGCCCTCTGAGCTGGGATGAGGAACTGTATGTTCAGGATGGGTTTTGGGGAAAGAGTGTCTCTTGGTGGGTGTGGTGCTTCCTCTAGCCCTAGCAGCCATCAGCATTTCTCCTTGGAAGTTTCTCAAAATGCACACAACCAAAACCTGAACACTGTGTCATAGTGGAGAAAGTATTTGCTTGAAAAAAAATGTTCTACTTTCAGAACTGATTTTTCAATTATGGCTTTTGGGATACATTAAAGGAAGCAAAGCTGGGATAAAACCAGGCTTTTACCCCGTAAGTTCCCCCAATCTTTACCATTTCTGTGCAGCTTTAAGCCTCCAAAGACTCAAACATTGCCTCTCCTCTCCTTCCCGCTAAACCCTCAGGGGCTCAAGCTGTCCTGCATCTCTGTCCCCTTGCATGATGGTTGACCCCCAAGCAAGGATGTCCAGTGACCCTGCATTGCCCAGGCTGAGTGGCCACAATGGGCCTCCAGCCCTAATTCATCCTCTGTAAAATTATATTTTTGGGCATTGAATTTACAGTTCTGAGAAGGGACTGGTGTTTTGGCTTACTGCTGGCTTAGGGCCCTCTGCACTTAGCCACACATTCCAGGAGCCACACTCCAGGGGGGCAGTCCCTGCCCCTCTGTGCTCTGCCTAGCAGATCCCAGCTGGAATGGCTGCCCTCTGTATGGGGTTGGAAGATGCTGTTGCAGTGTGGGAGCTCGGGATGTGGCTGTCAGCTCTGAGGAGGCTTTAAAACAGCCTGACACAGATGCAGCACTGGGGATTTCTGGCCAGCGTGCAGCCCTGCTCGGATTTGGGATTCAAACAAATGCCCATCTCCTTGGTGACTCAGAGTTTCTCTATTTTCCCACCCATTTTCCCATCTCCAGAGTCCCTTCCAAAAAAATACAAGGAGGCAAGATCAGATTTTTCAGCCTAAAAAAATCCTGCCTGAAACTTCCTAATTTTTCTCCTGTCCTGTGTTGAATTAGTGTACTGGAACCTGTGCCCATGGCCACACACCTCACTGTGGCACAGCCCCCAAGGCCCCTGCTCCTGCCTTTTTAGGAGGGGCTGGAATTTTCACAGCCCTATGGTCCTAACCTCTTGCAGGCTGACTCATATGTACTGTCTGGCTAATTTTAGTCTGGGCTGGGGAGCTGGGAAGGGGAAAAGTGAGTAGCTGTGAAATTAATTTAATTACCTAAGCTGCAATGGATTTCTTGCAGCTGCCCTGGGTAGTGCCTCATCCCTGTCACTCAGGATGTCCTGCCTTAGATGCTGGTACCCAGCCTGTGTAGAGGTCCATGGTCTGGATTTGGCTCAGATCTTTCCTAGGGTTGTTGGCCAGGGACATCAGCCCAAGGGAGGGACTCCTCCTCCCCTCTCCACAGACAGATGGGGCACAGAGATGCTGTGGGGGAAGGAGTGGGACCTATGACAGTCTTTTTCCTTGCATGTCTCTGCTCCAGCTCGGAACGTGGAGCTGTGCATTGGCGTTGCTGACGGTGAGCAGGCCAGCTTGCCAGCAGGCTGAGCCAGAGCCCAGCTGTTATGACTAATAATAACAATAATAATGTTTGTAATGCTAATTACTACTGCAGAGCTGCTTTGAGCATGGCCAGCCTGGAGCCAGGGACCAGCAAGGCTGCCTGGCCCATTGGATTTGATGCCAGTGGATGTTGTGTAGGGCAGGCTGAGGTGTGACATGGCTGCAGGACTTTGGGGAATGGGACTGAAGCTGCAGCCCCTTCCTCTGGTGCAGCTTTTGGTGGGGCCTATGGGGGCTGTCATAGGGATGGGGTCCAGCCTGGGTGGAACAGGAGAGGACTGGGTCTGGTGTCTGCCATGGCTGGTAATGGCCAGCCCAGCCCGCTGCTCCTGGCACGGGACAGCTTGGCGGCTCTAAAGGAAAATTGCTTTTCTTGCTCGTGGGCTCTGGTTTCAAGCTGGGCTGGGAGTGAAAGTGTTGGATGCTGCAGTGGAAATAGCTGGAGTTGCCCTCTGGTCTGCTGCTGGAGATGGCTGGCAGAGGTGGGCTGCAGAGGGCAGGGAGCACAGGGCATTGTCATCAGTCCTGTGTGAGTCAGCGCAGGCTGGGCAGTGTCATTGGCTCTATTTTTAGGGGCTGTGGATGAACAGGGAGCAGGACGTGTTCTCTGTGGCATCCTGGGTGGGAGGGACGCTGACTCAGAGCAGGGTGAAGGGGCTGAGGCAAAGGGATCGTGGTCCCATGTTCCAGTCCCCTCAGAGGAAGAGGTGACTCCCCTCCCCATGTCCTGGCTGGGGTCTTCAGCATTCTTGAAGCAACTTCAAGGTCTTGAATGAGCCAGATGTGTTTTTGTACAACCCCTGGTGGAAGAGGTAGGGACAAATGTTCAGCTGGAGGAGGTCAGCTCAAGCATCTTCACTGGTGTGAAATGTGGGTCCTGGGAAGGGTGTGGCCCCTTTCCCGTGCAAGCTGTAGGCTCATCTGTTTTCACTTCTCTCTTGCTGCAGAGCCCAGGAGCTATGTGGAGTCAGTGGCGCGCACAGCCACCACGGGCAGGGGAGGGACACTGCCCGCTGCCCAGCCTGCTGCCCAGCCCGGAGGCCCAGAGGTGCCCACCAGGAATGGCACTTTCTCCAACTCCTTCATCGCTCCCAGCCCTGTCTCCACCAGCAGCCCTATTCACAGCATGGATGGGTAAGGCAGTGGGAGGAGGTCCCAGGGACTGGTGGGGCTGGGGCTGAACCCTGCCTGGTGCACAAGCTTAGAATCACAGAGTCACAGAATCATTAGGGTTGGAAAAGACATCCAAGATCCTCACTGAGTCCAACCTTTGACTGAACACCACCCAGCCAACTAAATCAGAGCACTAAGTGCCATGTTCAGTTGTTTCTTGAACATCTCCAGGGATGGTGCTTGTTCCCACATGGAAACTGCCTTTGCAAAGACCCACATCTCTCCATGCAGGGTCTGGGTATCCTGGCCAGCTGTACACTTTGGTGCCCCGAGAACACAAATCTGGGTCACTGCTGGTTACTTGGTGGTTACTGGACCTCAGAGACCTCTCACCTGGACCCTGGAGTGGGAGGAGGGATGGGTTGTGCTAACCCCTAGCCCTGCGTTAGGCTGAGCATAAGTCCTCTGGGGTGAGATGGAGCCATTGTCCCTGTCCCTGTCTACCCTGCCATGAGGTGTTCTGCAACCATGCAGGCTGGCAGGGCAGAATAAATCAGGGGTTTGCTGGGAGCAGAGCTGGAAAATGGCTCTGTTCCCCAGAGAGTCATACTTTGAGATGGAACTGGGATTCATGGTGGAGATAAAGCTGCCTCTAGTTGCTTCCATGAAGCTGGCTGGACACATCCCACAGTTGCCTCTGAACAACCAAGTAGCTGACTGGCTCTGTTGCCTCAGTTTCCCTGTGTGCCACATGCAGGAAGGTGCCAGTATCAGTCAGCAGCGATGGAGCTGAATTCTACCTTTCTTCATCTCTCCCTAGGGCCTCCCTGCGCAGCTACCCGTCGGAAGGCAGCCCCCATGGCACGGTTACACCTCCCCATGCCTCAGCTGAGCCCTTGTACCGCTCGCCTGTTGGCTCTCAGATGCCCTCTGCTCACAGCAGCTACCAAAACTCGTCTCCATCTTCATTTGCAATGGTCCAAGGAGGGGTCCCGAGCTCGGCATACAGCAGCCCCGACTACCCTGATGGCCGAGCTGGCCTCCAGCCAGAACCCCAAGCTCGGCCACAGCCCCAGGTCAATGTGGTGGGGGTCCACACTCTGCCAGGGAGCCCCCGCAGCCTGCACCGGACAGTGGCTACGAATACACCGCCCAGCCCTGGCTTTGGGCGAAGAGCCATCAACCCCAGCATGAGCGCTGCTCCTGGCAGCCCTGGGCTGGGCAGGCATGCTGTGATGGCCCATGGCAACCTGGTGGCCCCACCAGGCAGCCCCAGCCTGTCCAGGCACCAAGCAGTGGCAGCCACATCCCCTGGCAGCCCCCTGTATGGCTACTCCAGCCCAGAGGAAAGGCACCTGACCCTGTCTCGGCAGAGCAGCTCCTCTGGCTACCAGCCCCCCTCCACGCCGTCCTTCCCCGTCTCCCCGGCATACTACCCCGGCACGAGCACGCCGCACTCCTCCTCCCCGGACTCGGCTGCCTACCGCCAGGGCAGCCCCACCTCGCAGCCTGCTCTGCCTGAGAAGCGGCGCATGTCGGCTGGGGACCGCTCCAACAGCCTCCCCAACTATGCCACTGTCAACGGCAAGGTGTCCTCTCCCCTCTCCAGCGGCATGTCCAGCCCCAGCGGTGGGAGCGCCGTCGCCTTCTCCCACACTCTGCCGGACTTCTCCAAGTTCTCCATGCCAGGTAAGGGATGCTCTTGGAGGTTCCCACGTCCCCCTGCCCTACTCAGGGCTCTCCCCTCCTCCTCCTTGCTGGCTGTCAGGAAAGGGATTGCAGCCATGTCCTGATTTACCCCTCCTGTCCATCCGCAAACCAAAGGCACCGCTGGGGCTGGGGCCATTTCCTGCACTTTCTGACAAATCCAAACAGGAAAAACACCGACTAGCATCTCTGGCATAAACAGCTTCCAGAGATGTGTATGAGGAGATCAAAGCTCCTGGAGGCGATTTTTCTCTGCCGTGGGGATGCACTGACCTCTTGGCCCCATTCCCAGAGGGCTTTACCCTACTGGGACCCCACTGCCTCCTCATTTCCGATGGTGCCATGCCCCAGGTGCCATCCTGCCTGGTACACTTTTGCCAGCTCTGGTTACAGACACCTTGGTGACGTCAAGATTGGGCTGATAGGAGCAGGGGAATAAAGCTGTGGGGCAGCGGTGGCTCCGGCTGCTGGGCCAGTTTCTCTGCTGAGCAGGCAGCCCTTTGTGGGCACTCTGGCACTCATCCGGGCCCTGTGACTCCCGTGGCCAAGGACCTTTCCCAGGGGGGAAGCATGAGCAATTAAAACCTGTAACAATTAACAAGCTGCTTGGAGAGGGGAGTGAGCCCCCTGCCTCTCCGAAGGTGACCAGATTGCTGAGGGCTGATAACATGTCTCCAGCAGAGATGCTATCCAATCCTCTTGGTTGTTTGCCTGGTTGTTTTTGGAAAGCAGGTGGTTGTAAGTGTTGCCTGAGTAAATGACAGCTTCACAGCCAGAGGACCAGCTCCCGCTGGGGCTGTGCCTCTGGTGGGCACTGAACAAGGCACAGCCAGGCTGGGGCTGCTTTGCCTAGGGTAGATTGACCTGTCCAGTTCCTCTTCACAGAGCAAAGATAAGGGAATAAATTTACTTTTATGAAGTGTGATCCAAATCTTGAACATCAGAGAGCAGTGAAGGTCCTCTGAAGTCAGGATCTCTCTGGCACCTCCAGACATACCTCTTTCCTCCAACAGTTTTTATTTCACCTGGCCAGCTTCTTTTAAATGAAGAATTCCCTTTTCATCTTTGGCTGTGTACCATAGGGGCTCATCTGACACACAGCCCTTTGAGGCCTCTTGAGCTTGGATTTAGCTTTAGATGCCCAGCAGCCCCATAAGCTCCAGGTAGTGATACCCTGTGTGGGTATGGGGAACTGGGCTGAGGTTAGTGCAATGTGCTGGATCTGAAAGGAGGTGGATGTATTAATGCTTTGGTTGGATGTAGAGTCTCAGATACAGCATCTTTTAACTTTTTTCTTGTCTTCCCTTTCCTGCAGACATCAGTCCTGAGACTCGTGCCAATGTCAAGTTTGTGCAGGATACTTCCAAGTACTGGTACAAACCAGACATCTCTAGGGAGCAGGGTAAGTAGATGACACAGGGTTGGGAGTTGGGATGTATCTGGAATCACAGGGATTAGCAAGGGTTGGATGGGGGTCGAAACCCCATTCAGCTGCAGGTTTGTGTGATGTGGGCTCTTCAAACCTTCCCCTTGGTAGAAGAGCTCCAGTCCCCGCAGTGTGCTGTGGATCTGTGTTTGCAGTTTAGGGTGCAAAACACCTGGATCTTGAGCTAATAATGCTCAGAGGTCTTGGAAACATGGCTAAAAAGAGCGGGGAGAACAAGGAGGCGGCAGGATGCCTTCAGGGGCATGGTCCCAGCATTTGGGCCTTGGCTCCTGTTTGCTCTCCAGTACTTGGTTGCTCAGACATAGGCAGGGTGGGAACTGGAGATGCCCACACAAGGGCAGGGGAGGTGGGGGGAGATGAGCCTCATCCTGGCAACCCACTCAGACGTGCAGGAGGCACAGTAATATTGTGGTGCCTGGCTATGAGAGCGGGGGCACCCTGTCCAACCTACACCTGCTGGTCTCTTCAGGGTGTGTTGGTTCTCACTGTGCCTGTCTGAGCTCTGCCATTCTCTCCTGCAGCCATTGCCTTGCTCAAGGACAGGGAGCCGGGGGCTTTCATCATCCGGGACAGCCACTCCTTCCGGGGAGCCTATGGCCTTGCCATGAAAGTTGCTTCTCCGCCTCCCACGGTCATGCAGCAGAACAAGAAAGGTATTGTGTGCCCTTCTCCTTCCCACGCCGAGATGCTTTCCATCGTTCAGCCAGGGCGAGCGGGCAGCTGGGGCTGCTGAGCCAGTCATGCCCTTGGGTATGTGCTGATGTGGCAGGATCCCTGCCTCCCAGGGCACAGGGAAGCACCAGGCATCCTCTGCCCTGAGCTGTGGAGGGCTCAGGAGCACCTACATCTTGGACTTCAGTATAATGAAATGGGTACAGCCTCTCCAGCCCACCAGCACTGTGGGGCAGCTTGGCTGGGGGTTGACCATGTGCAAAGGGACAGATTTGAGGAGGGTGTGTGTAGTGTTAGGGACCCATCTCTTGAGCTGGAGCACTTGTTCCTTAATGGTACTGCATAGTAATAGGAGGAGGGTGGCTGTGGTGTGAGAACCTCTCATCTCTTCCCAGGAGACTTGGCCAATGAGCTGGTGAGGCACTTCCTCATCGAGACAAGCTCACGAGGTGTGAAACTAAAAGGATGCCCCAACGAGCCTAATTTTGGTAAGTCCCCCCAGTGTGCTTTCCACATGTGGGGTTGGGTTGGGAGAGCCTTGCCTACTGTCAAAGCAGAGCTGTCTGGGAGAGCCTGTTACTGCCTCTTGTCCCTGTGTAACTGAATGCTGTGGGCTTTTGGAGCCTCTATGTTCATGCACACTCATGAGAGCACACAAACATGCCTGTATGCATAGGTACATACCTATCTACAGACACGTGTAGGACAGCTAATGCTGCTGGGAGGGTGGAGGGCAGGGGCTCCCCTTGTTCCATTTATTCCATGACTAATGTTGTCTGAGGAGCTGCATGAAGACCTTTGCTGCATTTTTTGTTCCTAAAGTGGCCCTGGCACCTCTGTCCCCTCCCTGAGCTGTCTGTGGAGGGCTACATGGTGATTTCAGTGAGAGGAACTGCCATGTGTGGCATTAGGACCATTAGTGAGGAAACCCACCTAAAAGCCTGTTTCCATCCCCCCAGAGCAATGGTGACCTAATCAGGGAAAGCTGGAGTTTCTTGTTCCTTTCTTTGGTTAATGGTTATCGTAGTTTGGATTGTGCGTTTCCATAGCCCAATGATTTTGCAAAAGGATTATTGTATTAACCCAGCAGGTGCAAACAATTCTTCACCTGGCAACACTGGCCCTGTGCTGACCATCTTCCCTCTCTCCCCAGGCTGTCTCTCAGCGCTGGTGTACCAGCACTCCATCACGCCCTTGGCCCTGCCCTGCAAGCTGGTCATTCCTGACCGAGGTAAGAGCATTGCATCTGTCCTCACAGCCTGCAGGGAGGGGGTAGGTTTCCAAGCAGGGAGCACCAGTAACCATCCCATGTCTCCTAGATCCCATGGAGGAAAAGAAAGACTCTGCGTCAGCAACCAATTCAGCCACGGACCTCCTCAAACAGGGTGCAGGTGAGTTGAGAGGGGTTGTTGTGAGGTGAGCTTGGCTTGGAATACTGCTTGACTCCATGTCTGCTGTCTCCCTTTCCAGCCTGCAATGTCCTCTTCATCAACTCAGTGGAGATGGAGTCTCTGACAGGCCCCCAGGCCATCTCGAAGGCTGTTGCTGAGACGCTGGTGGCTGACCCCACGCCCACAGCTACCATTGTTCACTTCAAAGTCTCCGCACAAGGCATCACCTTAACGGACAACCAGAGGAAGTAAGAGCCTCCATGGCCACATCTCTGGCCAAAAGCCAGTGTTGGCTCATTCCTAAAGCCCACAGGGCTGTGATTCAGGAAGTGTGTTGGTGAAGGATGTCCCTAGAATGGCATCAACCTGGTCATGGACATGGCTGGGCTTTGTCCTTGACTCTTGGAACATCCTATGGGAGACCTATGTCAGTGTCCCCTGGGCTGGTGGAGCTGGGTTGTGGTGAGACAGTGGTGGAGCTTCCCTGGCCCTGATATTCCCTGCTTTGTGTTTCAGATTGTTCTTCCGAAGACACTACCCCCTCAATACTGTCACCTTCTGTGACTTGGACCCCCAGGAACGAAAGTGAGTGCCCTAACCTGGGGGGAGTGCATGACCCCCAGCCCTTTCACTCCTGTAGCCTCCTGGGATGCTTGGAGCAGGGTCTTCGCTTGCTCTCTCCTCTGCTCTTGCAAAGAGAGAATGCAAGGTCCCCTTGGATAATGTGGTGCAGTGCCAGCTTCTTCTGGTGACTTTTTGGTGTCTCCAAGCATCTTCATGCTGAGGGAGAGGTGCATCATTTTTCCATAAAGCCAAAGGCCCTGTCTCTCTGTGGGGTGCGGGAGGGACCATCTCTCACACCTTCTCTTCTCCTTGCAGGTGGACTAAAACTGATGGCAGTGGCCCAGCCAAGTAAGTACTTTCTGTGCTTCCCAGCAGATTCCTCCCAGCTGCTGTTGAGGTGGCTTCTGCCTGTGTTCGGGCATTGGCTGGGAGATGTCCTGTGTAAGGCATCCTGGCTGTGTTTGAGGTGGGCTCAGCTCCTCACTGCAGGAGTGTTTCACCCAAGCATGAGATCATAGTCTTGGGAACTCTGGATGCATCTTTTAACCCCAAATTCCTGGTCAGAGCAGGCATGGCTCTTGCTGAACTGACCAAACTGGAAACTCTCCCAACACTGGGAG
This sequence comes from Molothrus aeneus, assembly GCF_037042795.1. NCBI lineage: Eukaryota > Metazoa > Chordata > Aves > Passeriformes > Icteridae > Molothrus > Molothrus aeneus. Next base: position 23,648,749 of record NC_089652.1, read on the forward strand.
AGTTGGGGAGTCATTGGGAGCCAGGTTATAGAGCAGAGATGGGGTTATGCTGATGGCATGTGAGCTACTGTTCATCTCTTCCCTTTCTTCCTGTCCTGATCCATGGGGGAGCACAGAGCTGTTGGCTGAGCCCATTTGCAGGGGCCAGCTCCCACTAATTTTAGCCATTGTGTGAGCGAAGGGGTTTTTATTAGGATGTCCAGCTGCTGGGATATTTCCCCTCCCCAATTAGAAATGCCGTAGCCTGGGCCTGTCTCACATTCTGTTCCCCCTGTATTTATAACTTGAGTTTGCACATTCTAATTTAAAAAAAAATAAGGGACATTTTATTCATCAGGGGAGAGACAGACAGAAATAACCAGATGGTCTCATTCAGCTTCCTGTGTCCTTGCACGGCCTTCATCTCTTGGAGGGTTTGCCCCAATGGCCAGCGCATCTCACCTCTGGTTTCAAGAGGCCAAACCAAGGCAATCCTGTGCTCATCTGGAAGGTCCCTTCTTTGGGATGGACTTGGGAAGAGTGGCAGAGATGTTCAGAGCAAGGGCGGTTGGGTCAAGAAATGATTGAAACTTGGCGTTCAAAGAAACTGAGCAAAGGGAAGAGGAAATGGGCATTCATGCAGGCTGGTTTGGGATGTATCCCTCTGTGTTGTGAGATGTGGATGTTAAAGAGGGGAAGTGGTACAAAACCATGTTGGAAGAGGGTGGTGGTAATCCGTGCAGGAGCAATATTGAGGCTCTTGCCTTCTCTTCACACAGGCTCTTCGGCTTTGTGGCCAGGAAGCAAGGGAGCACCACAGACAACATCTGCCACCTCTTTGCTGAGCTGGACCCAGACCAGCCAGCTGCAGCCATCGTCAACTTTGTCTCGAGGGTCATGCTTGGCTCCGGCCAGAAGAGATGAGCTGGCACTTGCGGGTGATTCTTGAATTTTGGAGAAGGACTTGGAGCTGATCCGAGAAGGAGTGTGAGGAAGTGCATTGTGGGAGAGGGAAGTGAATTGGGGGGGGGGAAGGGTTGGAATTTTGGAGGAAAACAGCAAACAACAGAAAAACACCAACAAAGCCCCTAAAAACTCAACACAAGCCAAACACACACGTAGAGGAACCAAAGCCACGCACCTACGAAGGAGAGCCACAAAGTCATGCCAGAGGGGATGCATGTCCCATTGCAGGGAAGGTGACCAAAGCAAAGGCGGCAGTGAGGGGTGTGTTTCCAGCTTTCAGCACCATGGCCTCAAGTGGTGACATCCATTTGGGACTGATTGTGGGACCATGACTGGTGTTTTCCATCTGGAAAAAAAAGAGGCAACTGGCAAAACCGATGGAAGAAGCTTCATCCCAGCAGCTCCATCTGCTGTGTGTTTAAACTGACCTGTAGGAGATAATGGCATGCACTGGGTCTATGGGACACCAGAGGAGATGCTCTCAGAAACCTTCCCTTGTCCAGCTGCAGAGGAGGGTCCTCACTGGTCCTGTGCATCCCCTAAAACCTGCTCACGACCTGGTAACTTGCTGGGGACATGGGAAAATTGGTCCTGAACCTTCCAATCTCTGGGGAGCTTGGCCATGGGCTGACCTTTGCTGACCCAGAGCCCAGCACCAGTCACAGGTGAGATGCTGTGAGTCCACCCGGAGAGGGGGGTCACGCTGTTTCTCCACTTCTCCAGGGGTTCTTGTGCCCCCCAGCCTGTGAGGAGGTGTGGGGGTTCCTGCCACCCAGCACCTGGGAAAGGTGGATACTCCCCAGGAAACTGGAGGATGCAGAAAGTCACCTCCTCTCCCATCTTCCCCTTTTCCCTCCTGTCACTAGTCCTCTTTGACAGTTTTCTCCTGCGGCCTGTCACATTCTCCTAACACAAAAAAAAGCAAAACAGAAAGGAAAGGAATAGTTGTAATAATAATAATGATTATAATAATAGCGGATGCTGGCACAGGTGGGTTCCCTGTGCAAAGCAGCAGACCCGTGGCTACCCCTATCTAGCTCTTCGGAGACACGCAAGTGGTTTTTAAATTGCATGGACATTCAAGTTGCACGAAAGGCAAACGACTACAAGTAACTCAGGCGCTTTTTTTCTCCTTTTGTTTTGGAGGCCACGTTAAAAAAAAACAAAGAAAAAGAAGGAAGAAAATTTAAAAAACAAACAAACAAAAAAAGTAAGGGGCCTGCAGTGGATGGGCAGCTTTGGCTCAGTGGGGAGGTAACAGGTCCTCTGAGAGCCACCCTGGTTGATGCATGTGTACCCCCTAAACCATCTGGTTTGAGGTTGTGCCCCTGAAATGCACCATAGTTTTGCAGTGATTTCAGTGCTGTTGGCTTTTCCCTTAGCTTTGGGAGGTGAGGAGGGCAAGTTGGGTGGAGAGAGGGGCAGAGGGCCTCTGTGCCACTGCAGGGGGAGAGATCATGGTGGGGGTGCAGCAGGTGGATGTCCCAGCCCTATGGTGCTGGGGAGGGGGCAGAAGATGTTTCGGGTACATGTGCAGGTTTAGGGCAGGGGGAATAGTCCAGCTGGAGCTGTGGGGTCATTACTGAGCCCTCTGCTGCAAATAGCAAGCCCCTGAGAGCTTTTTTGGACAAAGTTTTCAGTGCAAAGTGGCCCAGATAGTCTTTTGGGGACAAAAATTAGACACATAGCACTGCAGTCCCCTGGAGAGCTTGTCTCCTGTGGACCACCCTTGCCTTGATAGCTATAATATATATACAAGCTATACTGACAAAATACTGTAAGCTAATGAAATTTTAAGGAGGAAAAAAAAGGTTAAATTTACGCTCCAAAAATATTTATTTTCGCCATATCGCTTTCTGCGCATCATATCTCCCCCACTATATCCCCCCCTTCCCCTGCCCTGGGGAAACACCTGCATGTTAAAAGAAAATCCAGAGCAAGGCAAAATACAGATGGGGGAAGAGGCGGGGGCCCCAGTGTGGGGTGGCTGCGTGTGAGCAGTGCGTGTGTGCGGGGTGTGTGTGTGTGTGTGGGGGGGAGTGAGCGGCGTGCCAGGGCCACGGGCTCTGCTGATGGACTGAAGTGTGAAAGGAGGGGTAGCGAGGAGCTGGTTGTGAGATGGTGGTGGGACAGGAGGTTCTGGGAGGGTTTTCCCCCTCCCCGGCTCCCTGGCCGCACAGATGCAGAGATCTTTTAATTTTTGACATTTCCAAAAAGTGATTCCCTCCTTCTGCGAAATTCAAGCGAGACAAGAGATGATCTCACCCGTAATCTCCTCACCCTGCCATTCACCCATCAGAGAAAACACTGTGTTTATAGATATATAAAGATATATTTTTGAAAGCCTCTATTTTTCAGACTTGGTTTTCTCACTGCTAAGAAAAGAGATTATAATAATGTAATTTTATTTTAATCTGCTGCCTTGGAAACTGGTGCTTGGAACTCCTCTTTCTCTTTTTCTCCCCATACAAATGAAACAGATCTAAGCACCCCAGAGATGTTGCATAGAAGCCAACCCCAGAAGATACCTGCCAATAGCATCACACTTGCTTTGGGCCCTAAGCCTCTCCCGGCTTCCCCACTAATCCACTAGCTGAAAATTTAGACTGTATCCAAATCTCAAACACTAACAAAATCATCTGATGATTGTATTATTTTTTAACACACAGCTAATCACCTTCCAATGATGTAGCCGGGTGTTTATCAGCTCCCTTTAAAGGCACTTTTTTTTCCTTTAACTCCTTTTTAAAAGAAGGTTTTAAGGTGTAACAACCCTTTCTGTCCCCGGGAGAGACCATCAGCAGCATTTAGGATTGCCCAGGTCCTGGAGCTGGTGGGGACCTAGTGTTGATATTTTTTCCTTACGAAAGGGACAGAAAATACTCTTTGGGGTTTTTTTCCTTTTTTTTTTTTTAAGTGCAGTCATGCTATTTGAGATTCGAGCTTACACGAGTTAAGTCCAGCATATGTTTCATTGTAATCACACTGCCGTTGTCAGCAGCCGGATGGTATCTCTCTCTCGCTCACACACACACACACACACACACACACACACACAAACACACACATCCCTCCTTCCTACACAAAGAACTGCATATATTCTTGCCAAAGATATCCTTAAAAACGCACTTTTCCCCACATATATATAGATAGATATATATTATTTTTTTTTGTGTGTGTGTAAATTTATTGTACGTGCCCTTTTTGTGTCAGTTTGTTCTTTGGAGAAGCCCGTCCTGCCTTTGCTGTCGATATTGCTGTCTATTGGGAAATGCTCCCCGGGGAAGTAATTTGCTGTCTGTCCTGCTCAGTGGCACCTGCAATGCACAAAATGTGGAGTTCCCATTCTATGGGGCTGCCTCTGGCTCTGCCCCTGGGAGCTCTTTTGGGAGATGATCCATGTCATCAGCTGGTGATGTGATGTACCATTGCATGGTCTTCACCAGCCCCTCATCACCGGTGGAGACAGCAGGGCTCATGGTTTTGAGCAGAGTTTGGGGTTGCTCTGAATGCAACATTTGCTGGCTGCGTCCTGGTCAAATTACACATGGAAAACAAACCAGGCAGGGAGAAAAACCCAACCCAGCCTCTGGGCATTGATTTTTTTCAGTGAATTCAACCGCCTGAACCAAAGTGCAAAGTAAATCCCCACCCAGCAGGTCGGGCAGGTAAAGAAACCAGTTGCCCCAAAAACCCCAGACAACAGCATCAACAAAAGGCAACCCTTCCCATTGGAGCAGGCAGGATGATCAGACAGCAAAGGAGCCCGCAGGGGCTTGTTTCATTTTGTTCGTTTGTTTTGCAAATTGCGAGGTTGGTTTGGGGTTACTATTTTTTTTTTCTTTTCCTTAAAAAGGAAAAAAAAAAGAAAGAAAAAAGGAAGCAATATGACGTTTCTGTTGGCGGATCCTGTGCCGCCGTGTTATGCGTGGGGTGTTTTGTTGTTGTTGTTGTTGTCTTTGTTACTTTGGGAATGTTACAGATTTATTTGCTAATCAGTGTTAACAAACAGTTTCAAACTTTTAGACTCGCCCATTTCTGTGTATTTATATAGATGGAAAAAAAAATACATTATATTTTGTATCTTTATGCCCATAATGTTGTCGTGCGTGTAAGGATGGCTTCGGTCGCACCATGTCCGTGTGTGAATGTCACTCCGCTGTTGTCTTCCCATTGTACAGATGTCGGATTCTTTGCAGTTCATTGTATTGCTTTATAAAGTGGTAAAAACAACAACAAAAAAAGAACCAGTTATATAAAATATACTGTTGCTTGGAATGCCAGCTTGGTGTTTGGATTGCTGGAAATGTATCCTGAAGTTTAAGGGAGCATAGGAATAAATGCTCTGGTGTTTCTGCACAGGGGAAAAACAACCCAAAACCCAAACCCATATGAAAGCTGGTGGGTGCTGTTTTCTCTGGGCTGTTGTTCCCCTGTTCCTCGATGGCAGACTGGGGCCCCCGGACAGACGCCGGGCGGTGGGTGTGGGAAGAAGGAGGGGCTGTGCTGCTGCTTGTCAGCCTCCAGCCGCAGCTTGTGTTCACCAGATGCTGGCTAACCAGACAGCCCCCAAACTTCCGACACGGCTCCAGCTCCGGCCTGGGCTTTTGTTTACCAGCAGGGATCTCTCCAGCTTGCCCTGCAGGCACTGGGTGCTCTGCAAGTCCTGTTGCTTTTTCCCAGGTTGCCTTTAGATGCTGTCTGTCCAGCCTTGGGTAACCCTTTGGGGTCCATCTCCTGCAAGACTGCAAGAGAACGGGGTAGGATGATGCTTGTGTGGGGTCTTTGCCCTTGCCGAGCTGGCAGTTTGGGCTCTTCTCCCATTGAATCCCACTCCCTATGCCTTTCAGAGCCATCCTGCTCCCTTGTGCCTGGCAAAACTTCCCCCAAAGTCTCAGGCCAGGCTTTTCCAGCATTTGCGTAGCATTTCCCAGCATCTGTCAGAGCACTCAGCCCCTGGCTCTCTGGCTCCTCTCCTTCCTCTCCTTGCTGAGTTGGTGGCCAAGTCCCAGCCCCCTGGATGGATTGAGTTTAATTATACAAGAAATGTCAGCCAGAGCAGCGGCAGTTTCTCTGGCGCCAGCACTGCTGTGGCTCAGAGGCTCAGAGTTTCTCCCGGGGGCCGGCAGCACTAAAAATACCTCCTGCCTTTCTCTAAAATAGCTGCAGGGCGAGGGGCGGATTTCGGGGACTGCTTCAGTGGGGACCCCGTGCTGTGGGGCTTGTGCCTGGAGGCAAAGGCAAGAGAGGTAAAAAAAGAAAGGGGCGGAGATGGAATGGTTTCTCTGAAATAGCCGTGGGGCTGTGGGTGGGCACGCCAGCCACCAAGTGCCCTCCAAGCCAGGCTCATCACGGAACCTTTGAGGTACCTGGCACCCGCCAGCCTTGGCCTCAGTTGTCCCTCATCTACCTGCAGGCAAGACAGGACCTGCAGCCTCCTCGCCCTTTCTGACACTGCAGGGATGGTATTTTCTTTCTAGCTTCTCTTAGTTTTGTTTCTTCTCTGATTCCTACTGGAATCCCCAGGACCCAGCACCAGCCGCTTTCCCATTCCTGCTGTTCCTGGCTGGCTGGGATGGCCACTGCAGAGTATCCCTGGGCAGGGAGGAGAGGCAGGGAGTGCCTGGCGAGGTGGCGCACACAGGCTATTTGTTGCAAGCTATAAACTGCTTCTCATTCCACCCCCCGCCCCCCCCCCCGCCTTTTCTGCAGTTAATTCCTCATTTCCTTTCCAAAATTCCTCCGGAACTTCTGGTTTGTGTTTTTCCTCAACATGTTCTTATCTGCTACTCATTTCCCCTCGCCAGCTCTGACAGCACAGGCTTTTCAGGGTCTCTCTCTCTGCAGATTGCTGCTGTACCCAGGCCAGGCTTGTGGTTCTGGTGTGACCACAGGGAAAGGCAGGTCCCACCAGCTTCATGCTGGGAAACCTTGCTCCCGTTGCATCTCCCCTTGTCTATCGGGTGCTCACCTTCATGTTCCTAAATCAGTAGTTTTTTTCTCGTTACAGTAGTTTTCCCCTCATGGCTCTGGGGACCTGGGGCCATACAGGGAGTGTTTCTTGTAGGGCTGTGAAAGGTGCCAAGGTTTCTCTCTCCTCTCTGCCTGCTGTTTCAAGAGAAAAGGGTGGGTATGGTGTCAGACAGTCAGGAAACCCTGGCTTGAGAAACTGTGGTGGTGGGTATGCTCCCCTCTCCCCCCACTATTTTTGGTTGTCTAAGCTATAAGCAACCCTCAGATCTGGAGCAAAATTAGGGTCATGGTGGTGGGGATGGAGAGGGTTCATCTCCCTTCACTTCTTTTATTCTTTCCCAGGCTTCTCAGCAGGGCTGGGTATCCTTCAGAAGCGTCCTCAAGGGAAACAAGAAAGTATGATACAATATGGCTTTTCCTGAGTATCATGTCTGGGCAAAGGCCAGGAACCAGACAAATTCCACAGGATGGGAAGGGTGGAGCAGACCTGATGTGGGCAAAAGCCACCCTGGGGCTGGTGTTACCTGTACTCATGCTATGCCCTTGGGAATAGAAGCGAGCTGCAAACCCTGCAGTGGTGTCCAGGACACTGCTGCTGAGTTACTGCTTCCCTGGGTGGCTCAGCCAATCCAATGGGGACACAGAGACCGACTGATAGAAAGGCAAAGGGCCCCTTGCACAACTGTCTGGGGTTCCTCTGGCCACACAGACTGGGGCTGAGCAGCACCAGACCAGAATGAGGGCTGCCATCCAAACCAGCAGGGCCTGGAGAAGTCCATCATAAGAAAAGGAAGTAAGAAAAGACAGACCAGAAATGACTCTGGGGGCATCATCATCATCATCATCATGCCAGGAGGATGTTACTGCTCAGAGAAGGGCATGAACATGCAGCCTGTGGTGCAGGAATTACCCACTCTCTGTGGCTGTGGCGTACAGGAAAAGACAACAGAAAGGAATTCGGGTTAAATATGGAAGAAAGAGGGACAATGTGACGCTCAGGAATGGTTGATCTGGAGAGGGAGGGAAGACAAAACCCTGGATGTGTTGGAGGGAGGGAGGGAGGGAGGGAAGAAGAGAGGGGGAGAGAGGGAGGAGAGGGGCTGGGCTAGTCTGTCTTCAGAGCACAGCGATTGGAGAAGGGTGATGGGTAGGACGGCGCTGTCCTTCTGCTTTGTGAGGTTCTGGCTCCATCTGCAGGGATGTGTCTCCAAGTGATGGAACCTTGGAGTGCTGCATGCTCAAAGCCGGGCAGGAGGTGATGTCTCCTTGCCTGCAGCCAGCTTCTTCTGTGGCTCCTCTCCTGAGCACACATCTGAATTGTGCTCCTGCTGCTCTGCTCTTATCTCACTTGTACGAACCCAGGGCACGTGGGGTTTTTTTGTAGAGGTGAGGTAAGGAGATGTCCTGAGCTGGAGAGATGCTCAGAGGCAGCTGGGTTTGTACATCCCTGAGATAAAAGGGCTGGGAGTCAGCCCAGTATCTGCAGGAGGCAAATGCAGTCAGGGCACTTTGAGCTGGGTGTAGAGCACTCACTCCCAGCACTGCTGGTCCCAGACTTGTGTGCTTTGCACAGCCTCTGCCAGAGCCTGCTTGCCTTTCACGTGAGTGCAGCCCAAAGACTGTCCCTTCAGTGCCAGCAACTCTTCCCACCCCATAGCAGTACCAGGCAGCCTTGGCTCCCATGGGAGAATGTAGTCCAAGCAAATCAGGCAGGCAGCCTCATTCAAAAACTTAGATGAATCAAAGTAGCACTAGACTGGTCTCTTCTCCCTGGTTAGTTGATGCTCACCATGTCCAGTGGCATACCCAGAGAAGGGCAATGAAGCTGGTGAAAGGTCTGGAGCACAAGTCCTACGAGGAGCAGCTGAGGGAGCTGGGGTCTTTAGCCTGGGAAAAGGGAGGCTGAGGGAGGACCTCATCACTCTCTACAACTACCTGAAAGGAGGCTATAGCCAGGTGGGGAGAAGCCTCCTACCCAGTTACAAGTGACAGTACAAGAGGAAATGGCTTCTAGCTGCCCCAGGGAAAGTTTAGATTGGATGTTGTGGAAAATTTCCTCACCAAAACGGTGATCAGGCATTGGAACAGGCAGCCCAGGGCAGTGGTTGAGTCACCATCCAGTGAGACATTTAACAGGTGTGTAGATATGGCACTTAGGGACATGGTTACGTGGTGGACTTGGCAGTTCTGGGTTAATGATTGGACGCAATGACCTAAGGATTTTAGGATCTTAGGATCATTTAGTTTCCAATCTAAATGATTCTATGATTTTATGTCATTGTCCTTCCTTGGATGCCTCTTGTGCTGGCAGTTTTAGGCAGATGTGAAGTAGTGACAAAGAAGAGTCCAGGCAGTCCCAACATGCTACAGCCAGGCTAAAGAAAGCAAAGTGAGTCATGCAGGGATATGAAGCAATTTGTTCACAACCTCTGTGCCCCAGCACAGGGCAAGAGTTTTTTCCGACATGCTCAGTGGTTCTTCATTTACCACCTCACTCATGCTCTGCCTCATGTCTGCTTCCAGCTGCCTCACAGATGGCCTCTAGCTGGCTGTACCCACAAGTTCTTGGAACTGTCCTCTGCCTCCTCATGCCTTGATGGTCACAGGGTGAGTCACACCCTCCTGCCTCTTGGCTGCCACCCCAAATTTGCCCTGTTCCACTGCTTTAACTGCCCCATCCTCACATAGAGCTCAGGCAGAAACAGATATGAAGTTTTTGTCTCCAGTCAAAACCAATTCTTCCTCACACATCACATCACCTGGGGCTTGGGGCATCAACGTGTCTCAATGACAGCTGTTCCCAGCAGAAGTTTCCCAGTCAAAGGCAGGGAAGAGAGCATTCAGTCACAAAATGGGGGTTGTCCTTTTGGATTCCAGATTCCCTCCTCTCCATGTCTGGGCCTGCCAGGGTGAAAGCAGAGAGGAATGTGCCTCTGTCCTGATGACACTGTGACAGCTGTGTGGCTTTACATGGGGCATCTTTCTAGTGGTGGTGAAAAGGGGTCCTGCTCTGAGCTTTCCTGCCTGTGTCAGGGCAATAAACATGTGCAATTTGTGATGGTGCTGGACAGCTGGGAGAGTGCAGGTGTGAAACACACACAAGTGTGCTCACATGCATGTGCATTCACAACAGGAAAGAAAACACCCTTCTGATCTATTTTTCCTCATCCCTCCCAATCCCAAGATCCAGTGCTATCTCCTATATACCTCTCTTCTCTCTCCTAAAAAAAAAAAAAAAAAAAAAAGAGAGAGAAGGAAAAGAGAGGAAGTAAGAAGCAAGCAAGAGTGTGGGGGAGGAATGAAATATTTGCAAGCTCATTGTTTTAAGCCTCCAACAACTGGATAAAACAAGCCACCAGTGAGCAGCTTCTCATGACTGTGCACAGTGCCCTTGCCAGAAGATCCAGGCTCTAATGAAAACAGCATGTGGGAGGGGACATTGTGTTGAATCAAAGCAGAGAGCAGCAGCGACCTCGGCCCTGGCAGAGCGCAGCTCTACTGGGATGCACTGCACTCACTCCAGAGGGCTGGAGGGGGAGAGGAGAGTGGTTTATTGCTGAGGCACCTCGTTGTCTTGGCTGTCTGTGGGACAGCTCTGTGAGAGCACTCTCCTAATAGGAGATGCTTAGCAAACGCCTTTGGCTTTGCTGAGATCTCAGTTTTTCCAGTGCTGCTGGGTATCTTTGTTGAATCAATCTTGCCTGTTCCTCCAGCTGGGAGAGCAGGGGGAAAACACTCACCCACTAGCCTTGGGGTAATCCTGAAAGGCTTCTGCTCTTGTGGGCTCCCTCTCTGGGCTTGGATTTTGCAAGTGCACTAAGTTGAAAAGGGCAAAAACAAGGAGGAAAGCCTGGGCGGAATGGGAGAAAATCGTTATGGTTATTCTCCCTTTGAAACAGCTTGGATTGATCTCAGGACATGAGGGGTGGGGGTCTCTATGGTCCCTCTAGGATTTTACTGTGGTACTTTGAAGGGTCTCTAGGAAATGCCTCACTTGTGCTCACTCAGGGTGGGAGGGAAAAAAATAAGTCCCTGTGGACAATTTGCTTAATGCTGTTTTTAGAGACCTTTTAATGTATGTTCTCAGCCCTTATTTGTGGCACTTCAGGAAGACACTCCTCTTGCTCCTCAGCTGGGGAAATGGCGCTCAGGGGCCACTGGGACCCTCCACAGCTGTGAGAAGAGGCTTTTTGTGGAGGCAGCGATCTCCCTGGGAGCACCGGAAAGGTTTGTAGGACATGCCTGGGATATCTGGGACATGTGGAGTAGCCAAGCTGACATTCTGGCAGAGTGCCGCTCAGTAAGACGTGAGGAGAAGCAGGAACCTGTGCCAAGGTCCTATTTTAAAGCAGCCCCCTTGAAATCTTTGATATGGATAGCACTGGAGATAGGGTTTCACACATCTTTATAGCTCACACTTCCACGTGAGAGAAACCTCAGCCTTGCCCCATCAGGCTGCTCTCTGCCTCAGCCAAGCAAGGGCTGTCCTTCATTCCCAAGGACCCCCGCTCCAGCCTCAGAGGGAGATCCTAAACACCTTCCAGGCAGGAGAAAATGTTTGGCTGTGAGGTTTCTCAGAGCTCTGGTGCTCATTCCTGGCTTCCCTCCTCTTCACACTGCTGAGAGCAAGGGAGACACCCCCTCTTCAGAAACTGCTGCATGAAGGAAAGAAAAATGATTGTAGAGAACAAGGAATGTGAACTCAGGGACCCTAAATATAACCCTCCTGGTCTCACAAGCCCCCTGCAAAGTCAGCATCCTGCTGTCCCATTTCTGTTCTCTCTCTCTCAACCTCCTTTTAACTAAATGTCCTCTCAGAGCCACTTGTCCTTGGGGAACATCTGTGGTGGAGATGCTGAAGGGTTTGGTCACACAAGCCCCAGGGTGATACTGGAAATCTGAGCTTTTGTGGCTGCCTTCCTCTGGTCTCCCGGATGCTCCCCCACCCTTTTTGGTTTCTCCAGTTCTGTGGGATTTTTTGTAACCCAGGGACGGAGCCCATGCCCGCAGAAGGTGGTGGGTGTGCTCTGAAGGCAGGCTCCTTCCCTGCTCCTCCTTTCCAGCACTGTGGGCTCGCACCACTAGAGGTCGGCCGATCCCCACCGATGGGATCGCTGGCAGCAGGAGAAGGGAGCAGCAACCCAAAGATGACTGCAAACAGCGTGGCTAATGGAGCTTTGTGTGCGTGTCTATGTGACAAACACTTCCTCTCCTGCAGGCATTTCTTCCGGCCTGGGCCAGCTTTCCAGGCTTGGTGCTACTCCTCTTGTATATTGGTGTATTTATTTGGAACACTAGAAAAAATGTCAGGTTTCTAAGGGTAGGAGCGGGCTGGAATAGCCAGAGTGCCAGTTTTTCCTGGGGGAAAAAAAAAAAAAAAAGCAGCAGGCAGCTGGTCACGCAGATCTCTGGCAGCCTCAGAGGCAGCCTAGCCATCACAAATGCAAAGACTGTTGCCCCATGGAAAAGGGTGTGCTCGTCCCCTGCCCAGTGACCTGCAGGAGCTCAGGACCTGGTCATGCCCTCAGGACATTTCGTTGAGCACGAAACCCTTATAACCAGCGGCTCTGGATCCCACCTCCTGTCAGTGCCATTAGGATTGGGAATTCAGAGCAGGGGAACAGCCCAGCCAGGGGCTCTAATGAAGATCCAGCTCCTCCTTTGCTCAGTTCTATGGAGCATCTATCTATAATATTTGTAGTCCTTACCCAGTTCCACAAAACTGTGAACAGCCAGCAGCAGGTTTGTTGTGAATGTTGCATTAGCTGGATAACGAAGGAGGGGAGCTTTGCTACATCAGCTACTCCCTGAAACCATCTTTTGTACTACCCTCCTCATCCTCCTGTCTAGCTGGCTCATGTGACCCCAGCTCTTTTTCTTGGCACTTTATCTAAATAACACGTGAGACATGACCACAGAGCTGCACTGCTCTGTTGGAGCCAGAAATTTAAGTACAACAAGGCAGAAAACACCAGCAGGAGTGCAAGTGACTTCCTGGGCCAGCACCCAGGCACCTTCCAACCTGGATGGAGATGGGCTACTGCCACAGGCAGCCTGGCCCCACACTGCTTTGTTTATGTGAACACCACAATGATCTTTCTCACTAGTTCGTAAAATTCAAGATCTCTCTCCTCTTTACAGAATATTTTATCCCCAGCTGCCTGTTCAGGAGCTTTCCTATACTGTCTGCCCACAGCTAAACTCAGGTTAAAGAGTCTGGTTTTATTTTTGTTTCTCTATAGGCTGCTTGTTTGGTTGCATATCTACTAGACTCATAGGTTTCTCAGTGGCCTTGCAGGATGCTGTACTCCAGCAGGGTTGATGAACCACAGTTCCATGATTTTTCACCAGATTTTCAGGTCTCAGGGAGTTTTTGGAAGGGGGATGTAGTTCCCTTATTTACCTGTCTATGTTTTAGGTCACTGCATGAGGGAACCACTAGGAGGATGTGACTCAGCCTCCCTCAGCCACAATGATTCCCTCTCTAAATGCCTCTCAGATATCTCTCCTTTAGGAGAATAGCTTGGTACCTCACACCCAGTTTGATGCATGGCTCAGGCTGATCCCTGTCCAGTGCTTCCAAGAAGTCAGCAATCCAGAGGCTTCCTCCAGTTGCTGTGCATTCAGTCCCGCCAAGCCTCCTCCGAAGAGATGGTGATGACACAGTTCCCTTCACTGAAGGGGAGAAGCCAGCCCAGCTCCAAATGTCATCCCTGCTAGCCACAGGGAAGTGGGTGAAAGAAACTGCAAAGCACTGGAGAATTGGACCTTTCCCCTTGTCATTACTGTCCCAGAAGTGGAGGGGATCTCAGGGGATGGAAGTCGACATTCTGCAGCTGGACTTGGCTCTTGACTTCCACAGGGGCTGAGCCTTAGCTCAGTTTGAACTCAGTATCTCAATTCTTCCATTTGTTACCTAAACCAGGCCAATGTTTGTCATTTTTGGAAACTCATTTCATATAATCATAACTCCACGGTACAAAGAAAAAATACATTAAATAAATACCAGCATGTTTTGTGACACAAAAACCAGATACACTGTATGGAAAATATAACCTCCTTCCATCTGGAAATGGCTTGGGATTATCTACTTTTTCTTGTAACTCATTTCTATGTGTCTCTACTTTGAGAGTGATTTACTGCAAACATCTCTGTATTTCTTTGCTGCATTGATTCATAAGAAATCCTTTCACGATGAAATCACATTTTCCATGCACCAGAAAAAAGTGAGATAGAAAATGAAGAATATTATTGTAACAGGAAAATGGTTAGGACAAAGAAAGCTTATAATTTTGTAAACAGAGGTTGGGAGGAGGCTTTTGGGATTGAGTTTCTGGGCAGCGATTCAGAGGGCTTTTCTTTTCTTATTCTAAAGACTCTACTGGCAAGATCTACAGCCCTGAAAAAAAACCACACAACATAAACAATTGTCCCCTCCAACACGAATTTGATAGCTTAATTAGCAGAACTGAGAATTTGATGAAGGATGTGCTGAGGAACCTTGGCCATCTTGGAGAAGTGTTACAAACTTAGAGGTCTTGTCTCACCACTCCCAGTTTGCCACTGGGGACTTAGAGACTATCTTCTACTTTTGTAGAATGTTCAAGTGACCAAAGCCAAGGGATTTCGTGCTGCAGACAGGATGGTGTCTCCCATCCTGGGGGGGGGGGGGGTAGAGAGGAGGAGAGGAGAGTGTGTTCCAACTAAAATGAAAGTTTTTTGGTTAAAATCCATTGGGGAGAAAAAAGGACAACAATCTCTTTCCCCTCCCATTAGTCACAGTGAGTAACTGGGAGAAGGGAGTGATGGTTGTGGAAAGGAATGACATTTGGCTAAGAAAACCAGCTTATGTTATTTACAAACACCCAGCAAAGCAGGTGATTACTGATGTTTTGCTTGTTTAAGCCATTCTTCTCTTTTGGATAACCCAACATTTTTTTTGTGGAACAATCGGGAAAAATATGCAGGAAATTGTGAAATTTTTTTTCTGCTATTTTTGTCCGTTTCTACAATTGCCAGCAATGACCAATTTGGTTTCTAAACACTGCCACTCTGCTTATTGGGAAGGCATGTGTGGAATGACTCCTCCTGAGGGAACCATTCTGTGCTGCCTGTGAATCTTCACTTTTGGCAACAGGGAATGGAGAGAGAAAAACTGGCAAACAGCTTCTGGGCAGCTCCACACACCTCACCTGGAATTGATTTTCAAGAGACCCATCTTCATCTGATATAAATCAGTGCAGATCCATCATCTTTGCTTGGTTGGGTCTTTTCCAGAAGTCTTGTGTCAGTGAAGGCAAAAGTCTGCATGTCAGAGGCGCTCTCTGTGTCCCAGTGTCCTGCCTTTACCCCCTGAAGCTGTGTCCTCCAGCATGGCTGGAGATGCTTCTGAGTTCTAAGCATCTTTTTCAACTTTCTACACCAGTGGGTGACAAGTACTTTGCTGGGAGATTTTATTTGTCTGTTTGGGCAGAACCAGGGAAATTCCTTTCTGGGGAATACGGCCCTTCTGGGTTCACTGCCAGTGACACATTTGAAGCTGTTGATCTGGGGATCTGGAGCCTTCTAAGCTCTGGCTCTCGTTTCACAGCTTTTGTGAGCTGTTTTAGAAAAGTCTCCAACCCTCTCGTCCAGGTTCACCACCTCCTTTCCCAGCTGTAAAAATAACTCAGGGTGGGATGGAGAGCTACACCCTCTCCCCTTCCCATGGACATCAGCAGATGTCATGATGGATGGTGTAAGTCAACTTTGTGGAGGTGCCATGGAATTTGGCTGCAAAAGGAATTTGGTTATTTCGGTCATTCATCAGTGCTGTGATTGCTGCCTGACAACTGGCAAAATCAGCTCATTTTATTCAACCAACAGTGAAACTCAAGATCTCTCCCTGAGCTCTGCTTGGATGTCCTTCCAACTGTCTGCATGCCCCTGTTCTGCAGATGGCTCCAGCCATTCAGGCATGGCCAGAAAGTAAGATTTCAAACTGATGATGAGGTTTGGTTCTGACCTAGGTAAATATAGAGACAATTTGCCTCAGATCAGTTTGGCAAAATTCAGAAATCAAATTATTCCTTATGTTTTGCCTCATTCCCTGCATCTGCAGGGAGGATATTTGTTGCTGTCAGCTGTGATCCAGAAGGATGCAAGTATTTCTGACTGGAGAAAGACTTGGACCAATAGAAGTAAAAGTCCCACATCCATGCATTCTTGGACCATGTGTCTGCTGTTAAACTGCAGAGCAGCAACGGGGATTCACCCCAGGCATTGAGGCAGCATTGAGCTCTTGAAGTCACTGGTCATTTGGAAATATGGGACAGAGAGAGTTCCCTACACATTTGGGTTGAATCTGAGAACAATTGTGTTTTCTCTAAAACTTCCTCTAGTTTCCTGTGCTATTTTTCTGATCTTCCCACATGTGCAGGCAGAAATGAGGAAGAATGTCTCAAGAATGAGACAGAGGGGACAGGTTCCATGTCATAGCATTATTTTATCTTCTTTGGAAGACTCATTGGGTTAATCTGGGATCTCTCTCTTTCATTTCCAGTGCAGAATCCATGCTCAGGAAGAGGACTGGAAATTCTGAACTGTGGTAGGAGCAGTAAGTTTCTTCTAGCATGGATCTCATTGCCAGCTGCAATATGAAACACTACTTCCCATGGTCACTTGCCAGGACTCTCTGAGACAGATTCTTGTCAGATTCCTCTGCCCTGCTCATCTATCTCAAATCACAGTTGATACACCTGGTTTTGACTTGATGAGACAGCTGTAGTTGCAGTGGGCAGTCCATCAGAGAGCTTGGGGAAGCTGCCTAAATCCTGTGGATTGACAATCTTCATCGCTTTCACTCTTCAGCTCCTTTTCCAGTTGTACTCCCTCTCCCTGCCATGGGCAAGTTCCCACATGCCATCCTAATCCCAGACAGAGCACTGAACAAACCACAGTGTTGCATGGGTTTACAATACCTCAGCTCATCTCAGCACCTCAGTATCTTTCACTTTGTGCATCCTTGGAAATGGTGACATTTCGCTTTGTAAGACCAGGCTGCCTAGCCCAATTCCCAAAGCTTGTAGTCTCAAGCTCCAAGGGTTCCAAGGGCTCCCTGACCCTTCTCCTGCCATCATTTGTGGCCAGCATCCAGGGTTTCTGAGAGAGGGATAGAAATACCATAATGCAGAGAAATGAGCAGTACAATAATATGGGAATAGGGGAATCCTCTGATGATGCAACTTGTGCCCAGGATAGTGGTTTGGAAAAGGTTCATCAACTTTGGACAGTTTTCAGGGTCTGAACAGCTAATAACATCCCTATCCATGTCAGAAGATGTGTCTTTTGGTGGATGTGACAGGCAATGCGTGCTTGTGGTCAGAGGACTTCCTCCTAATTGCCCTGACTCTATCCATGACCCCATCTAGGCTTGAGCTACCCATTGATCTTCATTATTTTCTCAAGTATCTCCTTGCTTCAGCTGCCTTCAGCTCTGAAAAATGGGGCTGCTTGAGCAGTGTGGTTTCTTTGACTGCATGGCAAGGGCTTACATGACCTGACAATAAGCAATGAAGAGAGGTTTCAGTAGTACTGTCCATTATTGACACAAGGCTGGGGTGGAGGAAGATGAGAGCTCCTGTGCTAGCTGGATAGTTTTGCCAAAGCTGCAGGTGCACCTCAGTTGTAAAGACTTGATGGACTTTGCTTTCTGAAATGGTTCACCTAATTTCCCAGTCCCTCCAGTCCTGCTCTCCCTCTGTTTTCCATCCCACCATGTGCCTGTCAGTCTCACTGTCTGCACAGATGTTTCTGGGCATCTGAGCAAGCAGCATGTTCCTGCCCCACAGCTCTGTTGAGAAGAGCTGGGTGGATGACAGTGCCTGACCAGGGGATTTCTCCCTGTGCTGAACCACATTTCAAAGACAAACGTTTCTCCTGACCTGGGGTAGGACTGAGCTAGGCAAAACCAGTCAGATATGAGGGATTTGCACAGGTGATAAGTGAGAACCTTCAGGCCCTGGACACAAAAATGTCTCTTCTCATGGGACTGGAAATGCCAACCTACCTCAAACTGGTGTTCTTGAGTTTCCCGCAGGATAGGGTCTAAGTGGGCAATCATGAGAGATTTTGCCAGGGCTTCAGTGGGACCAGCATTTCACTGGATTGAAAGCCTCACTCTGCCAGGACTGCTTTCTGTTTCCTCCCCCAAGCACTTGTGTGTTCCTTTCTCTTGAGCACAGTTCCTGCCCTTTATCTAAGCCTAGGGACCATTGCTAGTGTGCGTTGTGCCATTAAGTATTAGCAAACTTGCTGAAATGTGTCAAATATCTTTTTGGAGATCTTCATTAATTCAGGCCTGATTTTGACTCTAGACACAAACTCCTAGTCACCTGCAGAAAGACCTGAAAACATGACATGGAAGAAGGAGCTCCTTACAAGAGGACCTCTTGGACACTCAGATGTGTCCAAGTCCTTAACCCTCTAACCCCCCTGAAGGTAGCAGCTGTGTTCAGGGAGGAGGAGTACACAGAATCTGTACTCCTGCAGCCAATATTGGGGGAAATGGCAGCAACTGGATTGGGAGATTTTCATTCTCCTCTGGGGATGCTTGAGAGGTCTCTTATGACCTCTTTTCTTTCAGACCCCATCTCCACACTGGAGGAAGTGGAACCTGTTGGCCCTCAGGTGCAGAGAGGAGCACTCTAGCCAAGGAGCACCCAGGAAGATGGTGTTGCCACAGGCTGGGGAATGTCTCCCAGGAGCAGATGACTTTAAAGAAAAAAAAGTCAACCAAAATCCTACATGTTGGAGGAGGAAAGCAGAGAAGTCCCTCAGCTGTTGAAATTGCCTTGTCAGCATCTGCGAGTGGTTGGCTGGCTTGCTGGCTTTGACAAAAATTGATGGGGACCATGTGGCAGTCAACACGGGAGAGGGTGGGAGGGTGCCAAGTTTTCCTACGTGTGTGTATATATGTGAGTGTGTGTTTATTATCCCATCTCTTCTGCAGTTGCCTGTGTGACTTGTGCCAGCAAGCTGTGGAGATGTGGCCTTTCCCTGGAATGAGGAATGCGTCAAGGAAAGTGTTGTTGCATATACTTATGAACATATGGAGGCCCTGGAGTCACGCCACACGGTTTGCCACTAATTGAAATAGGCTGACTAACCTCTTATTGTGGCCACCAGGAGCAACCCTGGGGAGGGGCTGGCAGAGGGGGAGGGGACTGCTGTGCATGGGAACAATGCAGCTTCCAAAGCATGACTGCAAAACATCTCCCCCTTCTCCTCTGCTCTCCCAGGATGGAGAGAGGAAGCTGCAGGGATGCAGCAAGCAGGTTGTCTGCATACAGCAAAAGCAGCACAGACACAGATAACTTCTGGCTGCTCCAACACAGCTGAATTTCACGTGTGGCCAAATGCTGACGGTCCTCCTTGCACCCACACAATGTCCAAAGTGAGCTTGCAAGAATTAGCTGGGTCTAGGCTGAGGGACTTTTAAACTTCAGTGGCGTGGAAGAAGAGCGCTTGTTTCTTTCTCCAGCTACTCTTCCTTCAAATTGCAATGCACCTGAGCATTTTTCATTGCTGCACTTTTGTTAAACAGCTTTCTGCTGCTAGAGTCTTCCTACAGATGCTCACATGGCTCCTGAGTGCTCAGACACATCCAGGCTGAGGTGCTCCAGTGGCTGTTAGAAAGTCACCTGCTTTGTTTCTTGCATGTATTACAAGAGGTGGCATTGGAAGTGGTGGACATTTAGCATCACCTGTCCTTGGGTCATATTGGTGATGTGAAATCTTGATGTGAAGACAGCCAGAGATAAATACCTCTGTATATTTTTATCCAGATGTCTCTGGATTGCCCTGGATCCAGCATCACACTCTGTTCATTTTTTTCCCAGCTATGGAGTGGAATACCTGCTTGGACAGCTATTACCATGTCTTGATTGCAGACTTCCATAAAAGTGTCTTGCACCTCAGCCCTCCGAGGTTCAGTCTACATTTCTTGGCCATAAGGGGACCTGGGTATGCCAGAAGACTGGCTGCCTTGGGGAAAAGTCTTCCAGCTTTAGGTGGTATGTAGAGCAGAGTGAAAGATGCAGCTCACATCACCACAACTTCTTTATAACTATATTGGCAGGTGAATCCCTACCAGCTTCTCTGATCTTTTCCCCCATTGCTTGTGTTCATTTCAGAAGAATTTTGTCTGTCCTTCAGGAACAACTGTGGGAATACATGGATGAGAGGACTATCAGCACCCTTGTGATTTTGTCAGATCTGTTGCTTTAAAGCTCTCATGAACACCTCAGCCAGCTAAGCCTGTCCTGGTTCAAAGCACCTCCAAACTCAAGGCAGGATTTTTTTCCTGTAGAAATGGAATAGAGAAAGTAAGCTAAAATTGAGACAACTTCTGAATTATTTGTGCAGTGAGGATATAACCTGCAAAGAGGCAAAGAAAGATATAAGGTTTTCTAGGAACAAAATTCACAGGAACATAGGGAACTTAGGGAATTTTCAGCAATAAAATGGGATGCCACTGTTACCACTGCTATTAAAGGAAACTAGAATTAAAAAACAAATCAGACAAAATTGTTTACAAGATATCATCAAGAATGTATTGCACTTCTGTGTAATCAATTTTTCAAATGGAAGCAATCATAACATCTCCCATTTTGTTAATTGTTTGATTCTAAAAGGAAATAGTATGAAATATGCTTTTCTACTTTATTTATAGTTTTCATAACAGGCTAAATGAGTATTTTCTTTGAGTTGCTCTAGGAATTTGTTTAACTGGTTTTGATGTATAATGTTGTAAGAATACTTTCACAAAGGTTCAGAGGGTTTTCTGAAATGGATCTTCAGGCTGATCCATTCATCATCAGACTCTGGATGGGCCCAGAATATCTCAGGGTACCTCACTGCCTGTGGTGTGAATCTGTACTTTACAGCTCCTTAAATCCATTTTCCTAGGGCTGCTGAATCTTAGGTGGATCTCTGACTTTCTGCTTATGTATATCAACATAAGAAGTCAAGGTTGACAATGCCTTTGAATGGAAATGAGCATGTAAACACTATTACAAATATGTATGTTTTAGGAGGCAGCTAAAGGCTCATACATGGCTATAATCATCTTAATTGGATCTCCATGTCCCAGAGATCTAAAAGACGAGAGACAGCAGCTGGACAATGGGTAAATAGAAAGGGGGAGGTGACAGAATATGTGTGACCAATAAATATGATAGGAGATGTGCAATTCCCAGCTGGCCAGGGACAGTGACCACAACTCGCCGTCTGTTCACAGCTAGCCCCGCACTACACCACTGACAGCACACACTGACAGAGCATCTTCCACCACAGAAATCTTTAGATGACACAAAAAAAAACCAAAGAAAAGGAAAAAGAAAACAAGTATCTCATATCCTCCCCTCTCTTTCCACATATTTGTGCCAGGTCCAGAAGGAGATCAGGGAAGGAAAAGGCTTTTTGTGCCTGGCATAGCTGGGCAAGGAAGCCCAGGATAAAGTAGCAGAGGTGGCATCCCAGACGTTAACACATGAAGAGTATCGGGTGTGTGATGAGGAGCAGCAGGTGGGACTGAGTAATCCTCACTGGCTACAGCTAACTGGTGGATCTCCTCTTGCATCAGCCTCTGGAGTGAAAACTGCAGACACCTGTCCTCCAATCCAGTGATGTGACCAGTGAAAAGAGGGCTGTTGGGAAGGGGAGAGGATTGAGGCCATTTTAAAAACAAGCAAAGAATTCTGTTTGGCATAAGTCCTCTGGTACCTCCCCAGGCATGTGGTGTGCCAGGAGAGTTGTGCTTTAGTGTTCCTGTGTTAGCACCAGCTACAGAAATTGACACCGTGCTGATCCCTTGGGCAGTAGGGTTTGCAGCTTCCATTCACTT
Organism: Molothrus aeneus; assembly: GCF_037042795.1. Taxonomy (NCBI): domain Eukaryota; kingdom Metazoa; phylum Chordata; class Aves; order Passeriformes; family Icteridae; genus Molothrus; species Molothrus aeneus. The sequence continues at coordinate 23,670,551 of NC_089652.1, forward strand.
CCCGTGTGTCTTTCCTCACTATCCAGACACACAATCTATACCAAAAAACACACACGTATGTGATTGTGTCAGGACATTTTGTCCTGGCCCGAATAGTATGATAAAGGAGGTAAGGACACCCATTTATGGAAAACTTGAAGACTAAAGTTGTCCTAAATCATTGTGTGAATGGGAAAACTAAGGAAGCTTTTGTTTCTAATGCAGCTTTAAGGTGAGCATCTCTGTGGATTCTCTGAAGCCCTGTAAAGTGTTGAGCTTATGCACCAGTAGTAGGTGTTTTTGTGAGACCTATACTTTTCTCTATTTTTCTTCCACTTGGTCAATCACTTTCATAAAACTCAGAGGAAGTTTCTATTTTGGAGACTTATACTCCTCTATTATATTTTCTTAAAACTGACCTGTGAGTTAAAAAGCTATTAGGAAGGACCCAGACAAATGTATTGGCAGACTAAAAGACAATGTGATCTCACATGCCTGGTTTCCTAAGTAAACCTGTCTAAAAGCCCCAAGGATCATTAGTACATCATCTGTTACTTCCATCAGCATTTTCTGAATGCAGGAGTGTGATTTCTCCCAGAGCAGATGGGACCTGGCATCTCGTTAGAAAGATTTCTTTGTGGTGATCTGTGCAATATTCGTTCATCCCAAGGGAAACAGTGAACAGGAAAGGTAGCTCTATTTTCCACATGTCCAACTACTCTGAAACCAATGACATGGTCAGCTGAGGTGGCTTGCAGACCCAGCCTGCATGAAAAGTGCAGCTCACCACATCTCCTATGGCTTTCTGATAGCTCAGCAGCCACAGAGCATGTTTCTTTGGCTGTTGTGACAGCAATGAGCCAGCCCTCTGGCTCTCCCTTCTGTCTGGAGATTTCTCCATCAGGCGTAGTTTTGAGCTCTGTGGGTATCTTTGTGGGAAAAGTCCCTGCAGAAATGGTCCAACAAGTGGCAGAGGTGAGGCTGGCTGACAGGTGCTCCTGTAGGGAATTTTAATTGCCTTGGATGCAACTCCAAGAGAAAACCATGTCCAAGAGCTCTGAGATGTTAGGCTGCATTAGCATCTCTCAATCTCTCTCAAAGCAGGGGGTTCCCAGTGTTCCAGCCTAAAGTAGGCTGCTTCCCACTGATCTCAATGGGAACCAGAGTAGTGCCTGTCACATAAAACACACAAGGAGGCCCAATAATGGCAGAAAATTGAAATGAAGAGAATTCCAATGGCTTTTGCTGAGGTTTGAGCTGTGTTGTGGGCAAAGCTTGTTTCTGATTTTCTGATTGTTTTTGTCCCTGCCTGATGAGCACATTACATAGCAAAGCCAAATCCTTAGCCCTCTGGCCTCATATGTCTCCTCTTCACCTCTTGTTTCTTCATACACAGATCTCCGCAGTTCCCAGCCAAAGCACACCCTGATCCAAGCTCACTCAGGAGGTGCTTTCTGCCAGAAACTTCCCCTGGGAGATTTCAGAAACAAACAAACCAACCAAGCAGCCTTCACAACATCCCAATGACAAACAAACAAACAAACAAACAAACAAACATACACTCATGCCCTCGTGTTCCTGAAACAGCATCTGACCCTGGGGACTGGAGGTGTACCTTGGTGGTAAACACAGAGCACAGTGTCAGGGTGAATACTTGGAGCAAACTGCAAATAACTGACTTCTTCCCTGCGGAGGCAAGATGAAAACTCCAGCAAAACCTGTTTTGTGTGTCCAAAAAAGCATGGAGTCAGGATGTTGTTCCTACAAAAACTTCCTACTTGACAAGTGTCTGTTTCCATCCTTCTCCTTTCCTCCTCTGTAAGCAAGACAAAAGCATTTCAGTGGTGCTGGGTGTCTCTTGGAAACCTGCCTCTCCACCACTGCAGGTAGGATTGGCAGGCAACCTCACATGCCTTGTCTCTGGACTACCTACACGTTCCTCCTGATCAGAACTGCCTGTGCTTTGGATAGAAAGTGCTAAGAGTCTGGCAGATGGTTCCTCAGAACCTTGCCTCTTGGAGAAAGCCCCATCCTTGGGTCTGGAAAGATGGTTTAGACATTGAAAATGGCCATGCCTCTGCTTCCTGAGTCCAAGGTCCATGAAAGGAGGAGTCCCCACTACTTTGATCCTGTGTGTGCTGGATGGACTCATGTACTGCAGCACGGAAGTGTGGTCCCACTCCTCAGCATGGAGGAGGAGCATGTGTTCTGTGGGGAGGGTCACACAAAGCACATTAATGACAAGTCAGGCAAGGGGTTGTCTCTTACAGGTCTAGCTGGAGGGCTTGGACATTATAATGAGAAGAACGAAATGATTTTGTGAGTTGTTCCAGTGTAGACTCAGTGCTTTACTCCTTCGCTGAAATCACTCCTCCACTCACAATACCCCTGTCTCTGGCCTCCCTTGTACAGAAGCTCTTCTGGCAGTGTACCAATAGGCACTAATTGCCCCAACCTCTCCTGGGACCTCCACCCACACCCTCGGGCCCCGCCCCAGGAGCCCAATTTCAGCTTGTCCCAGGGTATTGAGTTTTCTCCTGTGTTGTGAGTGTGCTTGGCTGTAGTCTTGCTTATGATCCTGCCTTCTGGACAGACTGAACTTGTGCTCCAGGTAACTTTTATCCCATATCTGTCTTCTGATGTGGATTGTAGCTCATCTTTTGCCTATTAATTGTTCCTGGCTGAGTTCTTTGTATGAACTTGGGACTGATTAATTGGTTGCCTTCCCTGGGGTTGTTGTTGTACTTGGTGATCAGGACGTGGCCCTGCTCCTAGACATAGTCCAGAGGACAAGCTTCTCTGGGGACACCTTCCTTGGGTGGATAGTCCTTCAGCTGTTCCTACAAAGCCCCTTCATCCTAAACTCTGCCACTAACAAGCACAAAGCCTAGTCATATACGGATATTTTTGGTGGTTTTTTTTGGTGTTGATTAGTTTTGTTTTCTGTGTAGAAAGTATTAACATATTTGTAGGATTTCCTGTATTAAAGTAGGATTTCCTGTAATATTTTTGACAAAGTCTTGATAGTTCTACATGCAGATTTGGTATGTTATTCTCCCAGAGCTGCCTTGGGACAAGGAATGTCTGGTGACGTCTGTCTTGGTTTCTAAACACCATGTCAGAGTGCAACACCTCCAGGAAATGTTGGACTTGTCAGTCTAGCATTAACTGGAGGTGGGTTCTGGTCTTTCATGTTCCTCTTCTGATGCTGAAGAGGAACCCACTCCATGCTTTTGTGGTGTGGGGCTGCAGCACAGGGCATGGGTCCTAGGATCATGCTGTTGTGGTTGGGGTGAAAGAACCCAGAGTTCCTGGTCGAATGGGGCTCACTAACTGAGTGTGCTTTATGTATGCTGTGGGCACTGGCCAAAGCTGAAAGTGGGGGGAGATAGAAACTTGGGTGGTTTACACTGGGAGACAGAAAAAAAAGTGTGGATACTGCCACAGAAATACCATGCAGGGATGGATAGAAGAGGGGATAAATAAAATAATGAGTACATGGACAGACAGACCTGTAATGTGGGAAGAGCTGATCACTATCACCTAGAAATCCTACACCAGCATAGACCCTCTCCATCTCCCCCAGATTGTCCTCCTTCCAGACTCTCAGTCTCAGCCAATGTTGCCCTTTTAGGGGCAGGCAGGGAGAGCAGAGATAAGCAGATGTGGAGCACACAGTGCATTTTATAATAACATGGTGGTTATAGACAATTGCCTAATGAGGACCAGATGGTCAGTTTTATTTTAAGTTGCCCTTTAACAACATTCCTATCTAAGCCGTGTTTTTTAAGTAATAGGTTTTTAATGAGATGCCCATAAGATCTTACAACACATCAGGTTTTAATCATGCCGACCTATTTAAATGGCAGTGTGTGTCTTTAGCACTCCTTTTACGTTTTTATGGTGTTTAATTCCTTCCCACCGCTGTTCCTCACCCCAAACCTCAAATGGGCTGTGTCAAAGGGATCATTCCTCTCAGCACTGGATGCTGCCCCTGCTGAACTCATCCATGCTATTCCAGACTGAGACTGGTAACAAACCTCCTTCCAGGAGAGAGAAAGCATCTTCCTCCTTCCCTCTGAGGTCAGGGTGTAGCTCTGCTTTGCAAAATAAAAGCTCTGATTATAAATGCTGCTCTTGGATGGGGAAGGCAGGGAGCGGTGTGATTTATCTTGCAAAGATACTGTTATGAAGCCAAGCAAGCGTTTGCTTTGGAATGGTGCCCCTAAATCCCCTGGGCAGCACCATGTGGTCATGCTGCAGAGGATGTCTGAGAGCCAGACACATGGCAGACATTTTGATGGTGATAAGCCATGAGGAATCGCTGAGAGAATATGTAAACCCCTTGCTGTGTTTGCACATCAGGAGGGGGATGTAGCTGCAGGTTATCTGCACTTCTTAGGTGGGGGCACCAAGATGAATTACCTGCCCAAGTGCAAACAGGGAAGAAACCTGGGTTTGATGCTTTTTTACTTGTTGTTTACTAGGCTAGGTCCTGGATAGCACAGGTAGCTCATCTCATTTCTGAGAGCTGAGTTATGGTAACCCCATGTACAATTCCTCACTCATCTGAGCAGGGAGAGGATGTCTGAAGAGGGGATTGGGAAACACGGCCTGATGACAAACCCAGGTGAACAGAACTCTCCTGCTTCATATCTCAGTGTGGGGCATGTGGGTTCCTGTGCTCACCTTTATGATCTGTGTCAGCCCTCCAGCCAGCCAAGGACTCATTCCATGACCTTCCTGGTAAAGATCAACATGAATTGTGTTTCCCATTGCTGGTGCTCAGTCCAATAAAGAAAAAACACCCTCTTGTAAAAAAAGCCTTCTGTTAGGACTCAAAATGGTGGGTTTTTTCTGTCCTGCTCTTAGAGGCTTCAGCAAAAACTGGACAAAACAATGCAGGACTTTCACCTCTTGCCTGTCTGGGGATTTCATTTCTCCTGCTAATGTCAGAGGCTCTGTGAAATTGCAGATGAGAGCAAGCTCTGCTTTCCTTCCCAGATTCTTGGTTGCCCTTTGGTGGAGCTTACACTGAGACTGCGACTGTGCTGGCTAAATGACATCATGTTTCAAAATTTCATTTGCTTAGTTGGTTTTTTTTGCGGTGGTATTTTGTATGTTTACCCAGTCACCTTCAAGCAGCTGCAAACTTGGACAGATTCCACTCATGGAGTGATGGGGAAGGCATGCTGGTAAATGACATTGAGATCTGGGAGGCATTCACAGCCTTTCCTGTATTTGAAGTAGTTCACTCAGGCAACTCCAGCAAAATAAATCTTCCCCTTGCACTAGAGTCCACCCTGTTTTCATGGCAATTCTGTACTTAAGATTCCTCATGGGTAGGCACCAGGAGGCACCAAGAACCCCATCTTGTGTAGGGCATAAACCAAAAGAAGCACAGAAGAATCCCTGCAAGGGAGTTTTTTGGGGGGTTTAAGTTTGAATGTGAGCTTGGTCGCACAAAGAAGTGTTGTTCAGGTGGTCACTGTATATTCACTTCTGAAGTCTCAGCATAGAGCCCAAGTTGTTAGCTGCTTACCTGGAGAAACCCAGGCCTTGCTGATTTAGCTCTGAGCAATGGCCATGCTGGAGCATGAACAACTGCGGAAAACACAGCAATGCAGGTAGGAGAAGCTGGGGTATGAATCCAGCTGGTAAAGGGCTGCTTAACACTATTCTTGAATACCCTGGGCTGGACTTGGCAACAATGTGTGTATATAAAACGTTTCAGTGGTTTTGAGGGAGACACCAGAATTTGCATTTTATCTATTTTGAAGGAGGCTGTCAGCACATAAAAAGCATAGATCTGTTGAGAGCTCTCCTAGCCATGTCTCACTCAGAGGCAAGATATTTTACCTGGTCCTTCCTAGGAGGGAGGAGAATCTGGAGTCACTGATGCTGCTCAGTTTTAGTCTGTCAAGTAGGATAACCACCACAGATCTCCCCAGTTAACCTCTGGAAGAATAGTGGGCATAGTGTTTCTCCATAACACTAGTTCAAGGCCAGTGGTTATTTTGTCTTTCCAAGGGTCCCAGCTGAAGCACCTGCCCTCAGCCTCAATTCCAGTGCCATTTTTTGAGGAGACAGGAGAGCAGCAAAGCTCCAAGTGGTGAATCTTTTTCACAGCTCTTTGGTGAAATAGGAGCAGAAAACTGGTCTCCTCCATCTTAGAGAGGCCAACAGGTACCTAAGTTCCAGGAAAGGGCTGATGAGTTTCAGCAGATTGCTAAAAGTTCTCCCAGGGAAGAGAAGGAAATGTAAATACTGTTGGTGATTGAAAATTGCTCTGCAACAAGAGTGGGGAGGTGGAATGGCTGCAGATAGAGGTTTGTTCTTGAAACTGCACCATCAGGAAGATAGTGAGAGGTGCCTCCTGTGCTTGTCAGGCAGTGCTGCTCCTTGCTGAGAGGGATGCTCAGGCCACAGGGCTGCCTGCCCCCGAGTCTTCCTTCCTGGCCTTGTCCTTGGAGGTTTGCTGACTCGTGCAGCCTGGCCTCTGCTTAGCTGAGCAGCATCTGTGTGAAGTGGAAAATGTGTGTGAGTGCAGGGGCTGGGGCACAGAGCCACAGCTGGGCTTGGGGCCCTGAAGCTGTGGTGTCTGAGCCAGTAGCTGCTCTGTGGGTTCAGGGAGGTTTCCTTGGAGCTGTGGCAGCCTTGCAGAGAAAACAATCAGAGTTGGAGGGTGTGTGTGCTTGGCACAGAGCTAAAGACCTCTTCTCACCCACTCCCCAGTGATGGGGCATGTTTCTGCAGACACTGGGAGTCAGCAATTTGTGATGAGCTCCACTGCCTGGTAGTGGATGGAGGAGCCTAAGCACAGCTGGGAATGAGGAGACACGTGACAGAGTGACAGCTAGGGAGATGGGGTCTGGCTGGCAGAGAGGCAGGAGTGGGAAAACATTGAGATGCCATCCGACTGGGGTACCCTTTGCCAGGAAGTTGTCTCTGAACCACAGGGATGCTTCATGCCCACAGCCCCCACTCCTTGGTGGGTGTGGAGAAAAGGGCAGGGGTGCTCAACTCCCATGGTAGTGTCAAAGAGCTGATGGTCTCAGCCCCTTCCCTGAAACCAAGGCTTGTTCATTTGGTTTCTGCTGCTGCAGTAGGGGGTGGCAGCCTGAGAAACTTGGTCTCTGCTGGTGATTCTGTTTGGAACATCAATAATGTCCCCCAGGGAAACAAGAGTGCTTGAAACAGTCTTGCAAAATGAGGGAGGCTGTAACAAATCTACTGGTGTCAATCCCAGTGTTTCTGGGATCTGAGCATTGCAGCTGCAGGAGCAATAGGATTCAGAGGGCTCTGCTGGAAAAATGAGGCATGGAGGGGCAAGTTGTTGCTAACAGTGCAAGACCTCTGGCCGACTGGCTCTGAGTCCAGCCATGCCATAGATCCATGGGGAAGCTTCTTGTTTTCCCCTTTTGTGATGATGGAAACATTGCATAATCACGTCTTCCTTCTGGGAAGAGAGGGGAACTGTCACCCCATCAAAGAGACAGAGACCACCAGACACAGCCCCGAGGTACAAGAACATTAAACCAGGCTGTGAGGAACATTTCTATGAACTGTTTCCTAGGGGCCAGGTCAGAAACTCAGTGAAGAGTCCTTTTCTACAGGGACTTGTACTAGAGACACACCCCAGAGCACTGCACCCATACAAAGCTTTGTAATGCCTTTGATTCTGCTCTGCTGGAGATGCTCTTCTCTCAAAGAGTGAGGCCACCCAAAAGCATTTACCAGCTCCTGCCGGACTCTTTGTAAGGAGGCATAGGTCCCTTTCTATCCCCAGTGGGGAACACAGAGACAGCTCTAGCAGAGCAGTTGGGATGCTCAAGATGAAGTCTCACAGGCTGTGACTTCTTTGGCACTGAGTTTGCATTCTGCCTGTGGCTGTTGGTGAGGTTCTGTTAGCTGTTTTACTACAGCAAAGCTTTCTTGCTTTCTGGTGTTCCCATGGGTAGTCCAGAGGCATCTCCAGGCCCAACAGCATCTGGGTTCAGAGGGGTGCAGCACCTCAGATGCTGTGGGAAGTGGGGTTTGGTATTGGCTTGGTGCATAATTAGCTCTTGCTAATCCTTGATCAAGGCTGTGACCCTTGGGCAGCCTGGCCTGGGAGCATAAATGTAGTGTAGTAAATGACGGTGTTCCTGTATGGGGATTGATATGGGTGAGTTTATCTCTCACCCTCCTGTGAGATTCCTGATACACCCAGATCCCTAATACAGACTGTATCCTCTCTCTGAATCCTTTTCACATATCTGACAGTAGCTTCCTATCTTTGAGACCTCTTCCCTTTGAGCAAACTCAGTGGAAAGGGCCTATGGGTTTCAGAGCTGCTAAGGGAAGGGGCAGAGGGAGAATGAGTGAGATTGCATAAGCCTGTTCATTTAGGGAATAATGTTAAAAATAAAAGGCACTTTGTAAAATAGGAGGGATGAGAAGGTGGGGTTTGCAGGCAGTCTGGCAGCCCTCTGGGTTCTTGATTGGTTGGCTTCAGAAATACAAAGCAAAGTTGTCGGCAAACAATAGACTATGAGCCCTTGCCACCCATCTTCTGTTTATCCTGAGAACAGGGTCATGGAAACTTTCCCTTTCTGTTATTGTTTCAATGGAAACACTTTGCTCTCTTCAATGTTCCTCAGAAAGGGCACATCATGCGTGTAATTAAGCCTCCATACAAAAGATTTTTCCTTTCCTAGCCAAAGCTTTTCCACTGCAGCTTGACTTCACTGTAAGGAGGCTTTCTGTCCTTCCTCTACATAGCCCTGGGGCTGAGCCACTGGAGGGTGGGTTGTGTCTTCCCAAGCATAGCTCTTCTTTCATGCTGTTTGAGTGTGCTCCTTCCACTGCTCTACCTCATCCTTCTTCCTTCTAAGAGGTCACTCTGCTCTGTGTTGGAAGGAGACAGGGCAGGATAATGGGAACAAAAGTGCCTGCAAAGCTCTGTCTTACATCTGGCTTGTTTTACTTTCTCAGAAGGTTCTTGCTGAAACTAGTCCCATGGCTGAGGCCCTTCAAGGAGCATGTGGTGTCTCATGTAGCTGCTCTGGTGGCTAATCACATTTCTCCTATAAGAGTAGGATTCAATTTTAGACCCACAGTCCCAAATGTCAGTGTGTAGCTATCTCCCTAAGCTCCCATAATGGAAGTTGGTTGAAAGAAACCAACTGAGTTAAAAATTACACATGGCAGAGCAGACACACATCAGACCAGTCATGTTTCTCAGGAAGTCCTGGTAACAGGGGGTGACAGACAAAACTATGTGAGTCCTGTCTATGGCCTGTGACTGCATGGCACAAAGTGAGCATCACCCTCTGAGATGACTGTACAATCCTCCTGTGGGCTTGGAGGTGATGTGGTTGTTGTCCAAGCAGAGCAAAGCCATGGAGATTTTTGTTTAATCTGTGTCCTCACAGACACATGGCATGCCTGTTTCCCCACCTCAGTGATTACACAAGGGGTTTGGCTGGTGCAGTGGATCATGGCAGCAGGGGATTGCATCGCATGCAGGACAGAGAGCAGACTCCAGAAATTTTAGAAACAGGGTGGCTTGCAACACAGTGAAGTGCAGATGCAGATGTGCTTGCAGTCATGCAAGAGAAGGAGGGAAGTAATGAGATCTCAGGCATCAGCAGAGATCATCCTGGAAGCCAGGAAGGAAATAGCCCAATCCTCTGCTTCTTTTAGCCACACAGAATTGGCCCGGTGTGCTGTGGCAGTTTATTGCTTTCCTCTGAGGCATTAAGTTTTGGCTGTTGTCAGAGAAAGGATCTCACATTCATTTGGGATGGAAATCTTCATTCCTGCGAGTGGAAGTGCCAATATTTCATTGGATGAGAATGTGCTGGGGCCAGAAAAGCTTTTGCCTCAATGAGTTTGCTTTTCCTGGGAAAAGTCAGTCTGAAGGGAACATCCATTTGCATCCAATAACTTTCTACCTGCCTTGCTGCTGGATGAGTGACTGCAGAGCGTGGGGACAAGCAACCCCAAACCTCAGTCCTCATCTGATCCTAGTTAGCCACCTTAGCAATGAAACTGATCCCCTTTGGCTCCTGGTAGGGGCTGTATGGGCAGAAATAGGCTCAACTGCCAAAGTTCCCAATGCTTTGAAATACCTTTGTTGTAATGAAAAATGTCTGTGCTTACGTTGTGGGTTCAGGGTTCAGGCCTATGAGAAATTCAGGACACGAGGAAAACCACTGCCTGGGTTTCCCATTCCACTCCTCTCCCTTTCTTTGGCTGTTTGACCTTTTTGGAGGTACTTTGTTTGTTTTCTTCTGTTCTGTGAATCAGATTCAGACTTAGTGTGACTGTGTAGGAGCTGATGGAGCTACTCCCAGGCTGAACATTTATTTCTTTAGTCTTATCTGAAGAAAGCAGTTCATATGCCTGTAAATTGAGGCTGTGTATCCTCTTCTCATGTTTTGTAGTTCAGCTCTTAAAAAAAAAGGCTTTGTTGGAAAAATGCAAGATGAGTCAAATGAGTGCTCAGATGATTCCTTTTCACTGCAAAATTTACAGCTTCTGACTTGTCTTCCCCACTGCCTGCTTACCCTGAGAAGCTGCAGATTGTGTTGGTTTCCTCACTGAGTAGTGATAGTGCCTCAGCTGAGAAAGACGAGAGTGAATGGTAGAAATCAGGCTCTGCAGGTGGGTCATGTTCAATCTCAATTTCTTCAGCCAGCTGACCCATTGCAGCGGGACAGGTCCCACCTCTGCAAGGCCAAGGGGCTGCCAGTTCCCTGACACTTCTTTCTTTTAAAGAATGGGTCTCCAGCCCCCATTTCAGTGGGACTGGAAACAAAAATGCCCCTTGAAAGTGGTGATGTCCTTCTGCGTAGCTGGAATCAACACTATGGCAGTGATGGTGGCATGAAGTGAGCTTGTCTTCTGTCACCTCCCAGGTGTCACTGCACCAGAAATTCCTTGCATAGCAAGTCTGAAAATAACCTGCATCCTGCGTCTGGTCCCACTTAGCCTGGATATCATACTCATCCAAAGTGTCGGTTGTTGGTAGATTGGGCATCAAATATAGCGGACCCCACATCTGCTTCCAGTTCCAGGCCCACTGGAGTGGGTGGGCACAGCCCTTTAGGCTGTCCAGGCCACAAGTCACTACAACTCCTATCTGGACTTTGTCCTGCTCAGGTACCAATCTCAGGCGTAACTAGAGCAGAACTTGGGACACAGAGGTCAGTGGGAATGTGAGATTCCTGCCTAGACCTGGCTCACGCTCCTTGGATTTTGGGGGCAGAAACCCTCCTGTTACAGGAGGGTACAGAGACCTACTGCAGCAAAGCTCTAAGTAAGTGCATATCACTAATGACTGGCAATGAGCAGGTTAAAAGTCAAAATGCCAGCACAGCCTTGACTGTGCCTCCTTTTGAGTTCACAAGCTGGTGGAGTTGCAATATCTACGGACCATATTGGAGCATAGCATCATGTCATACGATCTTGGAGCAAAAGAAGGTAAAAATGAGGGAAAAAAAAGAAAGGTTGTGTAAGGATGGAGAGTAGAGGTCTGAAAGGGAGAAAGAATGGAGAGAGGCATGAAACAGAGCAAAAGCTTGGTTTGGAGGAAGAAGAGTTGGCTTGCCAGGTAAGGAGATTTTTTCTGCTCCAGTTACTCCCCAGCTCTACTTTATGCAATATAAATAATTAAAAGCTGTGCAGGCCCAGTGCTAATCCTTGTGGTATTCCATAAGCAACTTCCTTCCCGCTTAGAAAGAATTCCATTGAGAATTATCTGTCAGTTCTTGCTCTGCAGCCAATTTTCCACTCCTGTCAGTGCATGGAGTCTGAGCTCTCCTTTTCCTCGGTTCAGCCTTCCCCAAATTGCATGGCAGAAAAAACCCATAATGTGAGGTCCACTTCCTCTCATCCTGGAGTTATCTGTTCTGCTAAAATCTCACTTCAGACCTCAAGGGGAGAGGAGGACGTCTTGTGGAAAAGCTGTGATTTCTGAAGGCAAATTCAACCACACCACATCCATTTGGTCACATAAATCAGTTCTGCAATGGTCCTGCCTTACCACGGCAGCCCAAGTTTGACAATCCAAATTGTTATGGGGCTATGGTATTATCTCAGCAGCACAGGGTGCTAATGGAGGTCAGTTTAACCTGCTCAAATGCATTCTGTGGTAGCAGTAGTAACAGGAGGAAGATCCTCAAATAAAGAAGTTGCTTTTTTTCTTCCCTTCACTGTACCAAATTGAATGGATCTGCCTTGTTGTCACTGGGAATATATGGGCTTGGAGGAAATTACAGAGAAATAGTAAAACTCAGTGGCATGTATCCCGTGCATAAGATGGAAGATTTCTACGGTGCTTTGGGCAGGATTGATTATTTGTGGCCGGTAAAAGTTGGGATGTAACTCTGAAAAATGCTTATTAGCTGCAATCCCTCCTCAGCACTGTGGGACAGATTAGCTCTGCGCAGTCTTCCCCCAGAGAGGGAGCCAAGCCTAAAAAGCTATCAGCCGTGTGTTGCTGGGATGGCACACATCTAGTCTGGATGCTAACATTTTGCAATGGAGAAGGGAGAAAATAAGAGTGTATTTGGGGATATGGGCTGTAAAAGCTGAAGGAGACTTTTCAAGCAAGAAATTACTTGACTGTGAGCAAAGGTGTAAGATTATCACACATTTAGAAATTCAGGATCCTTGCAGAACTGCTATGCTCAAGCTTTCTAAGAGGAAGTGAGTGAATTCCTAGTCGCTGAGTTGGAGGTTAGGACTCAAGAAATTGATATGAACTGGCTCAACTGCAAGAAGTGTTTTCAACAGCAGGTCTGAAAACCAAGTATGATTTCAACAGCCAGCTCTACACAACTACACCAACCAGTGTTACCCTCTGCCCTTACTTTATGTCCTTAATACTACCACAGCAGAAGAGCCAAGGAGCTTGGTTCTCCATCTGGGCTGACTGGCTGTGGTGGTGTCCCTACAGGTACAAACAATGAAATGCATACTTAACCTGCAGACCCTGGATAAGACAGTGGTAGTGTCTGCATTTCATCTGACCTCAGACAGATGGTCAGGTCACCACATCGTCCCTGCAGATGTAGGTTTTTTGGCAGAGGGGTGTGAATATTTTAATTTCTTGCCCAATGGGAAGGATACACAATTTAAAGGGGAATCATGGGTGTATGTTTTCATTTGACATTTGAGACTCTATTGTTTGATGTGCCACCAGCAGACCATGACCTGTTGGTCCAGCTTTGCCTTTGGTATTTCCCGTCCTTGAGATGCTGAGCAAAGCAAATTTAGGGGGAAGGCAAGATCTTCCAAGTGAAGATCCAGTAAGGACAGCAGTGAGGCAGCTACGAGGTGGGACTCAGAGCAGCGTTTCTGCAGTGAGGACAGTACTCTGCTACTGACACAAGTGCTCCCATAAAAACCCAGGACATGTGCTGCTGCTGTGTGCTCTGGCCACTCGCCGCTAATGAATCATCCAGCTCCTGGATCACTCCCACGAAGGGGATGGAAAATGGATCCAATCCAGAGAGATCTTGGAGTTCACTGCAATGTGATAACCCTGTTTACAACTTTAAGAACTCCAGCAATTCAGGAGGTGCTGGCAGAACATCTGCTCATTGTAGGACCTTGCCAGCCGCTCTTTGGAAATACTAGATCTGCACTTCATTTGTCCAGTTGAGATGCCTCAGAAACAGCACATTGTTATGTCCTAAGACTAATGGGTCTAGAAAGAAGAAACTCCATTTCCCAGTAGAAACTGAAAGCTCTGATAAACATTCAGCAAGATTTAGCTCAAGTAAATATCCCAGGCCAGAGCAGCTGGGAGTCAGGTGCTATACTGCCACTAGCATTCCCCTTTTTTATAATTTTTCTTTTCTTGCTGATCTACCTGGAGAGACTCTGAAATTACTGGAGGAAAACATATCTGAGAAAGTTTTTCAAGCCTGATCATAAAACTTTCCCAAGCACAGGTACTAAGCTGTTGGTGTGCATTTTCTGCAGGAAACAGATATGGAGAGGAGGTTAATAGGGATGAAAATAATCCTGGGGCTCACCAAAAAAAAAAGCTACTATAGATGCTTTGGGAAGAAATTAAAACCTTGGCTGTACAAGTTGCTGTTATAGAGTTAACCAAGGGCAGATGACCAGCCCACATTTCTGCTGTGGTGGAAAACTCTTGAAGTTCTCAGCTCTTCACCTCTGAGTAAGAGTTGAGTGGTGCAGGCAGGACTCTGAGAGGGAACCAGCCTGAGGGTGGTCTGGTGAGCTGCGTTGCCTCTTGCAGCCATTCAGTGGCCAGAGGGAGACTTCAGTCTGCTTGTCGGGAGAGGCTGGTGCAGAAGAAGAGCTGGAATTTGAAAGGGAGCTGCCTGCTTGCCCTCACACTGCTCCTGACCACTGTTTATTCCCGAGGGATGGTGGGGATAGGCTGTGCCCACAAAAGGAGGAGAACTGCAAGAAGGCACACCATGTTCCACCAGTAATGCCTGCCCTGTTGCCCATGGCTGAGCTCCTGACTGCTCCCAGGCTGCTGAGGATCTGGTCTCCTGTCAGCCACAAGGGCAAAGACAATCTGATGTCTGTGGGCAGTTCTCCTCTCTCAGGGAGCTGCTGGTGGCAAGCAGGGCCCCAGAGGGGAGCCCCACAGAACTCAGGGTGACACAGGCAGGAGCGTCCCCCTCCCTGTTCCACGGACCAGGAATGGAATGCTGGAAGCACTGGAGCTCTGTGGCCATCTTGGGGAGCTAACATATCATTTAAGGTCAGCCCTAGTGCCATTTGGAGTGGAGCTAGTATTTCCTTGACTGAAACAGTGAGTTCTGAATGTAATTACAGGATTAAAGCCGTGTTCTGGGGCTGTACTCATGATTTATAAGCGAGGGTTACACTTTCAGTCTGTTTACAGGGTGCTCTTGGCCCTGCTTAACCCCTTCTTTGCGGAATACTAATGGTGATTGGGTTATCCCTGTCATGGTGTTCAGGCAGGGATGGTCACCAGTGGGGACAGATTAGGGAGCTGTTGGATTGTTCATCCCAAAGAAGGGGGAAGTGACTGTTCTGGTTTTCTCCTTTACTCTGTCCTAGCTGACAAAACCCCCAAAGCTATTGCTCTAGCAAAAAGTCCCCTAACAAACTTTTAGCTGATTGCCATTTATCTAGTTGAAAATCTCTACTATATCCAAGAACCCTGGTTCTTCCCAAAGGCTATTTGAGTAGTGGTGCCTGCACAGTAATAACGTCGGAAAAGACAATTATAAAGATAAATCCTGACACGTGGCAGATAAACCAAACCCTGTAGAAATTTCTCTGCTGATTAATTTGTTGAATTCACCGGTTTGAGGAAAAGCCAAAACCTGTCATGGAGAAAGGCTGCCACAACAAAATTCAGGCCAGCAGTTCCAGGAAACTGACTTCATGTCATGACTTTCTCTCTTCCCTGACTGCATAGGTATCCAATGATCTTATAGCCCTGGAGAGAAGACAACCAGAATTTTTTTCCTTTTTCTTTTTTTTTTTTTTTTCCTTTTCTGCACAGTGTGTGCAATGACTAAATGAAGCATCTAGGTGATCTGAATATGGGTTCAGTCTTCCTCTGAAGACTTCAAAGGATGGAAAATCTGCTGCAGTTCCAATGACATTATCCCAAAACTGAGTGTGCAGTTTTTTAAATTTGCATTTTATATCCACAGAGGTGTCAAATTTAATTTCCTGCTGTTAGTTCTAAGAATGACTGTCCCACTTTGCTGCTTTTACCATAGCATTTCTTGAAGGGCTCTGTTTGATTTAGAGCTGTTCACAGTCTATGTCACTGCTGCTTTAGATGGAGGTGCACTTGCTGGAGACCTATGGGTTATATTTTTCCTCAAGTATACACTGAGTAGAACTGACACCGTTCTTTTTATCTAGTTTGTAATTTGCTGTTTCCAGATGGAACAAGATGCCAAAGCAAATCAAGAATTTTTCTGCAGGTGCAGGGCTGTGAATTTAAATTTTCTTTCAGCCAAAGGTTCCTACCAAGCTGTGAGTAAAGAGCTACTTTGTGGCTGTGACTGGGCAGGTCAAGTGGGGATTATGTATCTCTTGTCTTTGGAGGAGCAGCAAATCTACTAGGCAAAGAAGGTCTGAAAAGAAATATTATCTACAGTTTACAAGTGGAAATGGGTTTTATTTACATTCCTCCAAATGGTTTGTGGCCCACTGAGAAATGGACCGGCTAAACCTCAGTCTTGTGTCCCCAGAAGCAGGGGAACCATGACCTATGAATGCAGCCCATGGTGTGGGCAGAGAGGCAAGGAAACATTCCTGCAGGAAAGTTCTGCCTAGGCTGGGTAGGCTGGACACTGGTGCCAAACAAAGAACAGCCATGCCAGATTTTTCCCAGAGCAATTGTGATCTTTCTTTCTTTCCTCCCACTTGAACAAACGTATCAATTCTATATTACTACTCTGGAGCTGCCTCAAGCTTGGGGAAGAAACACTCCTGTCCTTGCTTTTGTTTCCTTTGCAGTCTTTGAGGAATGGGTGAAATGTGGGTTTTCCTGTAAGCAACAACCCAAGAAGCAAAAAGGAGAGAAGAAACGCAGGCCTGGGAATTCATGTGACCAATGGGCCAAATTGATGTCATGCTACAAATGTGTGAATTTTTGTGTGGAATCAGTGCCTAGAGCAGTTTACAATCTGCTTAATGTGTCCTTGCAAACAGAAAGGATTTATGGAGCTGGGAAGCCCTGATGTTTTTTATCCAAGATGAAGAGCATTGTCAAATGAGAGAGGAAGCTGTATCTCATGTTCGCTTTCTCTGTTTAGATTGTTTGAGGTTAACTAACAGACAGCCCAAAATCTGGATGCAGGTCCCAGTACCCAGGTCACAGGAGGGCCTACCATCCTGGGAGTGGGTTTTTTTGGGAGCAATATAGACCCATGCTAGGTTTGGTGGGGTACTTTGATAGAGTTGCAACATGAAGCTGCATTTACCTGGTCCTTGAACACCTGTCAGGCAATATAAGAATTTCTTAAAAATTTAGGAGTTACCCATTCTTGGCTTAAGCTGTGCTATTGCTCAGCTATTTTTGTTGGCTTGGCAAATCTTCAACCATCTAGACACCCATCTATTTTCCTTCTGTAGTACCAATGCCCAAAGCAGCCTAAAGCACTGTGTTCCAATCTGGAAGACCTAGACTTCTAGGGAATGATGAAGCAGAGGACATTAGCAACCCTGTCATTTGTTTGCCAGGGCAATGCTGTCATTACCACAGTGTGCAGTGATGTGTCCATCTGGCTCAGTCCCTTTGCTGCTAATAACCAGCTGAACAGTGATCGTTGGTTGCACATGGAAGTGGGTTTTAACAGGGCTATGTGTATGTATCTATGACCAAATTATCTCTGAACAAAAAGGAAAGGCAAAGAAAGGAAAAGCTTTCTCCCAAAGATGGTGACTATGCAAAAGACAGAGTTTATGGTGAATGTCCAGCTGAACACACATTCCTAGTGCAATGATGTGGTTAGAAGAGCTGACACAATCCTTTGAGTAATAGAGACATGAAGGAATTCTGCTGATATTACACCAAATAAAAATGAAATTAATAGAGTGCTCTGCTTGCAAACTCAAGGTCAGGAGATCAGAAATATCTGGAAATAGTCTTCATTCATTTAGACATGGTGGTATGTGTTTTGTTGTTTATTTTTTCTCCTGTGAGGTTCCTGGATGAGTTGGGGCACAGTTGACATTGCTCACTGGTACATTTGAAATTCATCTCCACTTGAGTTCAACCGCAGAATGAGCACTTGCCATTGTACCTGAGTGCTTCAACTGGGCTGTTGGGAACCAAGAGAACACATGTGACTGCTTTCCTGTCCTGGGCACTGTGCATTTCAGCTTCCCATTGCACCTCCGGAGCTCTGACACTGACAGCCTGATGGGCTGGTGTGCTCCTTCTCTTACTGTGCAGATGGAGTGGGATGGTTGTGTTTTTTAGTGCTGTGGGAAGAATATTTGTACAGGATGAAGGAAATTGGACTGCCTGAGTCTCTAGTATCTGAGAAAGAAAGCTGATACTTGGAAGGCTGAAGTAACTGCAGCTTCCTTGGGCTCTGCCAGCAAGCGTGGCACAGAGAGATGGTCTTGGGTGGCAGTGAGAGCACATTCTGTGCCACAGGAACAAGCCCCAGCATTGCTTCAGCCTTTCTGGCAGGGATGTTTTGGAAGTCTACTCTGCCTGTGGGGTTCTGGTGTGGCAGGGAACTTGCAGGCCCTCAGCTGGGGCAATTGCAGGAAGGGGAGAGGAATGATCCTGTGGCTCAGCCACTAGCATGGGTCTTGGCAGCCATGGGTTTAATTCTTGGCTCTTCTGCTGTCTCCCAGTGGGCAGGGCTTGGAGTGGCACCCTCTCTAACTCTGTTTCCCAACTGCTCATTGCACGGTATCATATTATTTTAAAACCCCAACCCATCTGCAGTAGAATTCTTCATATCGCATGACAGCCCACAGCTTTGCTTGTGTCTTCAATGGGTAATTTGCAAGGAGATATAGGCCCCAACCAAAATCCTGAAGCCCCAGGCCCCCCAGCACTGGAGTCTGGATCCTGCAGCTTTTGTGAAATTGAAAATGAGGTGTTGCAGCAGCTGAGTCAGCGATCTCTGATAATGTTGCTGTGGTGAAACTTCCTTCTCAGCATGGAGTTTTCATAAAGCCTGCTCAGTACTTAACTGTCATTTCATGCCACAAAGTATAGCTTGAGTCAGACTTCATGTGAAGCTTAGACCCTGCTGGGATGGGGTTCCCAAGTCTGGGCTGGTGAGGTGGGGTCCTCCCTGTAAGTGCAAGAGAGTTGAGCAGTTTGTGTTTTTGTCTTACTGACGTTCATTGATGTGGAGGGAACACTGAGGAACCAGACTCGTTCCCTTCCCCACTCCTCTCTCCTTTTGCCTGTTGCTATTTAAACTGCAAAATAAAGAGTAAGCCAGCAAATTTGCAGTCTCCTGCAAGACAAAAATAGGTGGATATACAGAGATGAATGCAAAGGCACAAGACCATATGGTCTCAGGGTTTCATGACAATTTTTGCAGGGATCTCAGTCTTGGAGAAATGTAAGGAAGGATTTGTCAGGACTGATGGTACAGTCACACCTGTACCACAACACTTGGCCTTGCACGTGCTTTTGGCAACGGTACATAACCAAAGTGGGAGAACAGACAAATCTGGAAGTGAGCTGGAGAAACTGTGGAAGTATGAGAAGATCACCAAATCGAAGGACAGCTGTCTGGGGAAAGCAGTGACAGAAATCTGTGCTGCAAACAAAGGATATAACCATCTTCAGGAGATGCTGAGGGTCCAGAAGAACAGCATGCAGATTAACGAAAGGATTACATAGACATATACCATGGTGGGACAGCCAAACTTCCTCCCATATAAGCTGCCATCTGTTTGGACAGTATTTTTGCACCATGGTTGAGCCTTTAGATCCTAAATGAGACCAGGGGCACTTTGCAGCTGACACTGGAACACCCCACAGCTCTGGAGCTCCATCATGTGAGATGTGGCCCCATCAATGTGGAAGAAGGATGGGGGGAGAGAAGCCTTCCCAGCAGACACCCCGAAACCCTGTCCCAGTCACACTGTTGTCAAAAAAGCTGAGAGGTCATCAGGTGAGTTTAGAAGTAACAAAGTTTTACTCCAATGGACAGAGTCAGAAGGCAAATCTCTGGCCATTACATTTTCTGTTTTTCACGGAACCACCATCATTTGAGCTATTTTAAGACCAGACTGGATTGATCTCTAGGAAATATACAGTAAGAAGCTGCCCCAGGACTGGCAGGGAAAGATGCCAGCTGGTCAAAGTCTTTTTAGTAATGTCACTGTTTCTACGAATGTTTATATTTCCTTGCCAGCCCTGTGGACAATTAAGAAAAGGCTTGGCTGAGATGTGAGCTGTCATTATTGGTCTAGACGTTGGATTGGGTCCACATCATAAAAATCTTGAAGATGGAGCAAGCTGTATGAGGCAGTAATTTGCAAACTGTAGAGAGCATTCTGCAAATCTGTCAATACAGCTGGTGAGATAAACAAAGGAAACTATGCACAGCAATGCTCCCTTGTGCATCCATGGCCAATGGCTTCACTAAGAGATTGCATGTCAGTCACTGGGACACCAGTCAGCAGCTCTGCTCTCTATGCATATGCTACCACTGGGGGGGAAAAAAAGCAGCAGTAGCTCAGTTTTCTTTTCTGGCTTTGCTTTAAAAAGCTTGTTGAGTTTCTCTGACTTCTGTTGCTGTCGATTGGTGCTTAACACTTCAAAAAAATTGCTAACAGAATTGCTGGAACTTTGGCAAATATCTGGACTGTTAGATTTGACCACTGGAGAGTGGTTTGTGTCTTACCTTCGCGAGCCCAACATCTAACATAAGGTAGAGGAAAGTTGGAAAGGGGGGCTGAAGGGAAGTGACTTATTGCAAGTCACTCAACCATGTCAAAGCACTGCTGGGGACTAGGAGATAGTTCTGAGATAAATGGGAACCTGATATTTTCTTCCCCACTTGGCCTCTTCCTTGGCTTTGGGGAGACAGTTGTGTTAGCACTCAGTGGTGAAATTCATGGGTTGGAGGCTTGTTTTCAATTTCCTATTTCCACTGTGCCGGTTAGTGAAACTTCCGCCTGAAGAGAGATCCAAAATTTGCCTGGGGTGAATGACATCAGCCTGATCTCATCTCTGCTCATTTATTTGTACTGGTTATCTCTGGCTTCAGTCTTACTTCATTCAGATAATTGCATACACTCTCCTTTGAGACTCACTAGGTCTGTCACCAGCCTTGCCAGCAACGCCCCCTCCTCGTGTTACCTCATTATTATTCATGCTAATGAGGAGTGGGAGGAAATAAACCGGGGTAGACCTAGGCTCAGGAACTTTTTCTCCCTGCCAGTATCTCTCTAGGCCCTGTCCCGGTGCTATGTCCAGTGGAGAGTGCTTTCCCAGTGCTGTTCATCTGCCTGCTCCTAAGCCTGTGCTTGGGTCCAGGAAACGGCTTGGGTGGATGTCTCCATTAATGCCTGGGTAATATATCTTAGGCATTTGTTTCTTTAACCTATCCTGCAGAGGGACTTTGCAGTCACCAGGTTATCTGAGGAAAGTATCTTGCCCTCTGCTTTATGACTTGTGTTTTCCTTCCAGTTCCTGTCCGTGTTTTAAAACCACAGAGGTTTTAAAAAAGATGCCCTTTGTAGACATGTTTGTGCTGGCTAGAGATGTGTGTACAAACTATGCCTCAGCAGTGGTGGGAACAGCCTTGTCCCACTCCCCAGCCCCACCAAGTGATGGGACTGACTGATGGGATTTCATACCTGTGTCTCATGCCCCTTTGACAGAGATGGTCAGAAGCAGGGAAGAGCTTTTGTAAGAGAAATAAGCAGACTAGAACTCTTCAGCTGACAATCAAGGTGGCCAGGAGAAGATTTTATAAATAACTGTAAAAGCAGGAAAAGCATGAAGAACACAAACAAGCAAGGAGAAAAATATAAACTCCCAAAAATTAACCAAAGTATCTCCTTGCCACAGGAGGCTAGGAAGGGCAAAATTCTGGCATGGATTAAAAAACTAACTGGATAAATAAAGGGCTTTTAAACACAGAGACACTGTCTTTCTGGGGAGTGGGAGAACACTCCAGGGAATCATCACTGTGCACTTGTCTGGCCCTTACATTCTCTGGGCACCTGTTACTGAGTAATGTCAAAGAAAAGGTATTGGGTCCTTTGGGCTGATCAGATCTGGCTGTATTAATGCACTAACAAAATCAGCACTGTGTAGTGAGTGCTGAGGGTCTGGTCCAGAGCATGGTCTGCAAGGTAGCTTGGAGCAAAGCAGGGAAATCAGATCTTGCTTGCTTAAAATCAAAACCAGACTTAGAAAGCAATCCCAGAGCAGGAGCGCCGTTCTCCAGGAAAGTTTCCAAAACCAACTCCTGGCCTTGGAGAATAAGATGGCAAGCCACCAATAAATAAATAAGTAGATAAAGAAGTAAATGCAAAACCTGTGAAGAAATCTCCCAGAACAAATGGCAAGAATACTTCCAGTTTGCAAGCCACCTGCTTGTCATCTATCACTTAGAAAAAATGAGTGTTCTTTAAATATTCATATGGGGAAAACAGACCCACCCTCCTGGATTTCCATGTTGATTTATGCTGCGGCATTTTCAAGGTCATCCATTGCCTAAATCTCCTGTCTGTCTGAGGCTTGGGTCCTGCAAGGAACCCGATCCCCATGATCATATATATTAAAAGGGGATAGAGCCTGTTTCCATATGTGTCTTAGTGCTGGCATCTGAATTTTAAATGAATGTGCTGATTCCTCAGTCTGTACTCAGACACCAGCATTCTCCTTTGGCTGTTCCAGTTAAGGTTTTTATATGAAGCATTTTCAGTTGAGGAGCTTTCAGTGGCAATATTCTCAAAGACACATCTTGGAGTCGTGTTTCAGGCTCTTAGGGCTGGCTCATAAACCCTCCCTGTGGGTTGGAACTTGATATGTCCAAGTTGTGTTCCTGTTCCATAAGGAAACAGAGGTATATTACAGGAGTCCTGCCACTCTGGGGAATCAGATTAAGATAAAGCCAATATATGCATCCACTGGTGTTTTGTTGCTTGCTTGTTTTTGAAATAAAATTAAGAGTATACAGCATGCAATGCTCAGCATAGGAAAGCTTGGGATCAGTGAATAGAGAATAGATTTATTTTCTTCTTTAGGCTAGAAGGGTTCATTGCCTTTCAGGAATGAAGCAAGAAAGGCTGGATAAACTTATCTCTGGAGATGCTCCTTTCCCCATCCATTAACAGAGCTTGCACTGCCAGATATAACAGTAATCAGTCCTGCCCCGGCCAAGGTTAGGTCTCTGGAGTTCTGGTGTGATCAGGGACTGTGACAGGGACCTTAAATCTCTCTCACCTTCAGCCTCTACTGGAACATCTAGAGGTTTTGCATTCTCTGGCCTGCACAGGCCAGGCTTTACTCTGGAACTCTTGGAAGGTGGGAGAAGGGCATGACCAAATTCAGCTGAACATTTGATAGTTGCTCTGGTTGTCTTTCAGGTTGGCATAGAAGCATTGCCAAAAAACCAAAGTGAAACCATGGGTGTGTTGATTTCAGACAGCACCTAACCATCCTGATCAGAAAAATCCCAAATGCTGTACCAAAGTTACCTTGTTCGTTTCTTTGAGTGGAAAAGATAATGAAACTATGGTGGGGATTCCCCAGGGTTTCTTTTTTCCTGCCTCTCTTTCTTTCCCTCATTAGGCAAAAATATGCTTTGTCAGTACCTTTTTCTGAGCACCCTAACAAACATACCAGGCCCCTCAACAGAGGATTTTGTGTTTTGCTTTGTATGGAGGGAAAAATGCCACAGCAATGGGGCAGATCTATTAACTCTTTTGGGACTGATTGAGACATCAGGTTATGATGAGGTGCAAAGCAAGGGAGCCTGCCCAGGACATCCCAAGGAGCTGATCATTAACAGGAGGAACAGAGCAGCAACTTGGCCCCAAGAGCAGCTGGGGGCTGGGTAACTTGAAATTTCCCACTGCAGCTACAACCTCCTTTGCCTTCAGCATGGAGGTGGGGCCAGAGCAGGCCTGTGCTGACAGATGTACCCTGCCCAGGCAGCTGTATGTGTATGTTCCTTCTCTCTAGGAAGGAGAGCTCCTCCTTTGAGCTCTGCATATCCACTCTGCACCTCTAGCAGAAGGCACACCATGGCATAGAGGAGTGACAACATGCGTTCTGTCCGACTGTGCTCTCTCTATTAGTTTTTCTCCTTTACAAAATCCAGCTTTGAAAAAATAGGCTTATTTAGCTGAGTTCAGATCTGAGAGCCTTCCAGCTGAAGTTGGAAAAAATGAAGGAATTTCTTTATTCTCAGTGTTTTTTAACCTTAGCAGCAGAGCTGAAGTGAGCTGAGAGGGCAGGAAGGGAAATGGTATTTTTGCTGGTTCTGTACCTACTTATCCTGACCTCAAAAAAGGATTTGTCTTGGTCTCCCAGAATACAAGCTTATCTGTTGCCATCAAATTCACCCCATAAAACATGAAACCAATGCTGAATTTTGATTGATGTTGTCTGAAATGAAGATATGTCCTTGTCTACCAGGACACCTGTGTCCTGGTGGAGAACTTTTCACCCCATTTATTCTTGGTATAGCAAGCTCTCCCCACCAGATTTCCTTGGTTCTCTCCTGGGATGGATTCATGATAGCAACCATCTTCTCTGCCTTCTAATTTTGAGGTGTGTCAAAAGAGTAAGGAACAATATTCAGATGTGAACAAGGGTGTGCAAGAGGAGAATTGAGTAAATTAGCGAAGGTCAGACAGAGTCACTCCTGACCCCCATGACTAAAAGAAACAAGAGATTGCTGTTCCTACCATGTTAAAAAGCCAAGGATCTTGCTCTAGACTTGGAGTTAGCAAGGCCAGCATCCTATGGGAGCATGAGCTGTAGGCATCGGGCACTGCAAAATTCATCCCCTCTCTCTACTCCAGATTAGGACATACATTCTGCTGCTGTTCCTCTGATATGTACTTTACTCTGAGACATCTGCAAATGAAGGAATGGTCTGTTGCTGATGAACTTAATCCAGAAAGCTGAGGTGGAATCAGACCACAGTTGTGCTGCATGCCTTGTGGGTCTCTGCTACTTCAATTAAAGTAGAAAACCAACATAGTGAGGGCCTATTTCCTGTCTTTATCTCTTTGCCTTTATGTGTATGTGGAACAGAACAGAAGCCAAAGAAAATAATCCAAAACTTTCTACATTATTTTTTTCCTACTCTTTTCCTCCAAGGATACACCTAGAAAGACTGTCCCTGCTTTCTGTAATGTTGGATGAAAATCTGAATGGAGGACTTATGATAGGCTATAAATCATGCACATGTTTGGTCCGTGCATGCTTCTGCCATGGCATCATCTTTCATTATGAGCACAAATATCAGGAAAAAATTGTGAAGGCCAGTCCATATTTTCTTCTACACCAAGCATTCTCTTGGATTTCCTCACTTTTTTGAGCTTAAGCTTTAAAACCAGATATCTGGAGCACAGTACTAATCAAGCTAGGCCAGCATGGAACTGACCATAGCCTAGAAAACCCACCTCAGAAGCAGGGTGGATTATGCTGAGTTGTGTGCTATCTCAGCCAGCTGGCACTGACCTCTCTGCCTGCTGCAGCATCAAATTGAGAAGTGGTGCCCATCCCTCCAGAGCAAAGTCAGCAAAGGCAGACCAGTGCCTCAGGATGCTGTCAGTGTGTGAAGTGCATGGCCTGAATTTTCCTCTGGCAAGTACTGAACTGTTTCCACTGGCTGAAAGAGGTGCCTGAAAATGGGCCATGACTGAGCACTGGTGTTAGAGAGAACAGCCCTTCCCTGGGAGATGAAGTGCCTTTCCAAGTGGCAGTGGGGCTGAATGCTCTCTCAAGACACACAGGATGCACTGGCATATCTGATCCTGGGAAACAGGAGACCAGCTTCAGAAGGCTGGAAAAGACCAAGTCTTGAAATATTTGAATATGGATTTGATACCAGGACACAGTCCTTCTTGAAGACAGAAGGAAGGTAGTCCATGAGAGAGATCCATTGCATGGATGATAGTATCCCTGGTGATGCCGGAGAGGCACAGTGTGGAGTCAGGAGGCAGGTGCATCTCTGCACCTCACAGCACTCCCATCACACAGCAGGGAGAAGAGAAGAAACATCAGAAGCAGGTCCTTGGTGTGCCTCAGTGAACCTTGCTCTGACTTCCCGGGCTCCCTGGTTTGTTTTCCCTCCAGTTTGGGACTTGAGCCAGATTGTGCTTGGACTGTGAATGCTTCCAGATGTTCTCAGTCCTTGGGGGAGGGGGGGCAGAGGCATGCCAGGCTGTAATTGGTATGCAAGCAAACCTATGTAAGGGCCATATAAAACATTACCTATCCCTTGGCCGGTGCCTGGAGGTCTGCTGGTCGCCAGTGGCAAAGGGGAAGGAAAACATCACAGCCTGGTGGAATGGTTTCTTTTATTGCTGTGTCCCTTTGGCAAAATGGCCAGTGTGTTAAGTGGCACCTGGATGGAAAGGCAGGAGAATGCAGTAGGAAGAAGCAATGAGAATGCATTCCAAGCCAAAAGCATTAAAAAGCTGAAGGAAAACATTGCTTCTCTCACTGTTGCCAAGTTTATTTCAGTATGTGGCAACCTGGTGAAGTACATTCCTTTATAGGGGAGGAATTACAGAGGACAAGACCTTAAATTCCTCCCATTTGCTCAAGAACTCCAGCAAACACCTCCTCCTTCTTCCCCCTCCTGCTGGTCCAATTTTAAGGAGATTTTAATTTGAACCCAAAGTGCTGGAACATAGACAGGAAACGGCTTATAATTTGCAAAAGTGTATATAGTTTCATGGAAAAGCAACATATATACTGAAACCTATGCCTTTCAAATTCTTCCCAGCAGCCATCTCTTCTGGCCCGGGGACAATGGAGTCTCTGTGTTCAGGTCTGTTTTCAGTCGAGGCGGTCCATGACTGCTCTTTTGTGACCAAACAGAATGCAGGAGTGAGCCACTCGCAGCGCTCCGTGCCTTAATTACTTGGGTCATGTGGCTGCTTCCACTGCTGCAAGGGCAAGGCATGTGCAACTGAGGAGCATCATTTCTGCTAAAGGGAGACTTGGAAAAAAAACGACACAAGGGAAGTTCAGGCATCTCTCAGAAATCAGAGGCAGGGCTCCCATCAGCTTGGAGAGGGCCAGCACTTTAGCCTTCGTGCTGGGATGGATGGATGGATGGATGGATGGATGGATGGATGGATGGATGGATGGATGGATGGGTGTTTGCATTGACTGCAGTGAGGTCATTGTGAGTTAGAAATGCATTTGGCTTTGGCTGGTTAGAAAATTGGGAGTCCCAAAGGCTCTTGTGTTCAGCCTTTGCATTTGCCCTAGAATTTTTGCAGGCACAAAGACAGGCAGAGCAGACAATGGCTTGCTTGACTGGCAAGCACAAATGCGAGATTTTGCACGTACAAAGGATTGTTTGTGCAAGCAAAAATGTCATGCAAAATGAGGAGCATGTGGCCATGACAGGAGGGACTTCTGAGTGAAGAAATCATATCCAAATGCATCACCAGTTTGATTAAGGAAATGAGGGCAAAATTTTGAAGCATGTATGTTGGCTTTGGAATGAGAGAGAGGTCTCTTGCCGTGAGTGACATTAGCTCTTGGACTGCAGGGCCTGCAGTGAGCCGGCAGTGCTGCTGTTTGGATGTGGACATATAAAAGAAACCACCTGTATAGAAGTTAGACATACCATCTGAATCTGAGCCACATTGCATCCTGCTCAAACACTGATGGCCCTGTAGTGTTGGCAAGCATTAGCCTGGACCCACCTTCTCTAAGAGTACAAATGTGCAAGTGTGCATGCAAAATGCACGTCTAATTGCTCTACTTATTGCTTCAAAGTTATCAGAATTACTTAAATGTAAAACAGGAAGTTTATTTACTTTTTATTGCTTGAATTTGTATTAGAGACCAAATTATGCTAGTTGTTCAATTGTGACCAACATTAGGCATCTTGGAGAAGATCTGGTTGGCCCAAAGGATTGCACTATTTGTCAAGAGTGAGAAAGCCTGGACTTGTTTTCTGGGCTGTGATGTTCTTTGGTTTACTAAAGATACTTGCCTGAAAACCCTTTCAAATCCCAGTTTTGAAACCAGTGCTTTAGAGTCCAAACTCAAAATGCTGCTCTTTGAAACACTATGTAATATAAGTGCCCTTGGGCAAAAGTCTTAACCTCCATGTTTTTCTCCCTTTTGAAAATTGAAAGTAATTATTCCTAACTATCCTTGTCAATTAGGCACAGCCTAGAGATGGGTGGAATTTAATGTTTTCCCTTTGGAAGGGCTCTATTTCTCTTCAGTTTATAATCCTCTCTCGTTGCAACTGAAGCTCACGTAGCTACTGTTTAGCCATAGCTACCCATGATTTTAAGCTGCTTTCTGTCCTCCTGGAGGCCACATAGGCATCACCATAATTTCAGGCCTTTCTGAAGGCAAGTGCTGAAACTCAGATAAAGGTTGCTTGTTGTCTGCAGATGATATTTTGTGGGTGAGCATTTGGGACTGCTGTTTCACCTTGTCTGGAGGATGGTGGCATTGGGATTCTATGGCTTTCCTTGAAACTGCTCCTCCAGCTGAGGGTAGGTAGAGCATCACCAGTGCATGACCTCCAAATTAGGAATTTAAAGCACACATTAAAGGAGAACTTGCCCTATACAGTGGTCAAGGTTAATGAGGAGTTACAGAGAGCTGGATCAGGAATATCATAACTCCTTTTGTGCCTTGAAAAAGACATTGGGACCTCTTGGTATTTTCCCAGCTAATTACCTGCAAGAAGAAAGGCTAGGACTTGGCTTTTAAAATGCAAAATTA
The DNA here is from genome assembly GCF_037042795.1 of Molothrus aeneus. NCBI lineage: Eukaryota > Metazoa > Chordata > Aves > Passeriformes > Icteridae > Molothrus > Molothrus aeneus. The sequence goes on from NC_089652.1 coordinate 23,698,938, forward strand.
TGTATTATGCAGAAAGAACACAGAATTTAAATAAAAAGAACAGTCAGATCCCTGTGGTTTGAGGGGCACTTTTCTCTGCTTGGATTGTCTGGGCTGCTCCCCGTTGGGATGAGAGGCTTTGTCCTGCCTGGGCTTGTGACCAGAGCACCCGCTTAAGGGTTAACTTGCATAACAAACTAACTAGGGACAAGCAGCTCTGTGTGTGTGCGAGAGATGAGCAGGGCACTGATGAACCTGGCTTGAGCAGAACAGCTCCAGGCTTTCTGCAGCATTGAAAAAAAACCAAAACTCTGGGCACTTTTCTTCTAGCACACAAATGGTAGAGGCCTCCTGACTCTCCCAGTGGCAACAGGCATTATGTCCCTTCAGAAAATCTGGTGCTTTTGCCTGAGCAAGCAGGAGACTGCCCCCAAGTCATCTTCTCTGTTCCTCCTGGATTGATTTCTGCCTTTCTGGGGACTGCTGTGGGAGAGCAGCAAGAACACCTACAGGAAGGGGGCCTCAGGAGGGTTTAGAGATGTTGCCATATTCTGCAGATGCTCACATGTGTCACAGCACTACTACAGGAGTCTCTTTTAAGTGCAACTGTGGCAGCACAGTCTCTTTTTCCAAGACCTGTCATGAAGGCAAAATGTGTGTAGAGGTGAGGTGAAAAAGGAGTCATAAGGGCCTTTCAGTACATGCTCAGATGCAGAGGTTCTGCAGCTGGGAGAGAACACATGCCAGCAGTTTGAGAATGCTGATATGCAGGAGGAAAGTCAGTGGAACCTAATGAATCTGGTCCATTTCAAGTCAACCTATCCTTTCAGCTGTGAGAGAGCAAGGGTTGTTCACAGTTTTGGACACAAGAGCAGCCAACTTGTGAGTCAGGTCCGATTCCAGAATTTAGAAAGTTGGAGTCCCTGGGTTCAGCTGTGTCATTTCTAGTTATTATCATGTGGTTCAGATCTCCAAATAAGCCAAACGGGTCCCAGCTCTGAGCAAAATTCAGTTTATATTTCTTTTGACTACGGAGGTGGGACAGTCTGTCTATTTGTAATTGTCTGTTACAATGAGAAGGAAAAAAGGGATCAAATTCTAGCTTTAAAAATCCACAGGAATGGGTTTTATGGTTATTATTCCATTAGTCTGCTTTCCCCCTAGAAATAGATATGAGATGATACTCATTGTCACAAGGACGAGCTTGTTGATGTCTATGGGACTTCTGCACGTGTCGCCAGGTACAACAAGATGCTGGTGTTTGTTGGCAAGGAACAGGGATTCTTTGATGCTCTAGTGACATGTAGCTATCACAGAGATGTTGGGAGTTTGAATGAGTGTCCTTGAGAACAATGTCAAAATGGCTTTGGTTCATAGTGAGGAGCTGGTGTTTTGAAAGTGCCATTTTGCCTCTTTTATTGATGAAACTAGAGAAACAGATCAATGCTGCTCCAAGCCAAAAGCAACTTGTTGTCCTTTCTTCTTTCCTCACTGACCCCAAATAATTTAATTACTGGAATTCAACAGAAAAATCCAAGCCATTTCAATAAATATACTTGCCAAGGAGACATTATTTAAGCTCTCTAGGAGATTTAAGCTCTGTAGGAGATTTTCCTTTCAGCCTTCTCTAATAGCAAGATTTGAATCAGGAGAATGAACATCAACTTCTTGGAGACATGTCCTGTGAGATATTTTAAACACAAATAAGGAAGTATTCTGCTACTTTCCTGTTGTAGTGTGTTATACATATTTACAGCACCATTAAACTGAAATATTAAATGATGCCACTCTCTCCCCTGGCCCCCACTTTCAAATAAACAGGCTTTTCTGATTGTATTTAACCCATAATTAATTAATAAACCAGACCCTAATCTGTTTGCTAACTGCCCTATGGTCCCTTGTTGTCAGGAAAAGCTGTAGAAAGGGTTACACTAGAATCATAAAAAGCCTTAGCTCTCTCATCAGAGCTAGGATATTCTTGTGTGATAGGTGTGGATAATTTTATGGTGAGGATATGATTTGATGACCTGCCAATAGCAGAGATCTGGATTTTGCATCACAATAGGTCCCTTCACATCCCTGTGCTATTGCAGATATCAAGTATGTCCTTGGCTGTCAAATTCACAATATTTTCTTCAATCAACATTTAACAGAGGATCTGTGGACCTGTAGCAGAGAAATTCCAGTCTCTGAGGTCGCATAAAAGATGAGGAGGGACTTTTGATTTGTTTCTGAACACAAAATAATTTAATCTTTATTGCAAGCAGGATATAAATCTATGTTCCTGAGATAAGATGGGAAGTGGTGGGGGGGAGACAAATAGCTGTACTCCTCATTCCTGAGTCTAATAGCTTTTGGTTGTTACCGTGAAGCTGCAGCTTCGAGAATCATGTGTTCTTCATAAGACAGGGTTCTTTGCTTTCACTTTCTGAGAAAGAAAGCACACTTCTAACTTTTGCAACAAGGCAGAAAGGCCCAGGTCAGTAAAAGAAGCACCCAGAATTCAATAAACAAATGAAACATTATTATGCATTCCTGTGAAGTCTCATGACATCCAAGACAGCCCTGTGATTTCCTGGTACTCTAGGTGTGGGAGAGCCCACCTTGGGATGCTCCTGATCTTTGGAAACTGTCCAGAACCTGAACAGTCAGACTCGCCCTGGGCTGCTCCCTGCCCTTGTAGTTGGTACAAATGCCTTTCCAGGTCAGAACTGTGATGAACCAAAGTGATTGTCACCCTGCTCTGAGCTCCAGGCCCCCTGGAAGTGGAGACATCTGGAAACCTACACGTGCCTCTGCTTAACAGGTCTGAGTCCTTCTCCGGAGGCATCACATCATTCCCAGCCCGCCTGTTCTCTGAGCAATCAGCTGCAGAGGGTGCTCTTGCTCTGCCTGAAAACAAAAAGTTTGGGTAAGTCCCGTCCCATCTCCTCCCTACCACCCCCTCCGTCTCAGTAGAAGCAAACAAACGAGTCTGCTGCGAGCTGAGTTCTGCCTCGGAACGGAGGAGCCAGCGGTGAAGAGCCATTCCAGAACATGCCCCTCCCTGCTTGCTCCCTCCCCAGGCTTGGGAGCTCAGAACCTCGAGGGGCTGCATGGATGGGGCCAGGCAGGGAGGGCAGGGGGCTGCTGGAGAGAAATGCCGTCAGCAGTGGTGTGGGCAGCAGGAGAGCTGCTCTTCTTTTACATCTGGCACGGGAGGTCTTGACCTGGCAGCTCAGTCCTAGGGCTGAGGATGTCCTCCTGTTGTGCTGTCATCTTGCTCTACAGGATAAATATGCTGTTTTTGAACCAGATTTGGGTCGGGGTATTTATTAAAGTGTCCCATGGGTGCCTCAGCGTTTCTAGCTGCTTGGCACAGAGATGCAGACAAGGCAATCTGTTGAGAAAGCATTTACTTGATGTGCTGCTTGCCTCTGGAACACCTCAGGGCACGGCAGGTCTTGTGTGCAAATATATCTCGAGTGTTTCAGAGAACAGGAAACTTTTGGAGCCACAGAAAACAGACGGTAGGAATCCTGAGAGGCAGTTCACTGCACTGACCTTCCCCATGACAATGGCAGCTCAACTGAAAGTAGCCTTTGCCTGGGCTGCTCTCAAAATCCCCCAGTGATGGAGATTTCACAAACTTTCTAGGCCATCTGTTCCAGAATTTTACTCTTCTTGCTTTGGTGGTAGTATCTAGATTACATTTCTCATTCCTCATGGCTAATCAGTCACCAAAGAGACAGAGGATTTTTCTCTCCTCCATTATGTGAATGTGGACAACAATTAGTAAATAATAAATCAGTGTCATGCTTTGCATCTGTGTGCTGAGCAGGTTAAATAAGACAGGTTAAATAAGCTTTGTGTGCACCTGCTACTTGTGTTTCTCCCTGTGGAAAAGCACATGCCACTGAAATGCAATGCTGCTGGCAGCATATATCTCACCAAATAGCGAAGGGGCTGGTGTGGTGAGGTGCAGAGGGTTTCCCTGAGAGCTGTGGAGCCTTTCTTGGAAAGGTTCTCCACAAAGATCTCAAACCAGTTAGGGACAGTCCTGTTTGATGGCCATGAAGTAAAACTTTCCTTCAGTTAAATCCATTTACAGCTAAAATACAGCATAGGATGAAATGAGAAGTGGAATTTGTTTCACAGCACTTCATCCTGAACTTTAAGCAGATGTAATCTTTTCTTGTTCTCTAGCCTCATGATGTAATCAAAGGTGAAGGACTGATGCCTCTAGAGGATCTTCTCCCTTCTAAGGTGAATTTTTAAATTAGATGGTAATGGGAGCGAAATATAGTCACTTCTCATTTATTTTTGTTTTGTTTTACAATACAGACTTGCAGAATTCATAAGGCTTCCCATATACTGATGTCAGGCTAGCCAAAAAGTGTTAGTATTCTAAAACAGTTGGAGATACTCATAATATGTGGAACAGAATTTGCTTGCCTAGGAAATTCACAAATAAATCCTCCATACTGAACACTTCTGAGAATACTGAAGTCTTGGTCATGACCAGTTGCTAAGACAAAAAGCCGCAGTCACCAAGTAAATCTCTTGTGCATCATTTGAACTTGTAATATGTGTAGCTAGCCCTTGAAAGCAAGCTGCTTTCTGCCATCCCCTGAAGACCTGTGGTCATGGAACATTTATCCATTTTTCTACATGATTTCAAAACACATTATTATTTACTTTGATGAACACTCAACATGAGTACCATGTTTAGGAAATTACAGATATCAAAGTGGAGATGTAATAAAACAATAAATCTTCTCATCTGTTCTCTCTGTCCACTGAAAAGATAAATCAGTAATTATCACAGCTATATGATTGGTCTAGAATGTTTTAGAAAATGGAAATGGTATTTTTTTTCTCTCCTGGGAGACTAATCTAAGGTTAAGTCATTAAGTCTAAGGATGTTTGTCTTAGATCTTTTACCAGGAGGCACACCATGCTACTTCTGGTTAATCCATTTTGTAAGTGGGACAGATAAAAATATTCCTTCCAGAGAAAGGGATTCTTATGAAGCCCGACATTACACTTTTGAATCTTCCACTAGTCCATTGCACACTCTAAACTTGCTTTTATTTGAAGAAATAAGGAATTGAAAAAACAACACAACCGTTTTTCTCCTCCAGAATTTTCATTGTCAGCTCTGACCAGCTGGCAATTTCCATTTGGATTTATTTCTATGTATTTTCATCCTGGTGCAGAGATTATGACAAAATATTCTTTTATATCCTTTTACTGCAGAAAAAAAAAGTTATTTTCTTGCCAAGTCAGACACACATTTATGGCAGAAACTGTCACACCTACCTTCTCTCAGCAACTTTCAGTCCATCATGTGAGCTGTAGCCGGTAACCTCCACAGGGCAAACACCTCCTTTGTATTGTCAAATTTTATATACCACAGTCTTCAGCTGGAAGGTCTTAATTTAGCATTCTGAGATGGGATCTGAAATACAAATTTCCTATGGATATCTACCCAGGCAGTAGCTCAGTCCTGGTCAGTGTCCTTTAAAATAATAAGTGGATCTCTGAACCACCTATGCAGGACATGAGAAAAAAAGTATGGCATTTTGGATGGATGTATGTATGTATGGATGGATGGATGGATAGATAAGAGCCACAATTCTAGGGGGATGCCGACTGCTTAAGGATGCTTAAGTCATGACATAAAGACATCTGTTGTATCTGTTTGTCTAGAAGAACTGTGATTAAGGGCATGCTTCCTAGCTTAGTCTTGTTCTTTTTGTTCAATATGTCTGTTTCCTGTGTGTGTAGATGCACCGTGTCAAAATGGGGTTTTCCCCCATTTTCATGTTACCACTTTGCCAGTGTTGGCTAATGACAGATGCATCTTCACAAGAAAAAATGATTTCTAGATGAACTGGTCAGTGGGAAGTCAGAAAGGCTTAGAGGAATTCAAGTCTGGTGACTGCTCTTGCTACACAAAGTTCTTTAAATACTTAAAGCTTGAATATTGCAAAGCAAATAGAAGGAAGGTGGGGATGGGCTGTACAAGTTTACCTGCTTTCTTACCTATTCAAATGACCGTAGCCCTTCTAGCAGGGGGGAAGAATTCAGTATACCTCACATTTCTAGCCCAAGCCTTTTGTTTGTTGAGTCATTATATCTCAGTCAACAGCTTTCTCCCCACAGCTTTCCAAAAGTAAAGATTGTCCTTGAACTCCAAACCCTGCTAAGGAAACATGGAGCAAATGTCAACGTTTCTGAAGTTATTCACCCTCTGCCAAAGCACACACATGGCTTGGACAGCAGAGCTGTAGCAATGAAATCCACTGAGGTCAACAAATAGAGGCAACACAAAGTCAGTGTATTTTACTAAGTCCTCTGACACAGGTACAGGTGAAAGATCAATAAAAGTTGGCCAGGTTCAGCTCTCTCCTATGGGAAACATTTGAACAAATCTTGTTAGTCTGGGTTACTAAAGATCCTTCTAAGTGCATTGGTGAAATGGAACTGGAAAAGTGACAGAACATACATGGGCTTAAATTGTAGACAGACCAATGTTTTAAATAAAGTGTTCCTGGAAGAAATTTTCAGTCTTTTTCTCTGTACCTAGTTCTGAATACTGCCCCATCCATCCTGTCCTACTTGAAATTTCCACGCAATGCTTCCTCAGGCATGTCTTGTAGCTGGCCTCCAAAGTGCAGTGTTTCTAAGTCCAGCACAGCTATGGCAGAGGAAAGATAGACAAGTCTTTCTCTCAGGTGAGAACATCTCTGCCCAGAGTTTTTTTTTTGGGCCAAAAGGACCTTAAGGAAAAAGCATGAAGAAAAGCAGCTGGAGAAAGCATGGCTGCTCTTAAAAGAAAGGAGCAAGGAGACATGAAGTGTTGGCCATGGATTTGTCATCTGTTGACAGAATTTTCTCACCTGTCAGGCAAGTTTCCTACAGGCAGCTTCCTTCCTGCTCTCAGCTCTTTTTAAACTCAGTATCTTTTCCTCAAGCTGTTAAGTCTCTTTCTCCCTCCTTCATGTAACACCCTTAGGATCCTCGCAAGTAGTGGACCAACTTGGATATGTGTTACTCAGGTCCTCACACTCCCTCTCCTCTTAGAAGCCTGTTTCAGTGATTGATCAGAAGCAAACCAAGCAGGAATTTTCTCCCTCTCCCTACCTTTCTGAAACCAATATATTGCTGAGGACTAGGCACAAAGACAAGAAATAAAGATATTTAACAGTTAGGCTTTTCTTGTGCTGAAGGATCTCCCAGTCTCTGGATGCAGGAATCCTTGTTCAGAGTGGAGCACTGCTGCTGGGTGGAATGTGTCAGCTGCTCACCAGGTCCTGGGCAGGCTGGCGAGCGTCGGAGGCGGTGCTATGAACGCAGCCATACGCTCAGCGTTAAGCCAGTGAGAAATTCCTCTGAAGTCAAGGGGGTTTTTGCATGTGCTTAAGGGCTTTGCTGGACTGGGGCTTGCGAAGAATAGATTGGGTTCATCGGATGGGATTGGACCAAGAATCTTGCACCCCTTCTCTTGCCAAATCCTGGAGGATGCCTCTGATTCACAAGTGATAGGAATAAATTGGGTCATTGAAAAGAAGGGAATTCAGCTGACCAGCTGGCCATAGGATCCCTGGTTGGAGGCTGCTGTGAAAGAGTGACTTTCTCTTACAGCCACTTCAGTCCTTGCTGTAGGGTTTGTGTGTGTATGTGTGTGTAGCTTTTTTTCAATCCAGCTATTCAAACTAAGGTAATGCATGTGATGGAACAGGATCCCTGCTCATTTTTTTGGCTGTCATTATGGATGAAAACCCATCAAATAATGATTAAGAACAATATTTGCAGAGTCAGCTGCTGAGTTCCTTGACTTGCTACAGTTGCAGAGCAACAACATTGCAGTGGGCAAAAGATTAACCACAAAGACTGTTAAAAAGAAAAGAAAAAAAAAAAAAACAGGCTGGATTTTTCAGATAAAAAAAAAATAAACTTGATGATACTTAGAGATTAAAGTGTCTCAGGATGATAAATGTAGCCATAAAAGCCTATAGGAATAAACTGCAACTCAGCTGCTGAGGAACTGTCAGCAGCCTAGAGGACATTGTTTGGCCTTGACTGAGACAGAAGGCTAATAGAAGAAGGGGCATTCATCGTCTTAGATCTGGAACTGAGTCACTCCATGGCTACAGACACATCACTTCTGCCTCTTATTCTCCTCTTCCAGACAAACCGGTAAAATGCAGAGATGGGAAAACTGATTCCAACAGAAAAAGAGCTTCATGCTTCCTGATCTTTTGAGTGCAAGTCATCACATGATACATCTCTATTTCAGTGACACTGCTGTGCTTAGAGAAAAGGCTTGTTGATTGTCTTCTGGGTGCTCTGCAAAACTTTTCTTAATTCCCTGTAAGTCAAACCTTGTTTTCCCTTCCAGAGTTCAGTTAGAGAGAGAGATATTAATCCCAACAGCAAGATTTCAGCCAATATCCTAAACCAGGAGGAAGGTCTGGGGTCAAAGGTAGCAAATTATGTTGGAAGAAATAAGTTCACAGGCAGTGTGTTCTTTCATGAGCAGATTATGGAGGTTTGGAAACTCTGTAATCGCAGAGGTAGTGAAATACTGCTAGTTTGCTATAGGCAATGTCTAAACTCCACCCCCTCCATTCTCTTGTGTAATGAAAAATACAATCACCAAGGTTTCAAATAACCGAGGAAGAAACAGTCCTCCTTTTCCAGTGGTTTTGAACAAAAGGAAAAGGTGAAGTGTTGGCATTGTGAGCAGAAACATAGACCTATGTGAGCTCAGCTTTTGGAGTTCGAAGTCAGCCATGAAAACAGAACTAGCAGAAGTTCAGCAAGCCATTTAACCATGGTACTAGCATTTGTGTGGGACTGACTTTCATCCTTTGGGGATGCTGTGGTGCTTAAAGAGACAGGGCTTTAAATGCTAAGTTTTGTTAATTTTCAAGAAACTTTGACAAACTGGCAAACTCAGGTGATGAGAAGGATGAATAGACTTAGAAAGAGGTGAGAAGCAGAGATCCAGGCCTTGATTCAGCAGGCACCTAATTTGAGCTCAGGAAAGTCACTTAGCCATGGGATCTGCTGTCGACAGACCAAGTTCCTAACCTAAGCCAATAGTGTGGACTCCTTATAGAACTGTAGGATGGGAATGGTTCAAAGAGACCTCTGAGTTCAAGCTAATGGAGAGGAACAGCTACATCCAGAATCTCCTCTCACCACTGCTCCTACAGTGGGGCATTTTCCTTGGGGAAATACCACCATCTTTTAATTAAATTATCCTCTCTGTATCGTTATAATGCCTTCAGTGCAAAGATAGTCTCTCACTTGGTCTGCTCAGTGCACAGCTCATTTAGACCCTGTGTATTTGGTGGCATTTTGCCATTACTTCTCTTACAATTTTTACTTCTCCTGCTGGAGATGAGTGCTAGATTTGCTGGGCTGCACTATCCTGTAAGTCACTGGCTCAGTGGTTTGGAAAAGAGAAGGTGTGTCTCCTAAGAGTCTTGTAGCACACTGTATGGCAGTGTGAATGGCCTGAGTATCCCAAGCTGCATAAATATTTTCAGGGTAGATTGCAAGGAAAGTAGTTGAGTCTTTATATGGATAGTGAATAGCAGGTAATTCCATGAACTCTGAGCTTAATTGTTTTTCTGCATCTAATTAATGTAGATGGGTGTTCAGCATCTCACTGCTCCAAGGGCTCTGCAGTTTGTGTTGATATGACCTTGTAGTGCAGACTCAGATCTTCATGCAGCGGATGAGAAATGGATGTTTGCCTCTAAGGCAATCAATACATAGCAAAGGGACACAATCTCCTTTCAGTCCTAAAAGTCCCATAGAAGAGTCTTGCAGGAAAGGCTTTTGTTGCCTTTACCTAACTCCTGCTTGGATAGCTGCATGCTGCTCTTCTCAAAGACTTCCTGCATCTTTGGCTGTGGGAAGTACTTCTGACTCCTTTCATTAATCTTCTCTAAAAGGTCAAGACTGTGTTTAAACACCCACCAAGCTGCATGAGCATGAGATAGTTGGTATCCAGCTGGGAGGAGAGGGTTGCCATCAAAAATGTTTGGTGGGATCTCTTGGGAAGAAAGGTGTTGTGGGAGATTGGTTCACTCACCAGCCTGGAAGGAGAGGGGAAAGGCAGAGGAACACAGATCTTGCCTCATGGTCACCTCTGCCGTGAGTGCACAAGGCATAAAGCAATCTTGGACCCCACTGGAATTACCGATAAAGCTCTGTGCTCTGGTGTCCTGCAGTGATTGGGTCTCAGATACCTATTTCCTCCTGGAAATACCTTCATCCTGAATGTCCCATATCCTGCTCAGACGTTTCCAGATTTAGCCTATGATACATACAAGAGCATGGACAAATGGAAATTACTCAGATGCAGAGCTGTAGAAAGCCATTGCCTCTCTGTTTCACACAATAATCCCCTGAAGCCTCACATCAGAGAAAATCCATGTGATTTCTTGCAATGTGGTGTCACATGAAAAGACATCTCCCCCAGTGCTGTTTTGGAAATACAATAGTTGTTTTTGTTTTATCTGCTGTGCCATCGGCTCCCCCAGCTGGGGACTCAAATATGCATTAATTCTGCTTATGACTGCCAGGAGAGTTTATTGTGGCCAACAGCAAGAAGCATGTAGGAATCTGCGAGGTGTGTGCATTTCTGCAGAAAATGAGCCTTGGTCCCTGTTTGCTGTCAGCTTTCATTACAGCAGGGGAAACTTCTTGCTGAGGAGGGGATCGTGTAGTAGGCGAACATTGCACAAGAGGGAGAGAGATGCCAGGACTGGCTCAGAGGCTGTTGTAATGGGACAGGGGGGAAAACAGAATGCAGAATCTGAAAGGCAAGAGGAGAGATGAGGTGCAAGGTAGTCCTCAGGAGCTTCAAGTGTTAGGCTGACAGGATGGTTAGCTCTTGAATGAGGGCTTAGTAGTTTGCTTTCTGTCTTTCTTTCCTTTTTGTAATATCTTTTTTTTTAAAATCTTTTCTTTGCTGCTGAGAGAAGCTCTTTTGTGTTGATTGGCACAAGTTTTGGAAGGATTAAATAAGCCCAGCAAATGGAGACTCCCTTTTCCACCTTCGCTGGAGGCAGCTGTCTTTCAGCAGTCAAACCCGTGCATTGCTGTGGAGGTTCATCCTATCACTGCCTGATTGCATCCCAACAGGAGCAATGTTGTGGCATATCTCCAGTGGTGTTCTCCCCTTGGAGGGCTGTGATCTATGTTGGGACAGTTTAGGTAGAAGGGAACTCCAGGAGATAGCTAATCCAAACTTCTGCTCAAAGCAGGACTCATTTTAAAGTTAGGTCAGGTTGCTCATGGCCTTGCTGTGTTCAGTCTTATGTTTTTTTCCTCAAGTGGGCAGGATAACACTGAAATTTTACAAGCTGCTGGGAGAGGCTGGAAATGCATCAAGTCTGTAAGTCCCTAAGGGCAGACCAAGGAGTTTGTCTTGCAAGGGTTTGCAGAGTTGTCTCTGTCTTGGTTGCAGACCAGGAGTGGGTGACTTCTCAGAGGCAGTGATTCCAGGGAGGGCTGTTATCTTGTTCACCCTGGTTACTAAAGCAACAAGACTGCCCTGTATGGGTTTGTCTTTCTTCCCTCATAACACAGAATCATTAAGGTTGGAAAACACCTCAAATGTCATTAAGTCCAACTGCTAACCATCCACTGCCATGCTCACCACTAAGCCACATACCCAAGCACCACATCTACATGTCTCTTAAATACCTTCAGGGATGATGACTCTACCACTTCTCTGGACAGCCTGTTCCAATGCTTGACCATCTCATGTGTACTGATTCAATTATGAGATGAGAAATTGGCTGAAGAGGGAATCTCTTTCACTTCATATGTCAGGGGAAAGCTCAGTCTTTTCTAAGACTGCCTACTTGGGTTGGGTGATGACTCACAAGGTGCAAAGCCATAGGAATCCAGGATTCGTCAGTCATCCTGTCTGCCAAATGACCTGCTTAGCTACTCTTCACCTGCTAGCTAAGCTAGCCTGACTCCATCCAGCAGTGCCAAGGACAGGACACTTTCAGGGGCCTGAAAAGCTACAGAGCTGTGTTTCATTTTGCCTAATCAGAACTGGCACAAGGTAGATAATCTCGGTCAAATCCAACAGCACTGTTTCAGACCTAGCCCTTTCTCATCCATCAGGTATGTAACCCCTCTCCTTCTGAAAATCTTGGCTGTTGCTCTCACTGCTGCTGACAAGACTTCGGGAATCTAATGCCCTATCATAGATGCAAACAGTCAAACAGAGTTTGATGAATCTCATGGAGTGTTTTCCACATCATCCAGTGCAGAAGTTGCAGAAGTTCATGGAGTTGCAGAAGGTGCATTTTCTTTCTCTTTTTAAAACACTGTCTTCAGCAAACTCCTTTTCAGAGTGAGGAATTAGTCAGTGGGAACTGCTGGGTTCAGGCACCTGCATTGCTCTGTGGACCAGGCCTTTATTGGAAGGTTGTATTCAGTCTCCCCGTTGTCAGCCCTGGAGGTACAGCTCACACCCCGCAGTGCTGGCTGCTTTTCTTTCTTGGTAACTGTTGCATCTTTGCAGTTTCTTCTCCTGCAGACATGGTTTCAGTCTCCTCTTTGTCCTGACTTGCTGCTGTGGAATGTAAGGCTTTTATTTTTATTTTTTTTTCACTCTGTAAAAGAAAAATATGAACCTAAGCACATCATGTCAAGACTGTGAGCTTGCATTTTCTGTCTGGGTCCTTTAGAGAAAATAAGATCAGCACCTTGTTTATCCACTTCTTTTTACCTTCCCTTTGTCCTCTTTCTCTCAGAGAAGATTTATGCCCTGTTGTGAAAGCACTGCACCTAACACAGCCAGCTCTCACAGTTTCACTTGCTGTGCAATTCCAGTATGATCTTGCTTCAATGCATACTTGATTCAGGAACAGTGGGGTGTGTTCAGGTGGATCAAACATGAGCCAAACTCTTTTTATTTTATTGCAGTTTATTTCTTCAGGAAGAGCCAGAGTTGAGCTAGGAGTTCATTGAGTTTTAAGGTAACACATTTTCTCTCTCAGCAGGAGCAGGCCATCGACGTATACGGTTATTTACAGCAGCTCAGCTGAGGGAGAGTAACCCATAAATAGCAACTTCTTATGTTCACTCACAGGCACATATTCTTAGAGAAGGCAGAAACATCACGTTCCTGCCTGTTCGCTAACATTCAGCAATAGGGTTTTTGAAGGAAAATGTCTCCCTAGGTAGGATATCCTATAACTCCTGACCACAGGGGTTTCCTCCAGCTTCACCTCCAGCATCTGGTGTTGTCTGTTCTTGAAGACAGGCAGATGGGGTAGATGGACCCCTGATCTTATTTGGGAGGACAGCAATTCCCGTGAGCCGAATGTAACACCGGAGAAATATGTCAGATGCATTCCAGATGGATATCCCTGGAGAGCAGTGCCTTAATTCATAGGCCAGGGAAAGAGACTCAAAAAGGAAGTGTCTTTCTCCCATCGCCGTGGGGAGCCTCGAGAAAGGAAGGGTAGATCACCCTCTTAGGCTCAGCTCACAGGCTTGGTCTCACATCTTTGGTCTTAGAGGTGTCTCTGATCTGGACTGAGTTATCTCTTTCTCAGCATATTCCATAGGGATGCCTTCAAACAGTCCTTAAGGGTGTCCTTTTCCCATTACTGTTTAATGCAGAGAAATAATGTAACATCCTCTGCTATGAATGAGCTGTCTCCCCAGTAAACTCTGCCTGTCCTGCATCTTCAGATCAACAATACCAGTTCTTGAGGTACATTCTAGTAAGGCCAAATATATGGGCAAAGTTCTCTTATCTCAGGATGTCACATCTTTCCCTTTTTTACAGTGACAGTACTTCATCTTCTCTGGGAAAAAATTATTCTGCTGCCATGTCTCCATTCACCCAATATATTTGTTTCACAGATCTGTGAGATATCCTAGACATCACATCCCCTCTTTCTTTTCTCTAAGTGGTGTATTTGTATGCTTTATAAAAGGAGTAGACACCTAAGACTGGTCATCTGAACACTTTTTTGGTTGTCTATCAACAGTGCTTCTTATATTTAAATTAATTACTTGGGAACTTAGTCTCATATCTTTCTTGTAGACACTTTTTTAGGCTTCACAGCTGTAAGTAGCAATCCATCCTGAAAATACCCAGACCATCCCCAAGAGCAATCACTGACATGATAAAGTCTTAAGGTATTTACATAACACTTGAAAGCTCTAGAGATCTGTAAAGCCCCACTGTGCTAGACCTTGAACCCAGATAGGGAAAGAAACCAAGCTCTTCATATCAGCATTTGTTGCTCAAACTGCTGGAGCCAGAGAGAAAGAGGTTCAGAGCAGGACTGTCAAATTCTGCTGCTCTGACAGGAACAGTGCTTGCCCAGGGAGCTGTAAGGCTGTAAAATATACAGTCTATTGCAAAAGCCCACCTCTGTCCAGTGACAAATGCAGAAAAACTCCCACATGAATGAACTGCTCCCAGGAATCTCACTGCTGTCTTCCAGAGAGTTAAATTGTGATCCTGACAGCTGATGATTGACATCCATCCCTACAGAAAGGCAAAGCAAAGCATAGGCTCACCTCAACATTGTGCCATGGATGAAGAACAGATTTTGCATTGGCAATATTGATTGAAGCTGTGCTGAAAGCTTACAGTGAGAAGGACTGAGGGCTCTTGGAGTCACACGTTTTGGAGACCCTCTTACTGCTGACTAACCTTGAACATATTTCAGTCCTCTCTCCTGAAGGAAGCATGTTTTTGTGTGTAGTAACAATGCATTTTCCTTCCCACAGTGTATTTACAGATATGTGCTGCTTTCTGGCAGGTTGGTTATGGATGACAGATTGGGAAGGATTTCACGTCGCCTGTGTTTTCTCTGTGGGGTTAGACAGCGTGTGGGTGTGGTGTTAGATTCCCCATCTCTTCACTCAGACCTTGTGTTAGAGGATCAGGAGGATCTTTGACAGGTGCTACAAGACAGTCCTCTAAAGGGGATTCTGTTTGTGTAGTTGTCAGGTCAAATGGTGTTATTTAAGCATATGTACCATGGTGGGTGTTGAAAACAGTTCCTTTAGGTTGTTCACAGCCATGAAACCATTTCAACTGACTTAGTAGAGCTGCAGTCAGGCCATCTGCTCAGCCAAAACTCTTGACTAGGCTACAAACATTTTATGCCTTTTTTAATAGTCTTTCTCTCTGACTTGTCAAGTGCTGTGTTGCCCTGTTAATGCCCATTTTCAATGTCTTTGTGGAGGCCTCATTTCTACCTTGACCAGGTGGCCAATCCATTCAGGAGACAACAGATTATCTGCAGCCTTTCCCAACCACACTCTTCACAGCTGGCGAGGATCTGTAAATGCCAGAGATAATATGGAGATAACTGGTGATTTAGTGACCTGAATCTCTAAAGCTTTGTGCACATCATAATTATTTGTGATGTGTGCCCAGTCCCTGGAAGTTCCACATCCTAAGTCCAGATCCTATTCTATCAGATGCAGGTAAATTTTGATTACGTTAAATTCACAGGCTAACAAATGACATATCTTTCTAATAATCTGAAAATATGGCAGTTTACTGTTAAATAAGAAGAAAAACTGAGGAAGTTAAGGGCGTCTGTCTAGTGCCATTGTACCAGGAATTGACTTTTTGCCCATATGAATTCCCAAAGGAACTGACAATTTGCCCATATAAAAGTATAGAGACGTTTCCTGTCTCTAAACAGACCTTGTCAAAATTAATCTAATAAATACAGAGAATGGGATCCTTGCAGCCACTGAGATTACTAGGACAAGGTGTGAGAGCTTAAAGAAAATGAAGGAAATAATTACTGGCTAGAGGAAATAGCAAAATCAACAGGAAAAGCCCTTTTTTTCCAGCCAGTCCTGATGACAGCCAGGAAAATTTCATTAGTCTTAAGAGCATTGCTTTACCCTTTTATTTCTACCAGAAAGCTGAATTCCCCTTGCTCATGTGTGGTTACATTTCTTTACTGAAACTACACAGTGCTTGTGGTATTTTACTGTTTCTAGTGCTGAGGAGCTCTGCATGGGGAACAGCTTTAGCTGCCAGGCATTGGAAGAACACACAGCAAAAACCTCATTCTCTGCCTAAAGATTGCACATACAATACAACACTTGGGGCACAGGACAGTTGTGGAACATGAGGGAAACAGGACAGTGAGTGAAAGGGCCACCTGCAGACCAGTCTTTGTCATGGATCAAGAGCTCCTTTCACCCCACTAGGGAAATATAAAAATTAGGGCCTCCCTTGGCATTCAAGGGATTGATCCCTGTGGATCTCTGTTGGAACTCCATAGAAAGGACCATCCTGTCCGTCCTCACAGGGAGCTGGAAAGAGAAATGTAATGTTTTTAGTACAAATGTCTTGCAGCCACCTGCAGCCATCCTGCTGCTGCAAGGCTTGGACATCCCAGTTTGGTGCCCCATGCACGCTGTTCCACTGTTCCACTCCACTCCAGTGTGAGCCAACACTGGATATTACAGAAGACACAGCCCTTTCCCCCTATACTACTCAGCATAATAATTCAGGTCCTTGGCACTGGCTCTGCGTGGTGCAGGGGAGGAAACTTCTGCTGAATCCCAGCTGATGGGCCGCCCAGCCCTAGGAACAGGAGGATTGATGTTCTCCATAAATGCCTTTGGCCACAGCATTGCTGCCTGTGCTGCTGAGTGATCCCTGCCTGTCCCCCCAGGGCCTGATTCTCCCTTTCCTTGCTTGGTGCTGATGCATTTTAGCAGCTGATAGATCACGGTTTCTTTCTTACCTCTTGCCCCAAGTGAGACATATTTCATTTGTGGGGGGTTTCAGTGTGAGGAAGGCTTTGAGACCTAAGCCTCATTCCACAGGGCACTGCTCTGCACCTGGGGTTATTTTTTCCCCCCTTCTGTTCTTTAACTAGTGCCTTTAAGAGGGATAGGAGATGAGCCCAGAATGTATTTATTGAGCCCGGGGGAGGTGCAAGCATCTGTTAAATATTATGAAGATATCATTGATGAGTTGGTTTCACCTAAAGGCTGAAAGAGGTATGATATTTACATGTCTCCTGTGAGATGGTGCAGAGCAGGGGAGAAAATGCTGCTCAGTGATAGCTTCCCTTATCCAAGGGTGGTTTATCACACAGACTCAAAACAGTCTTCTGTGTCTTCTGGTTGCATTGGATGTTAGGAAAGGCTGTGTGCTAGGCTTATCAGCATCATTCAAGGCAAGATTTCAGTGACTCTTCCTCTCAGATAAAACAGATAAAAAGATTTGTGTTTGCTTCATCCCTCTTGTGCTTTCTACAAAGATCTGCCTGCTTGCTACAAGTGTGAGCTCCTGAGCTGTTTTCCTAGGGAATTATAGGCACATTTAGATTTTCTCTTTTTCAGCTGCTTCTTTCCCAGCTGTTATCTTCTGGAGCATGACAGCAAGTCTCACTGACCCTGACTCTCAGGTACCTGGGAGCAATCCATCATCCCTCTCTGTCCCTGCTCATCCCAAATGATCACCCAGGTTCGGTACAGCTGACACACATCAGTTCCACAGACCAGTCCCTGGTCAAACCACTGCTCCACTTTTGGAAAAGAGCAGAGAGAGGTCCTGGATCCCAGGCAAAGATATTAGACAAGCTTTTCTTAGGTGAGACCACCATAAAACACTTATGCTTTCAATCCCTCCTCTGAAAGTGAAATAAACAGTAACTGCAGTCCTGTTGTGACAGGAAAAAATTCCAGCCCTCTGCTCAGGAGGGAAAGTGTTGTCCCCCATTGGGCTTTGATTCCCTTTATGTTTATGTAATGACTGAAGATCCTGACAATAAAGTATGATATCAAAACCAGAGAGAGCTTGGAAAGGAGCAAGAAATTAATTTTTCAAAATGTCCACAAATATTCCCTAGATCCTTCCAGTCCTTGTGGGGGAGGGGGTCCCTGTATCCTATCACACACCTGACGTTGCCCCTAGCAAAATTAGTCACAATGGCCCCATGCAGGTTTTGGATTTATTGTCTGCAAATTTGGCTGGTCTGATCACTGGTCTGAACACCTGTGGAGCCTCAGAGTCCAGACTATTAGATTAATCTGTCAGTCACTCTATATAACAGCCTGTCCTCCTCTCCATCCCAGTTCGACACTCCCTTCCCAATCTTGGTGTACAGCTTCAAGATCCAGTTTCACCGGAATGTAAACAGTGTCTGAATCCCCCAGCTTCCCTGCTCTGCTTCCGCTGTGAGTGCACATCGGCTGTATTGGCTGCTTGAAAAGTAATTATCCTCACTTCCCACCTGATAAATTAAAGACCCCCAGGTTCTTTGCTTAATGGTGCAGAGCAATTCAAGAGTGGTTCTTCTGCAGAAGCTGTTAGGAGAATGTCCTAGCAGCCTCACACCCTTCTGGTCCTCATTGTGCTGGGATGACAGCCCATTAATCAGCCTGACCCGGCTTGGAGATGGCAAAGGTCGTGCTGCGTGAAGCCTGATCGGAAAAACAAATTTCACCCCTCTGCAGTGCTTCCTGGCGGGCATGAAGGGGAAGACTTGCTTGGTTTCACACTTAAGCACCTTAAGTATTTTTCCAAGGCTAGAAGGCAACTGATATGAAGGGTTTGTACTTCAAATAGAGGAGCATGAGTCCCTAGGGCTGTGTCCACATTGCTCTGAAGTGTGGTTTTGGGAGATCCCAGATCAGCCCACTTCACATCTGTTCAGCCACTTCTGGGGGAAGCAGGGATCAGGTCTGATGGAACACATGATGCCCCAGCCCCAGATTCAGTACAACCTTAGAGTATGCTGACAGATCCACTGCCTGTAGGCACAGATGAAACACTTGGCCTCAGGCTCACAATGGTCCTGAAAGTTCAGTGTGCCTGTCAGTGGTTTCTGCACAGGAGAGACTGAGCCATATCCCAAATCCCTCTCTCTGACAGAAGCCAACAGTGGGTGCATGGGCAGGGAAGAGCCATCACAGGTAACTCTGCTGGCATCTGGTGGCTTGGAGGTGCTGTATCTGTGACTGGGCATCCTTGATGGATTGTTTTTCCATTTATCTATCCATTCAGTTATTAAGTCCTTGCAAGCTTTTATTTTTCTCAGTGCCTGGTGTCAGACTTGAACTGTTCAATGATGAATTGCGTGAAGGGCTTAGTTTTCTTTGTTATGAGTCTGTCTCCTTTCAGCTTTACATTATGAGGGCCAAGCTACAATCATCTCCTATTAATCTTCGTTGTTTAGACCTCTGTAATGCCCTTTTGCAGTTCTGGACGTGTGCGCTTGTCCTACTTTTGATGGTATTCTTGATTATAGGCTGTACTGCTAATGAAACTGGAATAGTTTATTGCAGTGGATTAAAATCCATGAATCTAGGAAATATAAATTAGATGATCTGCCTGTGAAAACATCTCCATCCTGGCAGGTGGTGAAGTTCACAATTGATAAGCCAATGTAAAGACAAGCCAGGAAAAAAAATGCATAAACTGCAATATATCCTTGTGTTGGCTTAGTACAAGAAAAAGCCCCCCAACATTTCTAGTTGTCTAATATTATGCTTGAGCATTCTGGCCCAAGCCAGCAGTCCTGTAGATGTAGGATTGGTTTCATTGGTAAGCAAAGAAATTACTGCCATTTGGCCCCAGGACAAGAACAGCATTGTGCTATACTTTATTGTTTTCTTATAGATCCTGCAGTGGCAGTACACAGTTAATCTCCTGATCCTTTGGTGTGAAGTGGCATGTTCCTTTATGGATGAGAGGAAAACTGTTTAGCACTGACACCACTGCAGGTGCATCACTCTACAGCACCAACTTTACCTCTGGCAAGGGTTTGTGCATATTTAGCAGTGAGCAGCAGTGATGTTTTCATCTTTGCTACAGGGAACACAAATCAGCAGTTTGTAGTTGTGCTGATAGTTTCAATTTACACCTTTCCTTTAGTAGTTTCAGCCTCTTGTTCTTGCTGTGTGAACACTGCTATATATATAATTCAATGCTAATCATGTTTGTATCACAAACAACTCTGTTGCTGGTTTGTGATACAGAGTTGTTCCATCCACATACACTCCAGTAGTGTAAAGAGAATTTTAAGATAGGACACAGGTGCAACTATGTTTTTTTTGGCATATGCAAAATCATGTGCTCGGTCTTTTAGTCCACAAGAGCTTCCAACTTATTTTATTTTTTCCCCATCTCTTTTTGTAGCAGGGATGCTTCTGTTTTGGCTTTGTGGCCATCTTGAAGTTATGTGTTTCCTTGTGTACCTGAATACACGAATGTTCAGGGGATGTTAATAATCTCCCAGCTTTAGAGTGTTTGAGACAGCAGGGGAAGGTATGAGGATTTGAATGCAACTATCAGCCCTTCCAGCAATCCCAGACATGATTCAAGTTCCCCAAAACCCTCATGGCAGAAACTTCCAATTGGTCTCTTGAACTTTCACATCACAGTAGGATTAAAAATCTCCTTCCTTCCTTCCTTCCTTCCTTCCTTCCTTCCTTCCTTCCTTCCTTCCTTCCTTCCTTCCTTCCTTCCTTCCTTCCTTCCTTCCTTCCTTCCTTCCTTCCTTCCTTCCTTCCTTCCTTCCTTCCTTCCTTCCTTCCTTCCTTCCTTCCTTCCTGCCTGCCTGCCTGCCTGCCTGCCTCATTCCTTTAGCTGGAAAGGGCAGCATGAGACAGGGTAGAACAGGCAAGCACAGAACCAGGAGTCACATATGGGCACTCTGTGCTTACATAATCCAGCACCTACTAGTACCACTAAAACCCAGTACACTTTTACAGCAGGGAGAGGAAACCCGGACCTAGCCAGAGCCACTCCTTGGAACATTTCTGCATGAGCCTCTCATCTATTGCACCAGCACAGCCTCTTCCTTCTCATTATTCTCTCATGTAATACCTCTACAAACTCTGTTCCTTGCTTGTTTCTTTCCCCTCTGTTCATTCCCCTGCATGATGGGTGGCAAAGTCCTAAGCTCCAAAGATAATGCTGTGCCAAGGCACTTAGACACGGCTGTGTCTGGACACAGAACATTTCTCTCTGATTCTCAGCAGTATTGTCTGAGTATGTCGCTGTTTGCATGGAGACAAGACTTCTCAATCCCTTTATGAAACAGGAAAGGGCTTTTTCTCACCCAGAGAAGCTGAGGCATTGTAGGACCTATCCAAATTGCCTTGCACAAAATGACTTTTGTGTGGGTCATTTGGAAAATACTATAGCGAAGGAAGGGAAGGGAAGGGAAGGGAAGGGAAGGGAAGGGAAGGGAAGGGAAGGGAAGGGAAGGGAAGGGAAGGGAAGGGAAGGGAAGGGAAGGGAAGGGAAGGGAAGGGAAGGGAAGGGAAGGGAGGAAGGGAGGAAGGGAGGAAGGGAGGAAGGGAGGAAGGAAGGGAGGAAGGAAGGGAGGAAGGAAGGGAGGAAGGAAGGAAGGAAGGAAGGAAGGAAGGAAGGAAGGAAGGAAGGAAGGAAGGAAGGAAGGAAGGAAGGAAGGAAGGAAGGAAGGAAGGAAGGAAGGAAGGAAGGAAGGAAGGAAGGAAGGAAGGAAGGAAGGAAGGAAGGAAGGAAGGATGGATTTTATAGTTTGATTTTATATAATTGAATTATCACCCCACATAATTTCTGTGGTTGCAACCCCAGTGCTTGGGGGTCACAATCCTTCTTGACTAGAAAAATGGTGCTTGTTGAACTTTCAGCAGCTTGGAACATGTTCCAGGTGCACAGAACTTAGACCCTGTTTTGATCCTGCTGTAGAGGCTTGTTTCTCTGCTATGTGTCCTGGCATTGGGATTATCTCAGTAAAGTCTGTTCCCAGCCCTAGGGAATGACAGTAGGATCTTTTCTGCAGGCCAAGCTGAAGGCCCTCTTTCTCCTCTCCCCTCAGCTGAGTTGAGGCCAGCAACAACTTTCATGAGAGTCTGCTACAAAAATGTGCCCTAAGCCTCCTGATTGTAGGCTGATCTTTCAGTTGAGTGGGGACAATAACCCATGGAAATTACCATGCACCTCCCAGAGAGAGGCATATGAGGCTGTCTGAGGCTCTACTGATGAGCTTTGTCAGTGAGGCTGACCTGAAATGATTGGAAAAAGAGCTAAGTAAAGGGTCCATGAAGCAACTGTTGAAAAGAGATCTTATGGAGGGAAAGCAGAGCAGAGGCGGTATATTGGGTAAAGGAAAAGGACTGTGGCAGATGCTTCTCAGCTGGAAAGGTGGAGCTCTACAAACTCATGTTCTCCTGCTGCAAGTATGGAGAAGAAATAGATATAGTGGCTTCCGCTCTGCTGCCGTGTTCTCAGCCTCCTCACCATAGTGGGATGTTCCTCTGTGCCAGCAGCATCACTGTCCATACCTTTGGAGCAGGGTGTGGAGTTTTGGCGTTCATGATGCTGATACTCATCAGTAGTGGCACGAAGGGAATTGGGTTGTGGCCAACTGAGTCAGATTATATACTCCTGACTCTCCCAGCTGATGGCTCACAGACCACTGGTGATCCATGAGGTCTCAGAAGATGGCCTGTGAAACAGCTGAGAAAAGAAGGAATACAGCAGACCCAGAGATGCCTTCTTGCACAGCCAACATCCTGATACTGTCCTGGGAAAAATGCAGAAGAAACTTCAGACACACTGGAACCTGCTGAACACAAGGGCCAGCAGTGAAGGGGTCAAGGACCCCTTTTTTTGTGGAGAGAATTGGCACCATCTGAGTGCAAGGGAGAAGTGAGAGGGATGTGTTGAAGTGCCTGCCAATAACTGAGGGAGCCAGAGGGAGATTCCTGAGAAGTACAGAAAAAATTTTGAAAATGGGGACCCAACCAGCATGGCAAATGCAGCATGACCCTTCCTAACACAGCATGGGGAAAACAAAGAGCATCCCAGCTGCTTGGATACTTGACACCAGGATCACACTCAGCAGCTCTGTTCTCTGGTGCTGCTTGGAGTTGATGACTGAGGGTCATTTCCAGCATGGGATTTCATGTGTGAAGCCTATTCAGGGTACAGCAACTGCTGAGACTTTCAGAGGACGTGACTCAAGTTAAAGGCCAGGAAATGAACACAAGAAACTGTTGCTAGAAACCGAGCTGAAGCACGTGAAGATAATAAAATGGATGTCCAAACTGGGACCTCTTCTGGGGCCGCACAGCGCTGACAAGCTGACCTGGATGTGTCACATCTCTCAGCTTCACAGCTCCTGACACACGGCACCAGCTCTCCCATATGTCAGTAGTCACTTTCCCCACTGCTGGAATGCAGCCACCTCTGGAGCAGAACCCAGCAGCTGTTTAAAGAATTGACAGAAACAAACCAGGGGCAGGATGCAAAGACACAGCCAGAGTGCAGAGGAAAACAAGGAGGGAAAAATGTCAACCAAGTCCATAGGGTGAGTGTGGTGGTCATAATCAAATGATAAAGAGCATGGCAATTTACCAGGCATCAGCAGAGCTAGAGGAACCACCTGGGTGTTTTCTGTTTTCCCAAACCAACACAGTTTACAGTAACACAGATTATCTGGGATCCTTCTTTTAGATATGGTGCCCTGCCATAGTCCCTTGTGTTACAGCTGAGACTGCTGATGTAGACTGATTCAGTAGTTTAGCTGATTCTTAGTAATCCATGAAGCCATGATAAACTGGAAGGAAGCATCTTCCAAAAGCATCTCTTTGTCTTTGGTGGATAAAGAACATTAGATAAGTTTTTTCTCCTTGAGCCACTCTCACCATTGGTTCAAGCTGTTAACCTGTTTCTGCTTTTCCAGCCCTGCTCCTCAGACCATCTTGGACACTCAAAGATAAATAATCTAGAAAATAATCTAGACACATTTTTAAATGCTGTTAGAAAAGTCAGGAATGGTTAAAAGCATGAGCACCTCTGTGATTCAGAGGTGTGAGATTTATCTGCTGAGAAGTGAACCTTGCAAGGAAGGACCACTTCATGTGAGTCCTTTTCCCCAGCAAACTGCCTAGGCCTCTAGAATTTCACTGGATCATCAAATAATTAAATTGGAAGTGTCCTCAAGGACTTTTGTGGATCTGCTTCTTGATTCAGGGGCGTCACTGGGGTGCTGGTTTGGCACAGTAGAGCTACTCTTACCTCCTTCTCTTCCAGCCCAGTACTGAGTATTCATCTGAGCTAGTCAAGAGTATCTGGACTGGCATCTACCTCCAGACTCCAGCTAAAAAGCAATTAATTAGAACGAGCCACCAGCTGAATCCACCAAGGAGACTGCTGTGCAGAGACATCCAGGCTTTGTGTGGTGGCACCAATCTGAACAGGCTGGCCCTTGAAAGGAGGTGGGACAAGGGAAGAGAAGCGGAAGGTTTTTAGGTAGATAATGGAAGAATGAAGGGACAGGAAGCCCTGAGTTCCCACACTATCATTGCTCCTGCCATTTCCATCCAGGGAAAGCTCTCTGCTCCCCCCACACAGATTGCCCCTTGCCACCATTGTGTTTGGCTATTTGGAAAGCCATCTAAAAGCCTCCCTTCATTGCATTCAGTGTGCAGCCACAGGAACAGCAGCCATCTGGATTCTCTCCAGCTGTCCAGTGAGAGAAAGGGAAAATTATTTAGTAGTAGCAGAGAAGGGGCAAAAAGAAAAAACAAAGAAAAAGAAAAGGCCAGAAATAATTTTTTGTGGCACACTATGACGCACAGATTTGGGAATGAGGGTTGTGAAAGCTTTTTGTTTAGCTTATTCTTTTCTGGTCTGACAGCTGATAAGTCCCACAGCTCAGAAACATCTGACAGGACTGGCTGAAGTAAATTAATCTTTCATCTGCCCATCATGCTCCTGAAGTGGAGAGTGACAGAACTGTTCCTCCTCTGTCTGAATGCTGCTCTCCTTCCTTTTCCCTCTTTCGTGTGCTGTTGTTTGGAGCTTGGGAAAACTGGTTTCCTTCCTGCCTGCAGCCCTCTCCCCAGGTTCAGGGCAGCATCCGTCTGCCCTTGCACCTGCTCCCTACAGCTGCAAGCTGCCTCTGCTGAAGCCATTTGCACCCGACCAAGCAGCAGGCTGTTGGGGCCCCTCTGGCTTTGCCTCGGCTCCTTTCCCTGTCATATTTTCCTTGCTGCTCTTGCAATTAGCGCGCTTGTTCGCTGCTCTTCTCGCTAGCACCTTCTGCTTTCCCAGCAGCTTCCCTTCTAACCCCCCTCGAGTCCTTGTGTGCTTGCTGCAGCAGGGTTCTCAGTGGCAGCTTTAGGAGACACAGCTTCTCTGCTTTATTCCAAGTCCTGTCCCCAAAACTGCTGAGTATCCACATCCTGAGGGCAGAGATGTATTCTTTGTGTCCCACTCATTTAAAATGCCTTTAGCATCTCCCTCGTCTCTTTACTGGTGGTGGCCCTGCCTGACAAATGACAGAGACACTTCTCAGCAGGGAGATACCCCTGATGTCCACCAGCCACTGCCTCCACAGTGGCCCAGAGAAAGCAGATCCTCTTCATACTCACCAGTCAGTTATCACAGCTGAACTGGTGAGGAAAAACATGTATGTTTTGCAAAGTGCCACCCTAGGTTATCACTGGTAGTGGGTGGCACATAGTCTGTGGCACCTGTGGGGTTTGTGTGCTGCACCATTTGGGGTGCTACAAGCATTGCCCTTTCAGATAAGATTACATCAATACACTCCTGGCATACCAGCATTGCCACGGGCTGCGAAATCTGAGTGTTTTCATGGTGCGTGCTGAGATGACAGCAGTGAAGGACAGCAAGGAGCAATGTCTGAATTTGGGTGACCTGTTTATCTTTCCATGTGGGGTAATAATCCTGTGTCCTCTCTGCTTTGTTAGTGCTCATCCATAGAGCATTTTTTATTGTGGGAGTAAGTAGCAATCTCTCTGAGGCAGGAACTACCATTTTATTTGTATCATCTAGAACAAGGTGTAGGCTTTCGATAAGGCACTTACTTTGTAGCCTATTAGTAGGTGACAGAGTAGTATTAAAGGTTGCAAAAGAAGACCCCAAACTACTGAATGGAGATGTTTTATTCCAAACAGGGGGTTCTTTCCCATAGATAGGTGAGAAACAAAATAACAGGAACAATTACATTAAAAAAAGAAGCTATAAATTACTTTTACTACAAATGGCATTGTATTCTGACATATGTTTTAACAGCAAGGAAAAGTATGAATTCTAATAAAAATAAACCACCAACCCAAACAAACCACCCTCCTGACTGCCGGGAAATCTTGCTGTGCTTCCTGCAGCAGAAAATCAATGATCTAATTTCAGTTGAACTCAACAGGCTGCATCTCCCAAATAAGGACACCATTGGACACACTTGAAAATGCAAAGCTGTTTCGGCAAACTCTTTGCTTTCCATCACAAGGCTGTCATTTTTGGTCTCCAGTGGCTTGTTTTCTCATGCATGTGTTTTGTTGAATTAAAACAAACACCTGTTTTGCAAAATGGGACCTCTAACATTTTATTCACTCATCTCTTGTAATAGGTTGTACATAGTGATTTTCTTCTGCGATGGGTTCCTTTTCTCCCACAGCTCCCTGGCTCATCCCTTCCCAGATTCAAAACAATGTGTCCAAGTTATGTCTGGCCACCAGCTGGGCCCCGAAGTCTGTGCAAGAAGCTTAGCTGAATCCTCCCCATATATCATGGCTGGTCTCACAATATCTGTTTATGTCCTGTAAATTAGTGCAATGTGGCCCCTATCAGGATCCTCACAGTTTTACAAGCAGTTACACAAGTCTTGCCAGGCCAGTTGAGAACCTGGAAGGGATGATAAAAGCTCTCAGCTTAGTGTGCCTGGTGGATCTTTGCAATGCAGCTTGAACAACAGAGGAGAAGAGGGAAAGAAGGAGGAGGAGGAGGCGGGGGAGAGAGAGTCTCAACTATTTTGTTGAGTTCCTGGATCTGGTTCAGCACCATTAAGAAAGGGGATATTGAAGAGTGCTTTTCATTCCACCATTTTGCAGTGGGTAATTGCTTTCCACACGGTGCATTGGGTTTTGATGTGAGTCCAGCTGCAGTAATGCAAGCTACGGCAAGGGCTGTTCCAGTGCAAATGTGTTATTTGAGTGTCTCTTTGCTCACACTATGACTAAACAGAAGCAGCTGTGGCCAGAGGGCCATCAGTGCTTTGTATCACACAATCTGGCATTTAATGGAAAGTTTTCATGTTTTCAGTTGGAAAAAACTTTCTTCCTTCCATTGCTGGAAGTTTTGAAGAAATTAATATTTTGCGTGATGCAGAAGAGTGCCCTGAGAAACAATTGTCCTTTCCAACACAAATACAAGCCTGGCACCATCTCTGCTTCTGGTATGACTTTCACATACTGTGAACCTCAGCATGCCTAGGAGCCACCAATGTATGTCAGCCATGGAAGCCACCTGTATATTTCTGGAGGCCATCAGTTTCAAGAAAATTTTGTAAAGCAGGAGTAAGGACAGTTTGGAATAACAAGACTACATTGCCTTAGCCAGGGCAAGAAGATGCTATCAGTCTGCAGCCTTATAATCTACAGGGATGAAAATTCCTTATTACTCAGCTATTCAAAATTGGCCTGAAGAAAGCAGTGAAGGGGAACAAGATTGCCTTAGCACAAAAGTGCAATACATGTCTCTTACCCTGCTTCTTTTGGAACTTGAACAAGGTTTTAGCCATCAGCAACAACAGGAAGCTCAGGATTTTGGGTGAGCAGCCCTGACTGACTCCAGGGAGTCAGGCAAGCAGGGCAAATATACATGTCTGTGGTAGTTGTAAGATTTAGGGTTGGCTCACAAGAAGAAGCAGGCAAATTTTTGGGGAGAAGTTTTCTACTGGGCATCTCTTAAAACCTTCTAAGAATTTGTTTTGAGGTTATTTTCAGGTCTTCAGGAACAAGCTCTTCTTAATGGGGACACTTGCAGCCTGGGTCAGTTGACAAAGCAAGCAAACTGGTGAATGAATAGAAACATAAAGACAGACCATCTAAATAGGGCCATTTTGTATTTATTGCCCTCCTCAGAAAGAAGTGAGGAAACAAGAAAGATCTACTCAATAAAAAACATGGCTCCCCAAAGGTCTCATATTCCTTAATTGCAGCTAGAAGCAAGTGACTTTCTCAGGTTTGGTGCAGTGAGCCTTTGGGAACCACTGGGGTTAAAACTCAGCATCTTGAATCCAACTTTTATTTCCCCGTTGAAATCCTAGACCACACAACTTTCTGATTATAAGTGTATGGGCACATCTATGCATGTGGAGAGGAAGCTCAGCATCACATAGGTGGTCTGCTCTCTTTCTGAGAGGATACACATGGGTAACAGAGGTGAAAACCATGAGTCACTCAAGAGAAGAAGGATGCTGGTTCTGACGAGCCCATCAGCTGCCTGTAACTCTCACCATCTGAACTTTATACCTTTCATTTTCAAATTCAGTCTGTTTTTTTGACTAGCCTTGATGCTTAAACCATAATTTACCAAAGACTTTCCTTGGTAATTAATTTCACACATTCATTACAGACCATTTGGCCATAAACACATGTGGATTTCCTTTTTAACTCTTCATTTCCTAAGTTTTCAATAGAGAGGTTCCAAAGCTAAACCACAGGAATGGTCTATGTAGCTCAGGTTTATTAAATCTACCCCACTGTGTCAAGTGTCTACAGTGCATACAATTATTCAGGCTCAGCTACAGTTATGAGAGAATTCATTTCACCCAAGGGTAGATTAAGTCTCTAGGTGTTTTGTATCAGAATGGTGATACTCATGTTGCAAAATGAGATGGAAATGCTAAATTCCTAGACTCTACTCAGATCCCAGTACATGCTCTGGAGTTCATGACTTCCAAAGCCAGGTTCAGTCAACTACTTCCTTTCCACACATACTGCATAATCCATGTGCATAAGACAACACTAAAAAAACCTGTGCAAGTGCCAAAGGTCAAGCTCCTTTGGATCCTCTGTGGGAAGTAAAACCAAGGTACAATTAACCCTAAACAGACAGGATGTCTATGTTTAAGAAACAACAGATGGAAATACATACAGTCAGTTTTACCAGCAACTTTTTTTTACCTGCTGGTAATGAATGTTTCAGGCTATTCAGGTAAAAATAGACAGGAAAGAGAAGGCAGGGAAAGTTGTTAGTATCTGTCTGGTCATATATGGTATAAAGAATCCAGCAAGCAATTGCTCTTGAAGATTAGAGAAAGTCCCAGACTCCAGAAGAAGTCCTGTGGTTTGTGCCTGAAGGTGATGGAGGCCTGAGGAGTAAAATACTGAAAGATTCATCATGACACCTCAGTTATCAGATGTGACTGTATGAAGAATTCATCATATTTCTCAGTCTTTCCATTTTGGACACCTACTCTGTAAAATACAGTGATTGTAGAGCAGCTCCTTACAGTGAATAGATTATCTATCATGAGATGAAAACCACTGTTTTTCCTCATTTATCTTAGTTTTATTTTCTGAGGAAAATGTTGCAGTTTTCATCAGTTTTATCCTAATTAAAGAAGTTTTCACAGGAGAGCTTTTGTGAGGAACTGCTGAAAGGAAGACTGCTGTGGTTTGTGAGATCAGAGTGGATGTCAAGTCTAGAGAGATGGCTACTACCTAAATAGAAGATTGAGACACAGGAGGGTCTGCCATGGGAGACAACAAAACCAGAATCAGATCAGAAAAATCTCCTTTTGGAAGTTCTCCACTGTTACCCAGCCCAATCTATCCAGTGAGAACTTTGGGGTTTGGGAAGATAGCTTCCTCCTGTTAAAGGATACTTACCAGCCTGCCTCTTATGCTCTGAAGCTGATGGAGGCCTCAGGCCCAGCCTCCTGTCTCTGCCCTTCCTTGTACATTGTGTTCAGCCCTCTGGCCATCTCAGGGGCTCTCTGCTGACTCTTCACCTGCTCTAAATTTCTCTCATACTGGGGGCCCATAACTGTCAAAGTATTTCAGATGGAGGCTCTTGAATAAAGAAATAGGGGAAAGGATAACTTTCTGTAATAATTTAAAAGTCCATTGCCTCACTGTCTCCTTGGCTGTTTCTCCTTTCCATAGAAAGTCACGTAGAGTTGCTAAGTGCTGTGCAAATCTTTTCTTATTTGCCCCTGAACTGGACTGCCAGAGAGTACCTGTCCATCACTGTTACAGTCTGACAACAGCACTGCAAAGACCTGATGATTTCCCAGTGGTTTGATGGTTTTATCTGGGCTGACTTTTGCTGTTTGTATGCTGCATTATAGCTCATTACATCAATAGCAGTGATTCACCAGGGAGGAGACATACCAGGCAGTTGTCTAAAACCTAACCACCTAACCTGTAAATATCATGGACTGTGTTTTGCTTTGCTTTAAGCTGACAGATGAGACAAGAAAAAGGATATTTTTCCTCTGTGTCATTGGAGGGAGGGAGATTCATATGGACAACTCATACGGTGTAGAAGTTAACCTTTCCCCTCAGGCTGGACAAAGTTTTGTGATAGCCTGAAATCATCTTAACAGCTCCTTCTGCCCCCAGCAGCCACAGATCCCTCCCAGCCACATCTCTGAGTCCTCTTGGGAGGCTGCCCTTCTCTCAGGAAGTGTTCCACTGCCTGACAAGCAGATATAAGACAGCATTAAAGAGACAACATGTTCTCAGATAAAATGTTCCAAATATAACAAGTCTATTTTTATTAAATGTGACCAAAGGCCTCCCTGCTTCCTAATCAGAGAGCCTGATTTGCTGACTCCCCCAGACCTAGCTGCCCTGGCTCACTACAGCTGTATCATGAGATAGAATTACATTTTCATAATGATTCAAATCTTTTCCCAGGTCCCTAAGTATTTTCACAAGAAGGATAAAAATAAGGAAAGTAGTTTAAAGAAAAAAAAAAAAAAAGGAAGAAAACCCCTACACATTCTCCTGTAAAATCCAGGCTCCAACCCTGAATTGTGTGTGGTCTTTTTTGTCTTTTCTTTTGGCTTCCCTCAAGACATGGCTTATTGCATTGGTCTGGATGCTGTCCTACCAGCACAGCTTGCTGGCCAAGCCCAGATCCCAACAACAAAGTCACCTTGGCAGATGCCAAAATAAACGTCAGCCTCCAGCTACCTGCACTGACTGCCGGTGCTTCCATGTGTGTTGTAGGCCATGAGGCTGGAAGGCAGCGTCTTTTCCCTCTGCTCCTCTGATCCTTATCAGCTCTCAGCCCTAGTCTTTTTGATTCAGGGGAGCCTTCAGGAGAACTATTTTTAAATGCTCCTTATTTTGAAAAATGTGAAGTTGTCTAGAGAGAACTGGCCGTGAAATGGACAGAGGCTGAAAACTGTGTGTGATATGGAAGCTGCACGTACACAGCCGTGGTTCATACCTGCAGCTTCAGCTTTTGGTGCAGCTTCAGCTTGGGGGGGTGTGCATGTGAGTGTGTCCTCATGTACACAGTGTGCAGGGTGTGCACCTGTGGGTTAATTCCAGTGGGACTAATTTTTGGTGTCAGGCATATTGCTCACAACTGGAGTAGCTCCTCTGGGAGCCAGTCCAAGGTTTTATGATCACACAATCACTTCCATCGGATTTATAAGGTGCAACTAAAATTAGGAGGCATTCAAATTCATGAGTGATGTAAAAGGGGAAGTTACAGGTCATGCTTAAATTGGTCAGAAAATTACAGGAGTCAAGTAGGAAAAGGGTGCAGTCTGGCCAGTTGCAGGCACAAAAGGGGCAAGGGAAGCAGGGACTGGCAGGCGCACAGGAACATTGCTTTGTTCCCCTTCTTTTTATTAGCTGCAGTGGTTGTTTTTCCACATTCCACCATATAAAACAGACTAGGTCTCAGAGACGTGCTTCAAAGTGAGTTGAAAGACTGCTAATGACTTGCTTGGGCTCCAGAGCTTGCTCTGCTCAATATGTCTTGTGCTTTTAGATTGTGTGAGTGGACACACCTGACCTGCTCAGGAGACTTTACTGCCCTGGATGCATGCCACACACACCCAGCTGTGTCTTTCAATGTGCAATAGAATTATTTGCTATGAAAGATGAATTAAAACATAAAGATGAGTTAAAACAAAGAAATGCATGGGGTCTGGAGGAGCCCAGTACTTTCTCTGCCTGCAGCGCAGTGGATCTACGTAAGGTTCCCAGATTTCAATGAGCAAGGACAAAACTAAACTTTGGAGATGACTTCCAAAACATGTACAGATGTTAAAGTACAGAGTATAAATAACTAAAGATAAACCAGAATAAATAACTGTCAAAAAAACCAAAATTCAAAAGGAGGAGGAGGAGGAGGAAGGGAAGAAGTAGAAGTTCTTTTCCCCCCAAATACTTGTGGAACAGCTGACTGAAATGTCAAAGGATACAGGTTTTGGAAGTTGTATTTCAGCTCAGCAAATGTGTTTCTGTGCCTTTTCCTGGTTCAACATCTGTGATCCATATTTCATCCCCACAGTGCTCATTGGAGGACTTCACTTCCCAAGAGTGGGGAAGGTGACACATCGTGCTCAGGGTCCGTGGGTTCAGGTGTTGATTAAGGCTCACAAGGGGAACAGCCTAATTGTTTCAGATGAGCAACAAAACCCTCAGCTAATGCTGGGCCCAAGCATCATGCTCTAAAAGCAGGTTCACAAATGCTGGTACAAGTGGGTGCTGTTGATTATTTGCACTGGGTTCATGGTTTTACTGGTTGTTTTAAGCTTTGCTTCCTAAAAAAGCAAGGTCTGCGCTGCCCAGCTCTTTCTGTTCATGCATGACTGTGTGTCCTTGCCATTCCCAGGACTTTCTGAGTCCTGGTTTGCCTCCCATCTGGGAGAGAAGCATAGCTACCAACAACGTTACATTCTTAGAAGCTCTGAGAGACTTGGCAGCTGGACACCAGGACTCTGCAGTGCAGCAGGGAGTGTGAGGATGCCTCTTCTCACACCCTACAAAGACACTTTGTTTCATCCACAGGGAAAACTGTGATGGGAACTTGCGCCTTAAGACTTGGTGATGAAGAGAAAGTGGACACAAAATCATCCCAAGTGTCAGTTCTTACAGGACTGCTGTGAGCAGCACATTGTAGGAGTTACAAGAATAGGAGGAAAGTGGTCAAAAGGGCACTCTGGGTGCTCAGCTCAGTGGGTGAAGAGAGGGTTTATGTTCCCAGGCCACCAAGATGGTCTGGAAGGTTTTATTGCTGGCCCCTACAAGCCTAGAAGCAAAACTGACAGGATTTATTTTCTTCCTGCAGAGGTGCAAAAGAGCAAAGTCCAGAGGCAGTTAACCTGGAGACACTTAACTTAAAAAAGATAAATTTGTTGAAACTCAGTATTTCCCCAAATCAAAGGACTTGAGGGAGGGATTTTTTTCTTTAAAAAGTAAAAAAAAAACCCAAACAACATTTTGCCATAATAGTGCAACTATTTGTTTTTAAAAAATGAAGCTCTTCTTAACCTGATTTTTACTACACATTTTTCCCCCCAGAAAACAGGAAAAAAAGGTTAGTGTTTAAATATGTGTTTTAATTTTCTAGAGTATGAAGGAAGAAATAATTCAATGTTTCATGGCAGGAAACCACAACAATTTTAGGGGCAATCAGCTTTCTCCCTGAAATGAAATATTGGATAGAAACATAATAAAATGATCTACCTTTTTCACATAAGAAAGCCCTGAATTACTTCCTGATCAGAATGAACCTACAGCTTTTCTGGCAGAGGGAAAACCCTTCAGTAAGTTTTTGCTAAACACTGCTGGACTTGTCTCCCATCCCACCTTCAGCTCAGATGCTGCATCCTTCATAAGGAAGTGGAGTCAGCCTGGCAGGTGGATGTGGTTAGCTGCATGTCATAAGAAAATGTGGTGTGTCTCTGGGGAGAAAAAGGAAGGAGAGTTCATTTCTGAGACAAGAGGCAGCTGGCAGGCAAAATCCAGGAATAGCCACTCTGTCTTCTCCAGGAGAAAGTTCAGGCTCTCTCTTTGCTTGGCTCGTTGGGTTTGTTGTTGTTATTCTTGTCTGAGAGACCAGAAAAGTCCCAGAAGGACACAGAAGAGCTGTGATGAGATGCCAGAGCAAAAAAGCAATGGTATAAAGTCCTGCAGAATGGAGAGGCACTTACAGGGATGTCCAGGTTTTCAGAACTGCACACGAAAGTTCCTGTTTTGGGAGTTGGGTTTTGGGAACCCGGGCTGGCAGCTGTGCCTCCTGCGTGTGCTGGCGGTTTCATTTCTCTACCCAAACATGGGCTTGTCTGCATTTCTGTAGTGAAAGCTGATATTGCAAGAGAGGAAAAAACAAATCAAACGAGGGAAATGTGTTTCATTTGACAATGGGTCTTTAGAGCCTGCATTTTTTAGAGCTAGGCTTTTGGAGTATTTAAAAAAAAAAAAAACTACCAACAATCCAAGTCTGAAATATGTGCAAAATATAGCTCAAATCTGAAGGCTGTAACTGTGTGAGAAAAGTCAGATGTTAAACAATCACAGTTTTATTTCTCCCAGCAAGACAGCCTGTGCACCTGTAGCCATTATTGTCTCTACTGTATAAAGTGAAAATGAATATCACATTGTATTGAAAACCCTCATGGAATACAATTACTCAACAGGAACTGTCCTAAATCTATCAGCTGTAACTCACTTGTAATTTTGTGGGGATAATGCAGAGAAGTGTTTCTCCATGCATAGTTTGCCCCTAGCCTTTTCCCCCATTAATACATTTCATCCACTTTTGCTTACGATGGCTAAATTGCTTGTAAAAGATTAATTACCTATGGGAAGTGTCTGTCTTGGTCTGTAGGAATGACATTATGCTGAACATTAAATGCTGACACTATTAAACTCTGCCGGACATGTTTTGATATAATAACTCGGCAGACCACAAGTGAAATGGGTCCCTCATCAATTCACTACCTCATTGTTTTCCTGTCATCAGCAAACTTTGGGATATAGTCTCAGCTGACAAAGCTCAGAGTTTCATTCATGTAAGTGGAGTAGCTTATTAGAACTTTTTATTTCCCTGGAAGTTTTGTTGAGTTTCCAGATGGAGAAGGGAATCTTTTTTTATCAATAGCCTTGACCTGAGATACAGAAGCTGCCATTTTCCAGACAAATATGTGGGCTAGTTGGGAAACTGAGGATCTTCAATTCAACTTTTTAAGACTAGACATATTTTTCTTGTTGTGTTTCAAAATTATTATTTTGCCACTTTAGGAAGTAGAAAATGGTTTTACTTTGCTAGGTAGAAAGGACAAATGAATTTCTGCATCCTTTTCCCACTGGAAAGAAAAGCAGAAGAGCTTTTAAAGAATTGAGATACAGCAGTGATAGAGGAACCTCCTAACAGTGAGAATAATATTTTTTAAAGCTTAGGAGATTTTGAAATCTGACTTCTTTCTCCAATCATCCAGGTTTTACTTACCTATTGTTTTACTTTTCACTTAGAGGAGTTGTTTTCAACCTCCTGTTGATTTGCTGACCTCTCAGCAGTTTCTGTGAAGGCTTGAGCCCTGCAGACCAGCTGTAGCCCACTGGGTGTTGACTTGTCTCTTGCTGCTGATGGTAACATGCCCATGTGGATCACAGGTTGCCTGATTTATACCTGGGAGCACAGGCTCCACTCCTATACCTGGTCACGTGGCTCTGCCTCCAACAGCAGAATGAGGAAAAGATCATCCAGATACGCCTGTCTCTGTTAGCAGTGTCGCATATGGTATTTAGCTTTGTCTCTGGGGACTTGCTCCACCATGAAAACAGCATAGTTGCAGCTGAATAACTAAACAAGAGATTTCTTGAAGCAAAGATGATCTATATAGCCTCATTATAAATACTGAGTGACCACTGTATGAGTTAGGAAAACCTGCTTTCAAAATCCAGTTAGTTTCTCCCCTTTCAGCTGCATTTCTCATTTCTGCTGCCTATTTCCTACTTGTCACCAAGGCACTGGTGACTGCTCTTGTTCCTCCCCTGCTTGCATAATTCCATGCCCCCAAAATTCCCATCTGCAGCTTGTGTGCAGCATTCACTGCTGACCCCATCCTGGCCCCCTCCTGTGCCATACTGTCCAGCTTTAACCCTTGGACCTGGTTGGAGCTCTGGTCCCCAGTGGGAGCAGGTGTGTGTGGGTGTCTCACCACACCAGGGTGGTAGACACTCTCATGGACTGCTGGGCCCTCTATCACCATCTGCTGACCTGTCCTCTGTGTGTGTGAGGGTTTGCAGGCTCCATGGTATTTAAATACAATCCCTCTGACCCTCCCCCCCAGGAGATTATGCTTGGATCTCTTGGTTGCAGATGTACTTGTGTAGAGCAAGGAGTCGAGGAGCGGAGAATATGGTGCATCTTTCAAGGATCAGCATTTTCAACTGTAAAACCTTTTGTTCTGTAATCTGGGATATTTCCTAGCAGTCCTCATGGAGAAGAAAAGGGGCATTGTCTGGTGAGTGGCTTCATTACTAATCTCTCCTGGATGCATTTTAATTCATTTTAAAGACTTTGCCTCCTGTCAGACCTTTCGTTTGTTAAAGGGGTTTGTTAAAGAGATTAACTGCAAGGGGAATATGAACCTCAAAACACTATGTCCCTTCCCCCAACCCCTCCTTCCTTCCCCCCAAGATTAATATTACACTAAAAGGAAGAGAAAAGGTACTTTCTGTGAAACACATTACAAGACTTTTAGGAAGAGAGGGAAGGAGGAGGAGCAATGGAGCGTGGTGGACTCTTTAACCCATGGAGGAGCTGGAAGGTGGCAGTATTGATATGACATTTTCCAACTATATTGTTCCCCATCCATGTATCTGTGGAAGCTTTGTGCAAACACAGCTGTTTTTTAGGAATGCCAGCTTAGGGAAACAAACCATCTGCCTCACTTTGCTTTTATTCCTGTCTTCTACTCATGTGGGATCTTGGAAAAACTTGCCCCACCCCTTAAAAACATATATACCATAAAAACCTTTAAACTGAAGTCCAGGCCTTCAGCCAGCTGAAGGAATGAGAACTTACTGGTTTCCCACATCGACTTCCTACCCAGGGATCTCAAAGCCTTTTGCACAGCGTGGGAAGTGGCAAAGTCAACAGAATCCCTATGTGGAACTGTGAGTTTAATTTCAAAATTCAAGGTCTCAGTAGATGTCCTTTGAGATGCACATTTCATGGGTTTACTAGAGAGATTCCCTCAAACAACTCAGGGAACTATTTCAGTCCCTCTTGTTATCCATAAGACCTGAAAGTAATTTATTTATGTCCCTATGAACTCTTAATCTCCCTATGGTTGAATCAGGCTTCAGAAGTTCTTGAAAAGGATAACAAAATGAAGTACCATGCCACAGCAGAGTGGTGTATCCTGCTCAACAACATGGCTTTCTTATCTGCATCTCTAAGTGCTCCTCTAATGTCCAGTTAGCAAATGCTGCAATATGAGTATGGAATGTAAAATTAATCTTTTATAGAGAATGCTTACAGAACAGATGGATCACATCCTCCTTGCAGTGTAAGGACAGAGTATTCTTTCTGTTGCCTTCAGAGGGGATTGAGTAAGGACTGGTTGTAGAGGGAAAATAAGATGATTTCAAGAAAGAAACATGCAGGATGTTGCCCCTAAGCAGAATGATTGTCTGAGTTGCCAGAGGATGGAGGAGCATTGCCTAGAGCAGGTTGGATATTGGGCACAATCCAACATAACCATGGTGTTGGGAAAGAGACAAGCACCATATTGTGGTGGATAAGTGGGACAACTGCCTGTAAGTATGAAGTAATTCTTCCACTCTTATTGCCATTAGTAGGAACCCAATACTGTGTGCAGTTTTGGTTACTGCTTTTCAGGAAAGATGTAAACCAGCTGGAAAGTAGCAGGAATGATTGAAGATCAGACTTAGAAAGAAAGATTGAAAGAAGTAGAGTTGTTTAGTCTAGAGAAGAGAAAATGAAGGGATCTATGATAGATGTCTTTGTGCACACACAAAGCTGCAAAAAAAAAATAGGAAGAACCTGCTTTGCCTGTCAATGCAGACAGGGTGAGAGGCAATGGGTTAAAACTAAGCAAACAGCTTTAGTGACTTGGTGCAATGTGTCCATCACATGGGCAGATGTGTCCATCAGAACTTCTGGAAACACAAGCCATAAAATCTGGAATGGCACAGGTATAACCATCCTACACTGGAATGAGTTTTTCCAGTGAGTTTTGGAGACTTTGGCAGTCTTGTTTGCTGTGATCCTTTGTATTTTCCACATAGTGAGTCCAGGATGTCTGATTTCCCCAATGCTTTTCTAGCTCTAAAGCTGAAAACGTTCCTGAAAAAGCACGTGAAATGATTGTGGATTGATTTGGAGTGAGATGGTAATTATTCAAGAAACAAACCAAAACCATAAAAAGCTGATGAAGAAGAAGTAAAAAGCTTCCCATATATTATATTTTCTTGCTGGATTTTAGGTTTCAGGGACAAATCCATCCTGTCATGGTGCAAGAAAACTCCACACCCTCATAAAACCAATATAATGAGCAGAACATGGTAGCAAATCCTCCTGGTTTTGTTTTAGTTTGGAAGGCATTAAAGAAAAGTGTTGTGCAGAGGGAATGGAAATGTTGCCCGGGTGCCAATTCCACAAGGGCGTGTTCTTCTAGAGCCAGGTATGTCACTCAATGAAAAGCAGTGTTCAGCTCCTGCCATGGTTTGGGGATTAGCCAAAGAGGTTGGAGAGGGTTGGATGGAAGGAGAAAGAAGCCTGGTACTTTTTGCTGCCAACTTTCTGCTTTTTGTCCAGCTTCCCCTACAGAAATGACATCTGAAATGCAAGCTGGCCCCTTTCCCTTATGGAAACCTCAAACCAAATTTAATAGTAGGGGCTTATATTCAAGTGTCCCATAAAGTGTTGTAGAGAATTGTATCATTACTGGAGCATTTTGTGGTGTGGTCCAATCTTTTAACCTGAAATCTTCCCCACCCTAGAATTTTGGACTATCCAAAGTGGACACATTTATTCACTCCTATAGATATTTATTAGTTTCTTTTACTTCACTGCTTTATGTCTTATGAACAGAGCAAGAACCCATTATTCTAGAGAGTGGCTAAGCCGTGACTACATCCTGCAAGACTCTAGGTTGACATTCAGAGCAATGGAAGGAGGAATGATGGTAAGACAATGGGGAATCCAGAAAAAATGCGCCCATGTTACCACCTGCAAAAGAAAGATGGGCTCAGCACCTTCCTAACTTGGGCTCTGGCAAGCAGAATGTACATGGAACAGGGTGCCTGCTGCTGGACTGGGCTGTAGTTTGACGTAAGTGGCAGTGATTTTAGCCTACAAAGGGCAATGGATGCACCTATGTGCTGCAGACAGCTTTGCAAATCACAAGTACTGAAGCACTTTCCCTCTCTCTTGACATCCATAGGATCTGAAAGCAATTTTCTTAAACACTGCTCAATCCCTATGGAATCTCACTGCTTTCACCCCTATTACGTGCCACAAGGCTTTCCCACAAGGGTCTAATCTTTTGCTGCCTCAACTGAGAAATCTGTGGAAGCAGAAAGAGCACAAGACAGAATAAAGAAGAAAGAAAACACAGTCGGGAATTGTTCAGCCTTGTTCCAAGATGCCCTGTATCCCTACAGCTGAGATTCTTCTGAAATTCACTGGTACTAACTAGCATTCATCACTCCAACCCACAGCAATTTACTGGTGGCGATTTTCCGCTTCCAGCTGGTGACTTCCTGACCTCAGAGGTTAAGATAATTTTCATTCATGCTACTGAACTTGGCATCTGAATTTTAATGTCACGTTTTTTTGCCTCCCAGCCCCGTCTGTTTTCCCGGTAGAGGCTTGGAGCCTGTGCAATTATTTCAGGGGAAATGGAGAAGTAATTAGCCACCCCCAAAGCATGTCAGCAGTGCATGGCAAGAGGACTCCTGCATGGCAGTGCAAGCCTTGTGTTGTCAGGTGAGTATTGTGTTGCTGGGAGGCAGCACTTGTTGTCTAGGTCAGTTGTCTGACATCAGTTATGGGTCACGTAGTGTGGAAGAGAAGGGACCATATACAGATGCTCAGCAGGCACTAAGAAAAAGTTTCAGGAAAAGATGGAAACACCATGAAAGGGACAATCAGTGGGAAGACAATGGGATATATTTTGAATTAACTCTTTCAGTATGCTCATTCAACCCAGTTGTTTGGGGAACAGCCAACACCAGAGGGAGTTTGATGGCCAACATGCCATCATTTGGGCTCTGGGATGCAAACCCCAGGGACATTCTGGCACTCAGTGAAATGGGAGTTAGATGACTAAGTCATCTTTGCTGACCTACAACTGAATGTATCCACATTCTATACCATGTCAATGTTGTCATAAAGTCCTTTGAAAGTGCTGGGAAAAAGGAACCAAAATTTTTCCATGAACTTTCTGTCACTCATCTTCTCTTCCACCTTACCTTTATTTGCAGTCCTTTTGTGTAAGTCCTTAGTCACAGAAGATAAAGTCAGAAAGAAACTTAGGAACTCCCATTAAGAAATATATGGCTGCATATATTTCCATTTATTTATCCAGTACCTGATAATGAGGCTGGGGATGGATACTGACTGGAGTGTCACAGCATATATTGTCACCATCTCACCAAGAGAATATGAAACTGCTCTTTTGTCACTATTGTCCTCTATTTAATGTATTTGTATTTTTTATTAATTGCTGTCATACTCTTTAGAGCCCAGAGTTCCTGCTTGGGAATGTCACCATGTTTCTGGAACCCAGAGCAAAAGTTGGGGTTTTTTTTGTTTTTTTTTTTTTTTTTTTGGGGGGGTATAACAAAACATAAAGAGTTTGGGATCTATGACAACCTCTTCTCTCTCCTGAGGTGTGTCCACCACCAGTGAGATCTGTTCACTCCACTTGCCCAGCCACAAGTGGCATTCAAGACCAACACTTTCTGAATTCAGCAGTTACTCATGAAAACAAAAAACTGAGCAACAACAGCAACATTTACTAATTTGTTTTTCACACTAAACAGAAGTTTCCCTTTCTGCATTAAAGTGTGGAATCTCTGAAGCTGTGAATCTGAAATGAAAACCTCCATCTGTGTCTCCGTGTGTTCCCCTGGCCTCTCTACTCTGCTCCAGGGTAGCTGAATATCAGAACAGATCAACACTGGCAAGAGAAATTAGTGCCTTATTTGCCCACAGTGTTAGGAAGGGAACCATCCAAGTTTTGCCAACACTGATGTTAAATGAAGAATAGAACAAACAAACAGGCAAACACAGGTCTCTGCTGAGAAAGCAGAGTAAACTGGCCCTGGAGACACCTTCAGAAATTTTCATACTCACTGAAAGTATCCCTGATTTATTAATTGCCCAAAGCATTTCCCTCACTGTAAACATGTCTGCTGGCCAAAGTTGAGAACTGAACCAGGGATGATCAGGGCTGCCAGTGGGGCTCTTAATATGGTGAAGGAAGAGCCAAGCTAGAACTGAGACTGCAGGGTAATCTAGTAAAAGACCCTCACAAACATTTCTGAAAGTTAACAGTGTGGTGGACCCTTCCCCATAAGTTTTTCCCTCTTGTCCTCCTTTTGTTTCCTGCAGGAATAATCTGAATTTCCATTATTTTGAAAATTGCTAGTTTTGGACATGCTTTGTTACTGACTTCCATCTGGTGCTGTCATTTAAGCTGGAGCTAAAGGGGTTGTCACACGCCCAGAGATCAGCATAAATGCCCTGGCATCAAAGGTTCACAGCCACAAAGGACCAGGCTGCTTCTGAAAAGACGTGAGGATCAAGTCCATTGCAACGCAAATGTGGCCGATTCCCTCGCTGGTGTTTTGTTTCTGTCTGGGCTTAGAGAGGGGAGGCTGAGGACAAGAAAGGAAATGTTCTGTGGGAAGATGATCTGGCATTTTTTCTCATTCTCCCCACACACGCATTCCAGAGAGTTATACACCAGATAAGCAGCAAGCACTGTTTGGCTGGCTAACTGCTACACAAGCATTATGGACCATCTGGGGACTTATAAAGGCTGCAGGATATAAGTAGAGGTTGTGCTGGAAGTAGAGTCTGAGCTGGTATCCTATGTCTAAATACCAACACAGCTGCTTAGAGCAGGAAAGGGGAACCCTCCAAAGGAACAGCGGCAGGGGCTCTTCTTTATGAAGGATATTACTCTCGAGTAATTGAATTGGTTGTGACTCCTCATTTGAGCCCATGAAATAGGATTCCTTCTAACAGAAGGAGCTGCACGGGGTACAGCACAGACTCAAAAGGCTATTTTTTATTATTATTATTATTATTATTATTATTATTATTATTATTATTATTATTATTATTATTACTATTATTACATTACTAGCACTGTCATCATCATCATCATTGTGATTATGATCATCATCATTGGTATTATTTTGTTTCTTAAAGACCCTCTGAAAGTTTATTTTTTTTTGCCTTTTAAGATGCATAAGTTCCGGCCCTGGAAAAGAGTCATGGTGCTTCAGAAGAAGGGAGGGTTGAAAGACAGCATATTCACATACTCTGAGGAGGAACAGCTTGCTGGCTTTCACCACATGCCTGTGTTACAAGAACAGGAATGCCGGGGATACAATTTCTCATGAGCTTTTAACAGGTGAACCAGGCTGAATGTGGGGGAGGAGTCTCCCCTGGAAACAAATACATATCTGAGCTTGTGATATTTTATGAACAAGAGATATATTTGGGGCTCTGGGGTGGAGTGAGCTTGATCTAAAACAAACAGGGTCTTTAGTCACGTCTGAAGACCTTGTTAAAATTCTTTCTGCTTGCAAATCCCTCTGATAGTAGGGAAGCATGCTTACCTCCAATGTGACCCCAGGCTGGGGTTTTGCCAAGGGTGATTTTGCCCCTCAGTGACTGTTTTCTGAATCCTAAGCACATGCTGGCTTTTAAAAGGCCTCTTCCCAAAACACCAGACTCTACTCTGCTCCAGCTGTTCAGCTTCGTGCTGCAGCCCAGCCTCCCCCAGTGGCTGTTCTTCTCCCACGTCACTCACCCAAATGCTGCAGCCTAACACCATTTGTAAACTAAGTCAGTGCCTGAAAAGGATGGCTGTGGGCTCCCCAGGGCCATGGGCTTTGTAAGAGCAAGGCACAACAATTCCCTGACTTAAAGAAGTTTCACACAATGAAAGAGAGGAAGGGGTCCAGGAATATGAAGGGATGGTCCCAAGATTACTTGAATCACCAAATATTACTCTTCTCCCAGTCTGCTGATTTTTAGCCCATATATTTTTCCCCTCAGCTAAGAACTGTATTAGAGAGAAGTTATTCAACCTGTTCATGCAAATGACTGGCCTCAGAAAAATTAGTGTAAGTTTTACAAGCAGTCTGCTTTTAAGTTATACAAGGTGGTTGGTGTCTCGTATACCCTGAAACCACTGGGGCTCAGGTGAAACTACAAGGCACACTGAACAACTTTCTGCTTTCTTTTGTTCTTCATGAATGTTGAGTGATTTTTTCAACAGAGACATGTCTCAAGTTCCAGGGAAACCCTCAGCCAAGAGGGGATGAAAAAAAAAAAGTATCAATCATCCATCATATCATTTCCAAGTAATATTTGAAAAGTAAACATTGCAGGGCATACGTCTTTGAGGACAGATTTCCAAACACCTAATGTGAGAGATCCAGCTATACTCAATGCCAGCTCACTTCAGACATGGTTTTTGCAGAATGCTTTCAGATGGAGTGCAGAATTTGGTCTCCCTGCCTCACCAAAATCTTTACGGGTCAGGGCTATTGTAAGTCTTCAGAAAGTACTTCAAAAGGCACTTCAGTTGAAGAAATAATTATTATATAAGTTACAGCTGAGCATTTATAGGATAATTGCCTTTCCAGAAGTGTACCTCTAACACACCCTGGCATTGATGTTTTCAGTTCCAGGGTGAAGACCAAAACTAAATGAGTTCAGCAGGAAATCCATATTCATTTCAAATTCATTTAGCTACCCCAGGATACAAAAATAAAGTCTTTTACAGTCAAAGACAGAAGATCATTATAATAAGAAAAATATGGGCTAGATGAAGGTAAATGATTAGCTATGTTTGAGCAAACATGGGCTTTTCAGGAGGAAATCAGTCCAGATCGTGTCTTTATTTGCAACTTCCACATTCAAATAAAGATTATAATTCTATATATAAATGAATTAAAAAGAGCTTCTGCAACTTATTTGGGTCAAGGACCATAAATAAAAGAGGAGTCACTCAAAAGGTAGAACAGCTGGGGGCATCATATTAATCAAAAGGAAAATACAAAACCATGTGGGTAAAGATTTTTCTTCAGTAATTTCCTCAACTGGTCCTTGAATCCATCAAGAGTTGTTCAGTAGGAAGACCAAAAAGGTGGCTCTGGAAGTCCACAAG
This sequence comes from Molothrus aeneus, assembly GCF_037042795.1. Lineage (NCBI taxonomy): Eukaryota > Metazoa > Chordata > Aves > Passeriformes > Icteridae > Molothrus > Molothrus aeneus. The sequence goes on from NC_089652.1 coordinate 23,743,112, forward strand.
CCTGAAATATCAGGGGCCCGAGGTAGTATTCTAGGAAGGTGTCAGTATGTGTTTGCTCCCTTCTTGTGACTCTTTCTTGGGCTTCTTCATAGCCTGTGGCCTGATGGAGAGTAGTCCATAGCTGGCACTGGAGAGCTTCTGCCATTCTCACAATAAAGCCCTCTTAGGCTCTGTATATTGGTGCTGTCCTTGACTCTGGTTCCCTTGCCTTAACTCTGAATCCTCTTGCTTACATTTTACTTTCTTCAGAGTTGTTGCAAGTGGAGACATTCAGCAGAGAACCCACCAAACAGAGCCACATGGGCCACGATGCCAACAACTGCTTCTGCTCAGTGCAATGGAGGTCAAGAACATGTCCTAACACCTGTAAGAAATACATTATGGGGAGTATGTGTCAGTCCTCTGCACTGGTCTCAAGAAATGCACTGAAGAATTCAAGATTCCAGGGTGTGCAGAAAAGAACTTCTAGAATGGTGCCAGTTAGTTGCAGCTGCCAGAGAATCATCAAAATCTTCAGAATTCTTTTTTTTTCATTCAGAGCCTTCTCAGAACAAATCTCATTTATTTTTTTACCTGCTGAGAGGGAGCACGAGCTCTTCTTGGAGAATTTGTTTGGGTGGTGGTCCTTCAACCAAACATAGGGGCTGGTGTGTTCCTGATAAGGTAAAGCTCTCCAATGGCAAGCTCATTCTGCTCCAGAGAAAATCACTGCCCTTGTCTGGATGGAAGGATGGATGATTAGATAATTTATGAGGATGAGGGGGAGAAGGTGATGTAATTGTTGTCATGCAGATGGGTAAAGGCTCTTGTCTCCAGATGGACACCCCAGAGAATCAGATAAGCCTTTTAGTGTACTTGTTGGCTCTTCATCTATTTAAATTGCTTTGCATCTGGGTGCTTCTCCCAAGAACTTTGGAGAAGCAAAGTATGGGGATAGGTTGATGCTATAAGTTCAACGAGGTGGAAGATCTACACCACACCCATAGCTGGGCCTTGCTCTCAGAAAGAAATGCAAGGACTTAAAATGTTTATTAGGCAGAGGGGAGTGTGGAGGTGGTTTTGCTTGGAGTTAGCAGCACAACAGCTTGGGAGTGTTTCTCAGGCTCTGCTATGCAAACAGGTGGTTGAAATACCCTCTTAGCTCAAGTTGCAGGGGAATCTGGTGTTTTGAGATGGAGGCAAGCTAAATAACAGCTACAAAGACTTCCTTCTGGGCAGCAGATTTCACACATCAGTTCCAGCAGTACCTGCTCTTTCTACTTTCAGACTCAGACAGACCCAGAGGAGTTATTCCTCTATTACCTCAATTCTGTCTTCAGGCAGAAATATGGTGAGAAAGAGCAGAGTTTGACAAACAGTACAAAGGAAGCTGGCAGGTGTGGTTGTGCCCTGGGCCTGGGAGCGTGCACACCATCACACACGTCCACCCCTTACTACACACATGTCCACTACAGGTGTTTTCTCTTGGTCTTGAAATGTTAGAACAGAAACGGCATCTCAAGCAATCATCTAGGGATGCTACCTGATTGTTATAATCAGCAAGCAAAGTATTATTTGATGGCAGGAGGTCTGAGAAAACTTGTAGACTCCAAAGTTTAGGGTCAGCAAGTGGCTGCTTACACTGAACAAGCAAGGCAAAGATGGATTGATAAACAGTCTGTTAAAGTGGAAGCTGACAGTTTTGTGTTCTGTTTTCTGTCCCTGAGAATCACATCAACCTGCTGACATGATGTTTCCTCTCATTTTGAAGTGGGGAGAAGGCTCCTGGGATCCTGGGGCTTCAAAGGTCAAAGCCATTGTTCTACTGGATGTTGCACTTCCTAATATCTTGATGGGAGCTTAACAACATTATGTTGATTTCCCCCCAACTCACTTTTCTTCTAACCTTTCTGCAGCCTTAAAAAGGAAACATAAAAAAATGCTGCTTCTTATGCATGAACAATCACTTTCAAATGCCAGATCTCAGTCCAGAGTCTGCTGGAAAGGAGTCAAGCTCTAAGGAGTCTGTTTTCATATATTTTCTCTTATCAGTCCCCATCACAGATTGGGGTTTGTGGTTTTACAGCTGATGGCAGGTTGCCTGCATATCTCAGGGCTGAAATGCAAAAGTAAGCCAAGCATGAAGACAGTATCAGCTCCACGCTACGTGCCTTTCTAGGGCTATTAGATAAGAGATAGTGTTTGTACTGAGCAAACCTGTTACCTCAAGAAAACAAAGTTGCTTTTAAATGTGGCTTGCTTTAACTTTCTTCTTGAATAGCTCTGCAAAGTATGTGATGTACAGAAAGGAATGGATGGGCAGATTATCAGCTCTACACCACTGACCCCAGTGCAGCAGGAACAAGCTGAAAATCAGGTCTTGGGCGGAGCCACTCTGTGCACGACCACAGCAAGTGTCACCTGAGGGACTCAGTACCAGCCTGTAGAAAATCAGCCTCCATTTGCTCTTCAGCCAGAAGACCATTTAACAGTGAAGCATCTCCTGAGGGTGCTCTTGATGTCAGTCCCAGAATGTGTGTGAGATACTCTAGGCACTCTGTGTGAGGAGTACACACAGGGGTCCTTGTTCCTTGATGGTCCACACTGAGAACACTGTTGCTCCCTCCTGACCCACATGCCTGCTTTCCTTCCTGTGGAAATGGTGGCAGTGGAGTTGCAGTGAGGACTGATGCACACACAAATCTCTCTCCAAACCACATAGTCCAGATTTGTCTGGGCATGCTTTTGCATGTCCCAATTTAATGTAGTCTGAGTACACTTCTACTCTGAAACACCCTTTCAGAGAGTCCTTCTCCCTATACTTTAAACCATTCATTCTAGACAACACAGAGACATCAGAAATGCAATGCAAGACTTTTTGTGCACTATTTATTGTTTGGTTAATTACAGTTTTTTTCTTTACCACAGTTAGCTACTGTTTTACTGTTTCTCTCATCCCAAATCAGCCCAATTCTATGTAAAAGATTGGATTCTGTGTTCTTTTGAGTGTCTCCACACCTGCCCAACAAAGATCACCTTTGAGGCTGTAAATATGAACCCTGTACATCCAGGGAAAAGGTAGTTTGTGATCAGTCATAAAACTTTCTGCTGAAAGGTGAATTTGATGGACTGGTGTTTGTTGCAGAATCAGAATTTCTGAACTATCCCACTCTTTAAACCTAATTGTATGTGTGCTGCTCCAGTCACAAAGGCCCACAAGAAACATTTCCTTAAAATTCATTAGGGTAAGGACCCTTTTCTAGGATTTTTCAGCTGGTCTGGATATGCTCTTATATTAGTATTTATCATTACAAAATTTCAACATGAGTTGAACTTAAAGAACCTTACCCAATGTACTCTTGTACTGCAAAAAATCCCTCTGCAGAGAAAGATAAACTTTATAATTAAGACTGACTCATATGAACAAAAGCTCTTGGAAGATAAGTCATTTGGCAAAGCAGGTGATGAGTTAAAACACTCAGCCCCGAGTCTCTCAACCTGGTGTGGGGTGAAGCTATTGGATGCTAAACATCTGAACTGACACCAACCAAGAATGTGGGCACTGCTTGATCCTGAATTTAGCTTATAATATGAAAAGTGTCTTAAGAGTTTAAACTCTTAAGTTGGCACGTTCTGTTGTACTAAGCTCTCAGCTCCTCCATCAGAGTTAAGGTGGTTTAAGAATTTAGGGTCTTAAAAGCAGCATGATCTGCTAAACTGCTTTCAAGATTTAGAAGGACTTAATTATTTATACCAGTTTAATATCTTAAAGTGACTGAGCCACTTTTGCTGGCTTAAAAAGTTATCAGAGTTGAGGCTAGATGACATTAGAGGGACTCTGCTGTGCAGAGGATTGGATCAGACCAGTGTGGTGAGGCCTTCTGGCTTCCCAGTCTGAATCTGCTGTATGTTTTTCAAGGTCATTGCTCAAACAATTCCAAACAGTTGGCAAATAGAGACTGGGACTGTTTGCCAGTCAAATGTAGTTCAAGTATTCTCTGAGTCAATATCCAGCCATTGTGTTACTTATTTATTCTTCTAATCTTCCAAATCCCCCATAAAGCCTATATATTTTTGCTCTGCCCTCCTCTTCTTACTTTCAATGACAGCATGTCTGCCATTTCTGGAGCTCCTTGAAAATCCATGCCAAGTTTTCTATTGATGCCAGGTTTTGTCCCACCCCTATGCTTCCTTGTGGGAGATACTGCCATTTTTTACTCACCTTTGTACTCTGGGAACAGGATCTCAGCTTTAGGGTCTGGTGGTAGTAAAAAAATGGTGAGAATGGGGTGGTTAAAGCAGGGTCATCTGAGAGCCTCTTTCAGAGCTTCTATCCCTGTGTATGTCTGCCAGGTCTGTTGTATGTCCCTCCTGCTGAAATCAGTGTGACACGGTGCTCCCAATTTGAACATGAGATTGTCTCCAGTCATGATTGGCACCAGAGGGAGGTCGTGCAATCCTAAACAGAGACTTGTTGGATGGTCTGTTCAGCCCTTTGCTCCCTTTCTGCTTGACAAATTCCCAACTAGGCAATGGCTTAAATTTTCAGCTCTTGGCATTCCAGTCTTCCTGTGGCAATGAGTCCCGATGTCCCTTGAAAACAAAACATTCTTTTCATTAAAATGGAATTTGTCACTCTTCTGTTCTTCTGTCTGAGCCTTCCCTTATCATAAGAAAAGGAGACACATTGTCTCATATTTGTCCCCATGTTTAAGTATTATTTTAATTCTCTTCTTCTTTGTGATAGGCAACACTATTCACTTTCTTTTTGTGTGACTGCTGTGAGATCCAGGTGTTCTCAGCATTTTGAAACTGATGTCTAGATATGGAAATAAGGGCTCCAGATTAGGTGTCTTATTTTGGGAATTTAGGCCACAACTCTGCTCTGCAGAAAATCTCCTATATGTACTGTAATTATATTTATCATCAAACTTAAATTTCAGACAACTTTAGCCCATCTGTCCTGATACTGAGAGAAGATGTATTCTTCAAAGAATGCACAAATCTATGTATGTATTTGCATACCTCAGAATAATGTGGGATTATTTACACATCAGCCAGCTAAAATTAGATGCCACCTTTCTTTTAGCAAGTTATTGGAAAGCAGTGTTTAGTTTTCGGTAGAGAACTCCAGGTAGGATAACTTGCTTCCAGAGGTTGCTCAACCTAGGCTAGTAGCCTGATTTTTATTTGTTAAACTGGGGGAGAAGAAACCTATCCTAAAGGCACTCTGGCTCTGGGGAAAAGGTTAAAACATGACCTTCTGTTGGTAAGTCTGGGATGTGCCAGTTCAGCAGGTGTTTTCTGGGGATGGTCCTTAAGGCTGTGTGAAACACCATGAGCACTTCTGCAAAGGGCTCTGACATAAAACTTTACCTGGGTCAAGAATAAGGAAAAAGAAATGGTAAAATACTTTAAACTGTGTCTTTGATACTTGCTTAATTATCACTGGGGATTGTTTATTGGCTCTGGAGAAAAGCAGAATAGGCTGTGGGGATCAGTCAGCTGTGTATCCCTCACTGTCCCCAGCTATGGTCATGGTCCCTGAATCCATTGTCACATGCTTTCCTCTGCCCTGAACACACTGACAAATTGTCCAAATTGCAGCTCTCTAAAGAATAGCCAACCACCGGATCTTCTTTCAGGGAAAACAAAACAAACTCTGCCTTTTTTGTTTTATTATAATCAGAGGCTCCCTTTTTAAACATTCCAGTTTCTAGTCACATGGAACATGAACTGCCTAAGAGAGCTTGAGGAGAGAGGGAGCATAAGAGAAAGAAGGGGATCTTGGACAAAAGCTTCCTCACTGGGAACAGGAAAGCTCCAGAGCCAGGCAGTGGAACAGGAGTCTTTTGCCTCGAGGTCAGGGATTTGAAAGCTGCAGTGAGTGGCTTTGGGAAATTGTGCCCTTTAGACTGAGGAGAATACAGGAGGGATGACATCTGCCCTTACACTCCAGCTGGGTCCAGTCTCTGTGTCTTGGTCCAGTTACCTACCTTGAGATCCTGGAACCCGGTTCTAGGTTTCAGTCATCATCTACATAAAAACTCCCACTTTGCCACTGCGGGGTGACTTGCCTGTGGAAGTAACACAGATTTTAACATTACCTGTGATAAGGGAATGGGGAAGAACATGCAGGTTTCAGAATAAACTCCAGACTTTTTCTGAAACTGGAAATTTGCTTTCCTTTGTATTTCCCCAATATAAAGAATCCTTTCCCTTATCCTCAGGCATAGTGAAATCCTGGGGTCAAAACCTGGCTCCACATGAGTCAGCTTTTCTGGAATGCCTCTGGAATTTCACACATTCTTACAGGCTGAGTGAGTTTTGCTACCATGCTGAAACTAAGGGCTTCCTAAGGATGGTAGGCCCTATCCAAAACTTGATGGACATGTGTGAGAGGTAAGACTCTGCTTGCTACTGCTCTTCTGTAGCACAATCTTTACAAGAATGAGATCTAATGAAAATGCTAGTGAAAAGTCTCTCAGAGAGCTGAAAGAACAGGAAGAGATCTCATTTTGATACTTTTTCCTACTTGAAATCTCTGTCTAATATGTGTGACTGTATGCTTAAAACCTCCTTTGTTCTATCCTTCACCTTGAGCCTGCTAACCACTTTCTGTACATCAATGCCCCGGAGCTGAAAAATGATTCTCATTTCCTTCAGCAGGGTCCCAAATCCATGCAAGTCACTGTGTGAGGCCAAAGACTTCTACCATGCCAGCACAGGACCTCACTTGAACAATGCCTCAGGTCCCTTCTTTGTGAGCCAAGGAGCTTGTGCTAGCCATATTTAGCAGCTACCAGGAAGGCTTTATGTGTAGTTTTTCTCCTCAGAACCTCCCATTTGGCCTCTGTGCTTGACAAATGCTTGTGAATCTTCTTCAGGCCTGCAGGCAAGATCCAGCTGTGACCTGTCATAGACGGAGGCGTCACCTGGGGACTCAGTCCCTTCCTTCTGTTCACATATGTGAAAATGCCTTTCCTTCCATGCATGCAGGAAACAACTTTGCTCCAGCACTGCAGAGGTCACATAGCCAGGACGCCAGGGCAGTGATGGTTACTTCCCAGGAGACTTTTCAGGCTGATGATCTGGAAGACATCTCTGTCACCAGTTTATCTGGCCCTGTGCTTAACACGGGATGTAATATTTTATGTTCACTTGGGCCAGGACCAGGGATGTCATCCCACGGCTCCAAATGATGGCAAATCCACCCTGTCCCTTGGGATGCAGCTCTCCCTGCTCTGCATTACTCTTCTGCACAAAAATGCAAGGCTGATTTCCTCTGTGGGTTTTTCTGATTTCCAAGTTGCAGCTCGTGGATTCTCTCATGCCTCTGGCTGCTACATCAAAGATTCATTTTATATCAGAGTTTTTCACTCCATGGGTCCCCTGATCACTTATTAACCTGTTAGTCCATATGCCATGTCACAAATGGCTCTCCTTTCCTCTCTCGCTGGTAAGCACGTTTGCCAGGCTATAAATCTTTCTGGCAGCTCTTCTTTGAGCTTCCTCCAAGTTTTCTTTTTAAAGTGCCAGCTCCAGAACTGGACACAGGATTTTATTCTCACATGTTTGCCAGAGTTGGGTTTCATAAAATCATTTGTGAATACATCTCCTTCTATTTATTTCTGCCAGTTCTTGATGACAAAAGGAAGAGGGAGAAGGAAAATGGTAATGTATGATATTTCTTTTAACTATGTGATCCTAACGTGGAGGAATCTTTCATGGTTTTCTGGGGACCACCCAGATTTTTTTGTAACACCAACCAGCAGTTACTACTCATATTTAGAGACTTAACGGCAGATGTCTAGAAAAGAGCTGGTTTTGAACAGCATCAGCATTAGTGCCATCTATTTCTTCCACCCTGGCCAAAAGAAAGGCTGACCATGCTGAGCAAGGTGGAGTTGAAATCCCCAGGTTGAAAACCCTGCCATGGTTTTCATTTTGGAGCATCTCTTTCATCCCTCAAGAACTGGGGAAAGGCTCCATCAACATCTGTGCTCGGATGCACCATTCCTTGGTCAGGAATGCATTTGTCAAGCCTCTGTGCAGTCATGTGCCCCCTCCTGCTCCAGGGGTTGCCATGAGGCCACCATGGTGGATTAGCCCAGTGTTTTCTCTAGTCTCTGGGGAGTGAGTCTCTTCACCTACCAGAGTCTTTTAGGAGAGGATGTTAAAAAAGCCCCAGCAAGCTCATAAGGCCAGGCTTGACTGAGGACAGCAGTCAAGGCTCACACGTGGCAGGGAGGAGACTGTTTGCTTTAGAATTTTTTTTTTTAACTTAAAAAGAAAAGAGAATTGGAAATATTTCCAACAGTCTCCTTTTCTCCCTCTCATATATATATATATATATGTATGTATATCTATGTATTTTAAAAACGCAACCCACAACTTTTGGTTTAAATTTGATCTGACAATATCCCTTTAACATGAAACTCCAAAACCGTAATTGATACCCCAGTTGGACATTATCATAGATTATTTCCTGTCTGTGTTTTGACTGTCCTGGTCGAATGGCTTCCAAGCCTAACACAGAGTCAATGAAGAGAAACAACCCTCAGCTACTATTATTCCTGTTACTCATTCTACCAAAATAATAAAAATAATGAAACCACAGCCTGCCTTGAACAGCAAAGATCTCTTAAAAGCCCTTCCTAAGCTGTGCCTTGACGTATCTTGCATATCTTAAGGAAAAAAATAAAGTTGGTAGGTTGGAGGGGGGAATTACCAGAGATGTTCCTTGGCTGGGCTGGTGTCTGCAGTGTTCATGAGGTGCTGCCTTGGGTGCAGATGTGAGCACCAGGAGCTCTGTGTCCCACCCAGGGCTGGCCAGCCAGCGCCGTGTGCCTGGCCGTGCGCAGGTGGCCGTCTCTGCAGCCCCATGGCTCTGCTCTTGTGACAGCAGAAGTGCTCCTCAGGGGGGCCAGCAGCGACATGCCAAGGAGAGTTATGGGCTTCCCCTCCCAGCTCTCAGTGTGGGCAAACATGGTGCGTAATGACTGAGGTGCAAACTCCAGTGAATGCCAGACAGCCACGGTGCCAAAACTGAACTGGGTGATATTTTTCATCTAAGGCTTTTTATAACAGGAGAAAAGAAAAAAAAAAAAAGAAAAGAAAAATCCCCTCCTGATTTTGTGGTACCAAAATGTTTTATGAATTCATGCCTTTTCCCCTGAGCAGTTAATTTAGACAGGGTAAAAGCACCCAATAATAATATCAAAGCCCCTTCCGGTCCAATAATTTCATTCCATTAGGTTGGAAAATAAATGTTTTCCATTATTTGCCTTGGAAATAGGTCTTAATTTAAAAATAAATTAGTTAATTTACCTTTCTGTATTTTTACATGTGTTTAAAGATGGCTAACCCTGAATTTAAAATATCATATAAAAATGCCTATTTATTTTCACTCTCATTTTGCAAAAATCTTCTTAAAAATTCATTTAAGTGGAAAAGAAAATCTCCTCCCCTTCATTTTCTTTGCTTTATCAATCTTAAAAAAGCCAAGAAAGCAGAAAGGGAGAAGTCAAATACAATCTAAATCTCCTCACTTACAGTGAAGCCTGTCTAGGGGGCTTCCACTGGTATCTCTGAGCAATGTCACTTTCCCCAGCTCCCTTTGGCACCTTTGCTCTTCCAGCCTTGGACCAATCCCTTCCAGTTTCCTGGGCATAGGTGTCTCAGCTGAACTGCTCAGGAGCTGCACCCAGCTGTTCCTGATCCTGGTTTGATTCTGAAGACAAGCATAAGAAATTAGAGAGTCAAGGAACCAAAGGGAGTTTGGAACATGGATAAAAATTGGATCAGTTTTGATTGTTTTACTCCAGTGACTTCATAGACCAGTTCCTGTTTTCAAGGGAGATGCAAACACTGATGTTTTCCAGTGAGATACTCAGCTCTTTCTTCTCTTCAGTGTCAGACTTGGGTTTCTAAACTACTCTCAAACTATCTTGAGAGTATTGCTTAGATGTGATACAGAGGCCCAGATTTTGCTCAGTAAAGAACATCTCTTCAAACTGGGAGAGGAAAACAATGCAAACTGAATGGATTTCTTTTTTTTTGTTTCAGTGTGGTTGGACGGAAGGCACAGGAGCTGCCCCATTCTTATACCACTCAGATGCTTGGCTGTGATTTCAAGATCTGGAAAAGCTCAGCAACTAACTTAAACCAGAGCAGCTTTTAATTCAAGGGATCTTGAGGCACACCAAAATACACATTAAGCAGCTTTTTGTACAATTTTGCACATGCCCTGTTAAGCCAATTTCATAACATTCAGGTGAGGAACTCCTAGCAACAGTTTCATACAGTGCTTTCAGCTGCTGTGTGTTAGTTTCTTTGGATTCATCTCCCTTTCTTTCAGAGAGGGTCTTCTTAGGAACCAGGTCACAGTCAACAGGCCTAAAACCAAAAGGCCACATTCACATTTGGTGAAAAACCAAGGTAATGATGATATAGCTGGTTGAATTGGTCCCCAAGAACTCAAAAGTGGGGAAAGCCTCTCAGAGTTTGTTGAGCTTGTAATCCCTCATGGGAATGATCAGCAGTAACCAAGCAGGAGGAGCCTTGGGACAGCAGAATGAAAGGGAAAAATGCTTTTGAGTCTCATAATCTTAAGGCAGGGAGGAAAGGCAGTTGGGGAAAATTATGTAAAACAAACAGGCATCACACGAGGTACAATAAGAAGAGAGTTGAAAGAAGGTAAGATGGATAATTAAGCAATAAGACACGACAGACTGTGTGTTTCTGGGTGATTATTGCATGCCTGCTATGATGTTCTTTAGGAGCAAATTTATGCTGCACTAGTACTAGAGTCACCCCCCCAGGGGCAGGCTGGCAGGAAAGTCTAATTGTTATTACAAAATTAACTGTGAAATAAAAATAATAATAATAATGATGATGATGATAGGAAGAAAAAGGGGACAACCTCCCTTTGCACAGTGTTGTTTGTTAGAATGTCTGATGGGAAAAGAGATGACATCACCCAGAACTGATCATCAGAGGGAGGGCAGTCACATCACAGGGAGCTATTCCCTGGCTGCATTCTGATGATGTGCTGGCTTTTGCATGGCTTTGCTTCTTTCTCTCTTTCTCATTCCTTGGCCTAGGCTGCCTGTCTTCAGGTACATCCGTCTGCCAAACTTAACTTCTTTTTGTGTCAAGAACTTGTATCTTTTATCCCTTTCTGAAAAATCGCGATTTTGCTCCTAGTCTTATTCTATTTCTCAAATCTGGTAAAAAAACCCAAACAATCCAAAAACCTCTAACCGCCCCCCCCCCCCCCCCCGTTTGAGATCAGGAAAATAATGCATACCCTGGCTGTGGTCCAGGAAGCATGGTATTTCTTTGGTGTTTCCTCTACAAAGTTTCTTTTTTTTCCTTCTACTTTGCCACCTCAATCTCCTACATATCCACCTCCTTCAGCAAACCTGGATTGGGGCTCAATACTATTTCTGCATTGAATGGGAAGGAAGATAATATACCAGAAAAGAAGGGATTATCTTCTTTAACTGTGTAGCAGTGAATAATAATAAAACAGTTATTCAGACAGATGCTCGTAGCTTACCTGGTGTTTCATTGGCACTGAGCACTGTTTGTTATTCTCTGTTTGAATGAATTTGTTTGGGAAACTTCCATGTGAAATGTTTTCAAAACCAAACCTCTTATTCCTATGTCTCTAAATAGAATGCTGTCATAAATCCACATTTATGTCACCTAAAATAAAAAAATAAGTACATTTTTGCAAAGTAAAAGAGATTCTGAGATTTCCATGGGAATGAATTTCCTGTCCTTTGTTGTTGTGATTTATTTTTTATTTAGTTTATTCCTAAGTAAACTGCTGGCCTAACATAGATTTCTGATATCAGATAATGACTCAAGAACATCTAGTTGCCTTGGATATATCTATCTGAACAACTCCATATTTAGAGTTTTGACACACCTTGAATTTTCCCTTAAAGGCAAACAAGGTTTGAGCAAAGAAAACAGACTTCCTCAAACAGCCCCTACTGTCATTCATCCCTGCTGAGACTCCAACATCTGTTGGGAACCTCTATATCTTTATCTGCTGAGTGGTGATATTAGGACTCTGCTCTTGATAGCTGCTGTAAAAACAGGAGACCAGCTAAGACTGGATGAGACCGAGGTCAGCAGGAGAAGAAGATGCACAGAGAAATGAAAGGGCATACCCATGTTCACATCAGAAATAGTAGCAAGATCAGGATTGGATTTCAGTCCATCTGAAACTCAACCCAGAACTGTGCCATTAAGGGATATTTTGATTTGTTGTCAGGGAGCATGGGGGAGGACAAATCCAGCTCACTACTCCCCCCAAATCAATCATGTTCATGTCAGTTATATTTATCAAAATGAAAAAATGGTCAATAAAACTATGTTATTGAAAATAAAACTTTTCTCAATTTAAAACCAAACCAAAACAACAAAACACAGAAAAAATCCCCAACAGCATAACAAACTTGAAAAGTAATTTAAGTTCTATAACTTCATTGTACTTGCTACATTAGGAAATTAGTATTTTTTTCACATGCCACTCCATATTAACATCATCTTTTCAAAGGGATGAACCTGTGACCTTTAACATCAAAGCCTGGACTCCATCCTTAGATGGAGAAATGACCTGCAATACTTGTTATCCTTAGGTGACTCAACCAGTGCAATGTATAATGATATATATAGATATAGATATAAAATTTTATCTATATAAACACATGCAGACATGCATATATACTGCTGTAGAAAGAGAAGAAAATGTATCTCAGGAGGGAAAGAATTAAATAACCCACCAGTAACTGAATGCAAAGTTGCTTATGCAGACATTTTCTTTTAAAGATATGGTCTCTGTCTATGCAGTAAGTACACGCAGAGACTTGCTGTATCTGGATTGACAGCTCTGGCATTATACATTTGTGGGGAAAGGTTTAACAGCATCATGAAATTACTTGGAAAAACTTAATAGATGGAATTGTACCTTCTTAGCCTCCCACATTTTCTAAGGTAAACTGAAGTGGGAAATTCCACAAGGCTGATAAACAAATTTCTCCCTCATGGACACTGTTAAGCCATCATGTTGAAAGTCTGGGAGTGGGGACTGATACTCCCAATTTGAAGGGAGAAAAGAAAAATATCAAGGTGATTCTTTTCCTCTTCTGTGGCTGTAAAGAAGTTCCCTTGACCCTCTCCACACAGCACAGTCACAAAGAATCAGAAGCACCAGCCCCAAAAGAAGTAAAAATCAAGAAAGAGACAGGGTTGTAGAAAGGTTCACAGCAAGGTAGGACAGATGATTTGGTTTTGAAATGTTTCAAACCTGCTGGATCTGCAGAGTTCACAGCTCACCAGCTGCCTCATCAAGAAAGACCAGCTGGGTACTGTGCAGGAAGAAGCTTAAAAGCGAGCTGCATGTGAGGATAATGAAATGGATGAGGGGGGAGGCTGTTTCTCACAGAGACCAGAGTGGTAGACACTGGGAATTTGTATATTTATTTCCAAATTCTGTTTTTATTTCCATTGTCTTCTGTTGTAAAATGATGGTCTCACTGCATCTCAAAGCAAAGAAATCAAGCTCAAGTATCCCAATCAAGTTCAGTGTACAAACCCTTCTCCTTCTATCTTTCTAACACCCTTGCCTTCAGGTACCTGGACAATGTAATGGAAACATCCAGAGCCCAAGGTCTTCAGGGTGTCCATCAGAGGCTCTTTTACCTGTTGCTGTGGTTCAACAGGTGACAATCAGCTTTTCTCCTTCAGATTAACCTGACAGATGTGTCTCTGCTCTTTGGGGAAGGTGAGGCAGAGAGAAAACAGAATTGAGACCAAACTCAGTTCAGTGAAAAGGTGCTAGGGATGAGCTGCAGTGATTCAGTTGTATGTGGGATCTGCACAGAGGCAACATTACTGGAATGGCTGGTGCTGTCCCTTGGGCATGGAACCATGGTACCAGCAGGCTCTGGCTGGAAGGCAGGGTAAAACATGAAGCAGGCATTCCAAGAGAAGACTGTGGGCTCATCTTTCCCAGAAACCTGGCAAAATACACCTAAAGTCAGGGAAATCTCTTCTTGGCTTATTAGCCAATAGAGCAGTCTCTCCCTCCAGAATTTTCTTGGGAGAAAATGAATCCAAACATCTGTACATTTGTAAATCAATGCAATAGTTGATGGTCTATTTCAATTTCCACTAAAGAAATTGTTCTTGAAATAAATTTTTGCTTTTTTTTCTTCCTTCACCTCTTTTGGCTTGTCCTGCTGTCACTTGCACCTTGACTGAGATGTTCCCCCTAGCCATTTTTTCCTACTTTAATAAAAAATTGTTTCATCTGCTTTTCTTTCTTTCTTCACTTATTGAGGCTGGAAATATACTCATAAAATTCTTACTGGAGAGAAAAATTATAAAGAGATTCCACCCCAATGTGGTGGAGTTCTAATTGCTAAAAAAGATACCCAGAGCAGGAAGTATTCAACTCTTGCTGACACCCCACTGCACCTACCCCCAGCCAAATTTTTCTTATGATTTTCAGGTCAACCATGTATTTGAGAGCCTCCATGCAACACATTATCATTTTACTCATTCAAGTAAATTTTCTTTGCAAGCTTTCTGTGTAGCCTGAAGCCTACAGCTATTTTTGAATCTTTCTATCTTTCTAAGGGCGAGGCAGAGTCAAGTTACCTTGTCATCAAATTCTCATTTTGGCAAGAAGGGTGGTGGGGGTGAAGAAACAGAGACTTTATAGCAATAATCACTAACCAAAACACTTCAGAGTGCCTGAACTTGTTACTTTGTCTGTTCAGTTATTCGACAATATGTCAAGCAGAAAGAAAACAGCTCAATTTTTCATGAGCCTGGTTGCTTTCTGAAGTTAACAACAGCACAGCAACTTGTTTGAACTAGTAAATGGAGGGAACACGCTATTAATACCAGAGTCACAGTACCCCGTTCCCCACAACCCACCAGATGTCTGAATTTAAAGTGTCACCTCACGAATCACATAAGTTTCTATTGGCAAAATCTTGGTCTGTGTTCCAAATGCCCTAGAGGCACTGAGCTGTTCTTGCAAGGTCTTTGATATAGTCTGTTAGTAATATGGTTCTAAAAGGCCATGTGTATTTATGAAGCATTATTATTAATATAGCTCCCGTTCCCATCATTGTTTTATTATTTTTGCCTTCTTTCTTTCTAGGGCAACTAGATAGTTCTGGAAATTGAAGTACTGTACAAATCCTTTCACCTTTCTATCAGCCCAGTTTGGTATCCTGCCTGCTGCCTTGCTGGTAGGTGGTATGGCATAGCTATGTGCTCACATCAACACTGCAGTTTCTAAAGAAGAGTGATTCTAGGAAGAGTGAGATTCTGAGAAAACTGTGAAGGAAACCAGAATAAACCCATTCCCTCTGGAATCTGGTTGTGTCAAATTTTAAATTTAAAAAAGACTCAAAAGCCCTAAATGTTTATGCCAAAACTTTCTTGGTCTTCGTCAAAAAGTCAAAATTCCTGTGGAAAGAAGACACTTTTCAAGAAAATGTACATTTAATTGAAGTGTCAAAGCTTCAGTTTCCCAGTAAAGCCAGTGTTGACTACAGCTGTTGCAAAGCTGAGACTGCTGGGCAGCTCCACCTCCTCCTGCCTTGAGATTGTCCTGGGCCACTGGACATGATACAAGGATCTTGCATGGTGGAGAGAAGAAAATCAAAAGCTTTGCTCATCTGAGCCATCAGGTAATAAGAAAGAGCTGAGCCTTGGTAGGGAAAGAAGCTGAGAAGGAATTGGAGACTCAGGAGCTTATGGGCAGAGGAGAAATTGAAGGGAGGCAAGATGCCAAAGGGATGAAAAAGGGTTTATGTGGAGGGAGGCAGACCTGAACCCTGCTCTGGGTCTGTGCAAGTTCAGCCCAACATTTTGGGTCAGAGTAACCTCCTAAACAGGTCCTTTATTCCCATGATGAAAAGCTTGCTCTACGACCTGTGCTCTGGTGAAGACATCCATTGCAGTCCCAGGAGCCTTTCCTTCAAGTCAGCCAAGAGCCTGAGGAAAGGAAAATCCATTGGCTCTGGTTGCAGAGACCTCATGCATACACATACCTCTACATGAGGGTCAGTGCCACTCCCAGGCATGCTGTGCATTTCTTCATTCTTCATGGTTTTTTTTCTTTTTTTTTTTTTTTCTTTCTCTCTTTTTTTTCTGAGATCTAAAATTAAGGAGTCATGCAGATGGAAAACATCTGCCTGTTCTTTGTGCACAGAAAAAACATAACACATGGCAGGGATGATAAATAATAATAAATAATGATGATGATGAAAGCATTTGGAGAGGCACAACTGTTTGATTTGTCCAGAGCAAGCATCACACGCTCTCTGTCCAGGCTAAGAAAGATAAATAGACCACTGTGGTTTGTAATTTTGCAAATGGCACACAATTTTGAGGCATTTAGGAAGAGCAGATGCTGAGCATGGCTTGACTTTTCATGGGTTTGCTCATTAGTGCCTAGTCAGAGGCTCCTCAGGTGTGCAAAAGAAGCCTGACCTCTCCTGAATGCAGGTCTATTTATGTATGAGTCACAAATCACTGTCTCTCCTAAAACTAACACAGCTAGGCCAAAGAATGACATAGCCTCCCAATGATGTAATACTCTATTTTCCACCTTGTTACCTAATACAGGGTTATGAAATCTAATCCAAGGGACAAGTCATATATTTACTTCCCTAAGGTTATCACAAAAAAAGGCTAGCTTTTCACCCAGAAGACATAATTATTGGTGTCTCTCAAAAATCCATATAGAAATCAGCTCTAATTGTATCCCTATGGATCTCACCTGAAAATCATAGATTTTCATCAGGGTCCACCTAAAAACTTCTTCCAGGTTTTGGTTTGTGCCTAGTCATCTCAGACTGGAGGTAATGATGTTGTAAAACCCAATGAGTGCTATCAGATGGAGAGGGACAAAGAGGATTATTTAATGAGTTGTTGGGTCTCAGGTGAGTTTCCAGACTGCAGGTGTTCTCCTTAATGTCTGCCATCAGGCTGGTGCTCTCCTGCCTTTCTAAGCAACTAGGCCCAAATGAATCCTGAGTCTGGGAGGATCTGAAGCTGTGACATGGTGGGGAAGGAGTACTGTGAACTCCTGGACAAAGAAAGGTCTCCATCCATGTGAATGAGAGCATTCAGTCAAGGGAGAAGGCGATTCCTGTACGTGTGTGCATGCAGGGCTGAACACTGATAAAGAGAATGTGTCAGGACCATGTGTATTTAGGGCTGACTGAACAATATGGCAGGAAAAATTTCACAGGACAGTGACATTCTGGTGTACCTTCAGACTTTAGCTGTTTATAGGAGGTACCTCTAAGAGCCTAAAATCTCAGCTCCCATCCAGGGCAACCATCCTGTAATGTCTCTATTAGGATGATCCACAAATGGAAATAGCATTGAAAAAGCCCCAGAACTAACACTCACAACAAGCCATGGTGTCTGTGTGCGTGTCTTTGTGTGCAACTTGCCAGTATGTTTGTGTGAGTGTAAACACAGCATAGCATTTACTTTGTGTGCGCGTGTCTGCTGGAATGATTGAAGCTTAAGATTAAAAAAAAAAAAGAAAAAAATGCAAAGGAATTAGAGCTGAGCAACCCAAGAATGATGATGCAATGATATTGCAGCAGCAAAAGCAAAATGATCTGCTAAAAATACACCAGAGGGATCTAAATATTTCCATAAACAGATGGAGGTCGGAGCCCAAATGTAAGAGAAAAATGCAAGTAAAGGAAATTGTATTTGACAACCATAAGGGTCTTATAGTTCTTCTGTGTCTTTTATCCCAAAAGGTTTTTTTACAGATGCTCACACTTGGGCAAAAGCGGAGTCTGACCCCACAATGCTTTACTCATGTGAGTAACCCTAATTTATGTTCGAAGACTCAAAGGGGCCAATGAGCAATACCTTGTATGAATTCTTTTAGAGGAGGCATCTGGCAATGCTTTATAATGAAGGCTGCAGAGGAGTTTTCACTTTAAACCTCTCTTTTATTAATTCTCATAATTTTTTTTTCTGCTTCAGAACTTTTACATAGTCAGTTGAAGTTTTCCAAACATAATCCATGCCTGAATGTGAATTTTATTTGGATGCATGAGGAGGAGCAGCTTCAGACTGACTGGAAAAATATGCTTTCCTGTAACCAAAAAAGTTCAAGCTTCTTCCTCCCTATTTGTTGCCCCCTTATCTAAACAAATGAGGAAAGGCTAAATTTTTTTTCTGAGTTGTCCTGCAGGGAGACAGAGATAGTGATGTTTGGTGAAGTTTCAAAATCAAAAACATCCTAGAAATATTTTTAGCTTGTATGTTGCTGAAATTCTGAATATGTTCTGCAGGGGTGAAATTCAGCTGCTATAGTAAGGGTACCAGAGAGCTGTATGACATGGACTCCTTAGAAACCAGAGCCTGTGCTCCAGCCATACTTTATTCTTGTCCAAGCTCACCTAGCTATGAGAGAGAACCTGACTTTCTGACTGGAAAACCAAAACCAGGTGTGATACCAGCTGTAGCATCTTTCTGTGGACCACCTTGGCTCATGATAGAATTTAGGGAGGATTAAAGAGCATCATCACAACCCCTCTTGTGTCTGGAAATTGCAGTCTCACTACTTGAATGAAGGCTGAGAGGTACACAGGCTAGGGAACCTCGACTCTTGAGCTTCTGCATCTCTTGTTCCAAGCAAGGATTAAACCTGGTGAACCCACACCAAGATGCATTTTGAGTGGGGGACAAACAACAACCCATTTGAAAGCTTCTATACAAATTCTTTCTTCTGGACAAAGCAAACTAGTTCACTTTCAGGAAGTAAGAAATTTATTTGAGCTATTTTTGTTTGTTTTATTTTCAGCTCTTCATCATGTCTCATAATCAGCCTAGACAGAGAAGGGTAAAATGTTGTTTCAAGATGTAATCCCCCCCCAACCCAAATATGCTGAAATGAATTACTTTGAGAATACTTGGCTTTAAAGTTTCACGTTTCACACTCTTCTTTCTAAACAAGCATCTGTCCAAACCAACATATTTCTAGGAAATTGCATTTCTTTTAAATGAAGCTTTTCAGTAGGAAAATATCTTATTGGAAAAAATGTGTTCTGATCTCTTTTTCAGACAAACAAGAGTGACCATTTCATACTGTGTTAGGAAGGCCAGGCTCTCTCATCCAGCCTTTCCTATGGATGCCTCCAGGCAGCTTAGTGAATATGATTTATTCTTTGGTTTAGTTTAATCCTTGCTTTGTGCACTGCACAATTCTGCCTTGGTACATTGTATGAGTGCCCCAGTCTATAGGAACTGGAGCAGAAGCTGTGTCAGGTCCCAATCCAAACGACTCTGTCATTCTAACCATGTCATGCCATACGCAACAC
Source organism: Molothrus aeneus (assembly GCF_037042795.1). NCBI lineage: Eukaryota > Metazoa > Chordata > Aves > Passeriformes > Icteridae > Molothrus > Molothrus aeneus. The sequence continues at coordinate 23,762,485 of NC_089652.1, forward strand.
AAAGTAAACCTATCAAATTCCATTTAACCTAATGTAATTTAACTATATTCATCATTATGATGGTGAGAACTAAGCACCTATAATTATATACCCAAAAAAGGAGGTGGAGATTCTTAAATGTGAGGCTTGAGGGCCTGATCACAAGACATTAATGTAAAAAGGACCTCAGGTTCTGTTTTAAAATGATGAAAGATCAGTATAATGCTCTGTGAAGATACCAGAGAAAACAGGGTTTTTTTTGTCCCTTCAGATGTTGTCTGATGACAGATAGTAAATTTCTTTTTGGGGAATAGTAGATCCAAAAGTATAGCTTCTTGCTTGTTTAACATCTTAAAAAAAACCCACCAAAAAACCCCAATCAAACAAACAAAAACCAACAAAAACCTGCAACCTATACACTATACACTTGCCTCATGTTCTGTGCAAAGGCAGTAGAGATTTTTCTTCCACCACTCTTGACAGTGACAGGAGAGGTCAGACCTCCTGCGTTGCCCAAACCAAAACATTCCAAGCCTCTGCTTGATATTTGTACTGTTGTATAGCTTAAAGTAATTTTTGTTTCACCTGTTCTACCTTCTGAGTGCCTTGCTTCCATATGGTGATACATGCCGTGTCTTTGCTTCAGGGGGCACAAACAGCATCAGGAAAAAAGCTTTATGAAAACACAGCAGAAATGGGTTGGTGACGCCCTAAAGATTTGCATTGGGGAAGCCTTGGTTGGCTGCAGACAGCTCCTCTCCCTTTGCTATGTACTGAGGTAAACTCCCAGCCTGGGCTTGGCTCACTCTCTCTTGTGAAGAGTCACTGCTGATGTTGATTTATTTAGCGGTTGAGTGGTAGGTTTTGGAAGAGGCAGGAGGAAGCTCTCCCTTCCTGTTCACACACAGCTGTTCTCCTCTGAGACCCATCTGGATTCACTGGAGGACAACTGGCCTTTGCCAGAACTCTATCGTAGGCAGTGTTTACAGCTGTCCTGCATGGAAGACCGGTGTGTGGTCTGAAGCTATCGATGGAGAAGAGAGACAAGTGCATTCCACAGAATTTATTCCCTCCACAGCTTCCGGAGCTCCGCAGACTCCGTGGTATCAGCTGATGTGACCCCCTTGGACCTGGGTGAAGCAGAAGACTGGCTGTGCAGGGCTACTGGTGCTCCTTGCAGGAGCTATCATATTGTGCACAAACTTTATCCCTTGGGAAGGACTTCAAGCCAGCCTTTGCCTTCAGAAGCAGCCAGCTCCCGTGGTATTCGGAACCACAGAAAAAAATTCTCTGGCAGAAGCAAAGCTGCATGTGTACAAGAGCTCTCTGTGCCTGGAGAGATAAGTAAGGGTTACAGGAGCTTCAGGAATTCACCTTTTTTAAGAAACCTGCCAAGAAAAAAAAGGCCCTGCAAAGTTTACATCTTTAAAACATAAGGACAAAATAAAAGTATCTTCAAAGCTCCTGATCTGTGCAGATGAGAAGAGGCTGGGAGCAAGGAATTCACCTGTTGCAATGCTGTGGAGGAGTTCTTCCCTCACACATCCCAGCAGAGAGGGCAGCCCCACCTCTCAGCCCATTCCAGAGGTTATGAACGGGCCTGGTTTCAAAGCTGTTTGCACACAGAATTATCCAGTCTACTAACAGTGCCTAGGAAGCATGGAGCCAGCTGCAAATTGTGGGTGGCATCCTCATACTATTAGTGGTGGCATTGCCACACAGGTGGATTCCAAGAGCATTAAAACCTTTGAGCTCTCCAGGTCAGTGAAGCCAGGCTCCCATTACAGACAGCAGATTGTCCCCAGTAACTTCTGCAGCAAACCAGCTCATGCTTGTTCTCATCAAAGTAGGCAGACATGTTGCAAGCCAAGTGACCAAATGGCTTATGTTTCCTTGGGATCTTCTGCCTAATACTGGGAACAGGACACATTGCAATGACCCTGTTGTCTTTCTGGTTTAGTTTTTGTCTTCTCTCCATGCATTTATGCTTTTTAAACCAAAGAAAGACTTTTATGATAAGGCCTGAAGACCTGGGGAAAAGATTCTGGTTTCCTGGATTATTGCAGTACCAGGACCTGGAATGACTGTGAAAGTTCTTCCCTGCTTTCCCTGAACTTCACCCTACTTTATGTTATTTTCAGTAGAGGACTGCAGAGTCCTTTACTGGTCCTCTCAGAGAAAGGCATGGGCAAATTCCAGAATAAACTGGGAGATTTGTGGAGACAAGCTCAGGCCTCTGTAGCATGGAGTTGCAGTGGAGAAAATTGATCAGCTCTGACTAAGTTTATTTTTAGTTTAACTCAGAATGTGCTGAAGACATCTGAAGCACAATGACAACATGAATCTAAGTGAGTCTGTATGATGGAACTAAATGGATAGTCCATCAACCAAGACAGAATCCAAAAGAACTTCATTTCTATCTTTCAGGAGACCATATGCATGGCTCCTCTGGAGGTTTATCTATCTCCAGTTTAAACCACTTGGTTTCATTCAAGTGTGTCCATTCTGCTCTGAGCTACACCCACTGACCTGAGCAGAACCACATGAATGTTAGCAACAAAAAGTGAACAAAGCAGGATTTAACCCTCTTTCTTTTTCTTATACACTTTTCAATACATGTCACAAAAAGTAAAATCTCAGAAATCTGAGATTAAATCTGACATTAAATCTGGAAATATCTGTCCATATTAGACCACATAATTCACCAAATGGAAAGATGGAGATTCTCCAGGATTAATAACATGGAAAAGTACATTATTTGATGTGATAAATATTTGGAAGGCAACTTTATTGTCAGGAGTATAAGGACCCACCCGTTACTTGGAAAATCAGGACAAAGCAACAGAATATCTCACTTTAAGGAAAAACATCAAGGAGAAGAAAGGAAGTTATCCAAGAACTGGGGAAACTTGACCAGGGCCTGCAGGGATTTTAAGTTGCAAGACTGTTTGTTGTTTGAACTGAGTCACACCGATGTAACAGAGAATTTGTCCTTGGCAGCAGAACTGTTAGAATGGAGAGTTAATTCTCCCTTGTGTCAACCCACTGAATCCAGGTCATCATGTCTTAATTAAAGTGTACATGGTATGAAATATCATTGAACGTCAATCCAGTTCCTTAGTGTGCAGAATGCTATGTTTATTTATGGGGTTTGGCAATCACTTTTGGAAAAAAAATAAAGATACTCCAATATAAAGTTCGTTCATTAATGGGAGGAAAACACTGTCATGCCCTGGATTCTGTTCTCAGCTGGTTTGGTGAGATTTCTGCCTAGGGGTCATTTTTTTCACGCATTAAGGAGGTTCTTTGCTACCTCAGCTGGAGACAATTTGGTCTTACTGGGATGATGATGTGTGCATTGATAACGTCTAAGAAAGAAAAGACACTGCCCTTGTCTCTCATGCAACATCTAGAAGAACCACTTCTCTGGGTATCCACCCAGCCCTGGGGCAGAATTCCAGCCAAACCTGGAAATTCATCACATTCAAAAACACTCCCTGAAGTCTGATGCACAAAGGATGGACAAAGCAGCAAATGCCCTAGCTGTATATGTTGAAATATTACATATATCTAAGGAATAACTGCTATAGTGGTCCAGCCAAGGAAAACAGCAGAGCAAGTCAGATTGGTAGAGATGGGATAGATAGAGAAAGTGCCAAAATAAATAAGGTTTGATTATGGCTACACGCTGTCCTCTGCCTCTAATTTTCTCTTGCAGGGAATTTCCTAGAAGAAGGCCAGCATAAATGGTCATGCCTAGCTCAATAGTTCTCTAAAGTTAACCCATTCCTGGTTTGTGGGATTGTGCCCTCAACTGGCTTTCAAACACAATTATATACATCAGCTAAGTTCTGCTGAGGTTTTTGGACAAAAAAACCAATGAATCTATTTTTCCTTTAGAAAAAAATGCAGTGAGCAGAAAGGCATTTTTACTTGTCCTGTTGATGCTCTGCAATTGGGTTGTTTAAACCCAAGAGGAGTTAACCCAACAGAACACAGAAGTTGCTGGAATGACTACAGAGCTCTCTTCCTTATCTGGATCCCCATCACAACAGTCCAAGAGGGAGGTAGCAGCAGAGATCTAGGAAAAATCCAGGTACTTTACCCCACTACCAAAGTGCCTGAAGTGCCTAATTTATTTTTCAGATGCCTTTGCTTGGAATGTTGGTGGGTCTTATGTTTGAATTTTTTTTTTGGTGCATGTGTATGTGTTTGTTCTTGTTGGTTTGATTTTTTTTTAATTGACAGTAAGACGATAGAAATTTTACCATGAGAGTTTATTTGAAACAGGTTCATTGCACTTGAGGGTCAGAGCTGAAGAAGACAATTTCCAGGAAAGGGTAAACAGAAGGCCCTTGTGCACTGTACCCTGTTGCAAGAGCCATACTTGCAACTCCTTGCAGGGTGCATTCAAAGGTGCCGTTGCTTGAGTCACACCAAAGGAAAAAAATTTCTGGGACCCCTGTAATGTTATAACTTCACAGTAGCCTATGAATTTAGAGATAAACTGCAAGGAGAGCAAGCTTAAACTTGTACAGGATAAGAATGCAGTCAGTTAATATACAGTCCATCTTCCCTCTGTCTCTGTCCAACCAAATTAAATACACAAAAAGAGACTGCTCTGTCTCCTAAAGAGCTTTTTCCCCAACAGTCTAAACTGAAATGAGAATAGTTGAAGGGCAGGCTCAGGAATGATTCATTAAGTGCAAAACAAGGGAAAATTCATACCAAATGTTCCTTGTAACTGCCCCGCTGCTTCCAACAGCCTTTCTTGTGTGCTGTAACTGTGGGGTCAAAGCTGGTGTTAAACTTTCACATGAGGTCTATACACATAAGTGTGGAGACTGTGTGCCTCTAAGATTCTCCCTGCAAACACCTAAATCCTGCTGTGCATTTCTTGGGTAGCCAGCTCCTGTAGTTGCCAGGTCTCCCTGCATATTCAGGCAAGTATCCATGTAGGCAGGTAATAACTAACTAGCTACAACACGCTGAGGGAAAAGCACAAGACCATCCCCAAAGCACCCCGCAAATTCCAGAAATCCCCAGCATAGAGAAAGTGCCACAGATTCACACCTGGGAATTTCCTGCTAAATGGTGGATTTTGCTCACAAAGTAAGCTGCACAGCCATTAAAGGTTTTGAGACTCTCGAGGCCTTTAAAATTATGGCAAAGAGAACTGTGTCTCAACACCTAAACTGGGAATTGCAGCAGCTGCAAAGCCTGAGCTGAAGAGAACTATGGAAGAATCAATCCATAACACCTATGCCTGCTTTTCTATAGAGAAATGCAACTCACATAAAAGAAGAGCAAATCCACAAAGCTCATCTTTGAACCCATCTTCTACCAGAAGTGGTGATGGAGGATATCTATGGTGTATGAATTGCCTGCAGCCCCAACCCCTTTGAGTGCAGTCCTACCAGAACTGCTGACACGTCTTCAGAGGGGGAGCTGCTAATAGAGACCTTATGTGACACTGTAGCTGTTTTATGCAAAAATTCATAAAATTATTAAAAGCTTCTGCAGAATCAAAGAAAACTCAAAATGAGAAGGGCCAACAGTTTTTTGGATGAAGCAATGTTATAGCTTGAATCTTGTTGCCAGGCTTGCCTGCTTCTCTTTTCTCTTTTAATTTGTTCAGACTAGTTTGAAATGAGTCAGTGATGGTGCTTCCTCAGGAGAGCTTTGTGGCTTCCTAGCTCTTGCTGTGAGAAACATCATCCTCATGTTTCGCCAGGTTTTGTTTAACCCAAACCTGTACCCTTCCATTTCCCTGTCTCTCAATAAACACATTGAAATCCCCACACTTTTTTCTAATGTCTCCTGGTAGCTTCTGGGCTTTTCCTACCTTTTCCCATCACTGGAGGCACTTCTACATAGAGACCTCTGAACAGGCCTTACTCTTTGGCCAAGCAGTTTGGGCATATGAGATTCTATTTTAGAAATCGTGTACCTGCCTTACTGAACCAGAGTTTGGGGTAAGAAGCCAAGCTAGGAGGCAGGATATGGTTCTGTTTGAAAGCAATATTGTGTTAATGCATATACACAGCTTTAGAAACGTAGCAGGGCTGTTATAGTGACATCTAAGGTTTCCCTAGACATTCCTGCTCTTTCCACCCTGTAATTTTATATAGTGAGCCAGTAAAATAAATGAACAGCAGACATAGGAATCTGCCTGGAAATACATTGATCCCAGTACTGAGGATCTGGACCCTGCTATAGGTCTTGCTTAGAGGCTGGTCTTCAACTTTTGTTGACTCATCAGACCTACTGATTTCATGTTGGCTGAAAATATAGGGTTTTTAAAAAATATATTATTATTTGTAGACTTTTTACAAGTAGTCCATAAGCTGGAAGTGGAGCCTATGGAGGTAGTTTATAATTTCTCCACTCAGCCTATTTTCTTCTTCTCCTTTTGCATTGAAGACTTCACAGGGTTTTAAGCTGGCAATTAAAACCACTGCAGCAGTTTTATTAGCCCTGCATGCCATCTTGTTCTACCCATGTTATTTACTTATGTTAATTAGTCAGGTATTAAAGAACAAACACAGCAATTAATTAGTGGTCTAACCAGAATTATAAAGAAATAAAGGCTTTTCATGGGTGTCAGATTTGAGTCACTCACAGAAGCTTAGAGTGAAAAAATGAAGAGGGATGAGTCATGGTCAAAAGAAGCATTTTCAGTCATGCAGTATGGCATCCAGATGTGTGGGAATTGACTACACTTTTAGTTTTCAGGGCACCTTCAGTCTTCTGACAGGTATTTATTCTCTCAAAGGGCTGGGTTTGACAGGGAGCAGCAAGCCATGTTGAGACTGTGCTGTTCAGGGAAGCTGGCTTGATGTGGTCACCTCAGGTGTTCAGGTAGCTCATCTTGGACATAGGAAAAACACCTCTACCTTGAGGCTGGACTTGCACATGATTCCCTGTCTCAGATGTCCCTGGATGAATTTAGATGTTTATTCTTTACTGGAAATCTGGACTTACAACTTTGGAATTGACTTTGTGCTAGCAAGGCAGTTTATGAAAAGGCAGCTATCCTGTGGTGCCTGATGGCCTGTGGATGTCACATCTGGGGGCCCTGGTAAAAGTAGCCCTGTCCTTCTCTTGTTTGTACCATGCAAACACCAGCTTAACCTGTCCCTCTCAGAGCCATTCAAAGTACATTACAGTTTTAATGTTTATTGTCCACTGTCTTTGATGGCCATTTGGGAAAAGGATTTCTACTCCATAATTGTTGTGCCACAGAAGGATGGTTAGAATCCATCTTATGAAAACATGGAAAGTGTTAGTGAGGGAAGGCAGAAAAGTGCAAACTTGCACTGAAAGTGCAAGTATCCATTTCTCTATGCAAAACCCTTACAGTCACCAGCTAACACTTGCAGCTCAATACATGAACAGCTCAGAGGTTATTTGAGGTTCATCAAAATGCTCCTTCTTGGCTTTGTAGTCCATGACTCCACTACAGAAAGATTTCACACCCTCTGGTAACCAATCTAGGCAGATAATGAGTCACCCCTGAGATAACAACCAGTGATGCCCAGGAACAAAGAGGATTTCAAGGAGAGACTCCTGGTGGCTGCAGACAGCATGAAGATGAACAATGAGAAATCATGCAGCATAGATGCACACAGCTCTGTGAAATGAGTGTGGTTGAAACTTTGGGATATTACGTTTTTTGGCTGCTCCAACTTGGAGTCTGCAGAACCTCTGGTGAGCATTTGAGCACACTGATGTCACTCTAAAGCAAAACCATGAGGAGAACCAGAGGAATCTGGCACGTACAAACATCACCGGACACGTAGCTGAGTAATGACCTCCCAAACAGCTGAGAAGAGCAGCAGATCTCATATTCACCCAGAGAAAGGTTGCTAGCCCCATCTATTGCTACCATTGCTGCTATTGTTATTTTTAATTGTCCCTTCTTGCCAGGGTGCTCTCCAGCCAAATGATGCATCTTAAAGGACACCATGGCATCCACAGAGCTCCCAGTGAGACAGCAGGAAATATTTGAGGGGTTCCCTCCTCTTGCTTTTGCTGCACAAGCTGTTTGAGGAGACAGATCTGTCAAGGAACTGAGAAACATCAAAAAATTAGACTAACCTCAGAACTGAAGCACTCAGCAGAAAAGAGGACAGAGGGAGGAGGTCTCAGACACTTGAGGTTATGCCTGAGGATGGCATGAGTCAAGCAAGGGTTGCAATGTGAAGGACAGATGTGGAGCTGCACCTGCCCATTTTGGGAGCAAACATCCTCCTAACACAGTCATTGTTACCAACTGACAGCTCCTACAGAGACCACCTCTGGGGCAGTGTGGAGTTCCCATTGCTAACACGGGGAGCTGAGGGCACTCAGTGTGATGCATTAAAGAACAAAAATAGAAGGTCTCAGCTCTGTAAGTGACTTCAGATGAAAGAGAGAAATACTACTTAGAATAGTGCAGCCATTCTGAACAATGCTTACATGGATGAGAGAGCTGCTATGACTTCAAGACTAAGAAAGTTTGCAAACTTTCTATTTCCTGTTTTGACATTGACATGGTTATTAACAGCAAAACAGACATGAATTTAGGGCAGACATGAAACAAGGCCTGAACTGAACATGTAATATTTTTTTTTAATTTTACTGAGGTAGGACTCCAAAGAATCTCATCCCTCTTCCTGAGTGATATTCCTCCCCTTTTACTTCTATTTAGCTTGTTAGCAGAAGAATGGGACCGAATTTGGTCCTTCAGCGCAGGCATACCCTGTTCATCCTGAGAAGCATGTAGCCCCATTGTGGGAGTGGGACCCAGGCATTCCACATGATCTGTTTGAGATGGGTGAAATAAACTTTATAGAACAGGGAGAACCACAAAAGTTACCAATACTGAAATTTAGTTGAGACACCAAAAATTAATTTTCTTACCATTGTGAAAAGCATCAAAGAAGGCATGCAAAAAGGGAGAAATGAGGATTCTGAAGATTTCCTCCAAAAAGGTAAAATAGCTATTTTCTCTATGTTGGGCAAAAAAGTTCCAAATCTGCCTAAGGAAGACAATCTACAGAATCACAGGTAATTTCTTGATGGCCCTTGATCTAGCCATTAAATAGGCCTGACATTGTTAGTGTATAAGAACTGGTGTTTTTGCAGCTTGTAGTGGCATGGCTGAAAGCCATATATAGAATTATATAGACAGGATGAAATGTTTCCAAGGGAAAACATGCACAATGAGAATATGCTCTGTTCTTCCCTAAAGCAACAGGCACTGTTGCCAAGCTATGCTCAGTCAAGCTGCTGTACGTACCAGGAAATGGGCTATCTTCCAATGTAAAGCTATAAAACAAGACAGATAAAAGGGGTTGAAATAAAAATAAAGGGAAAGTGGAAACTTTTTTCCTTGCTTATATTTCTCCCTAGACATGGCTAGCTCTTGGAAGATGCTGCCATTATTATCTTCACCACGGCATCCATGAGCTTTCACCATGCCAGGCTCTGGGGGCCTTGCCCATCTCCTGCAGCTCAGCAGGTGACCACCCATTCCACATGCCTGAGCAGCAATTTGCAGGTGGCTCAGAGCAGCATTGCTGAGCCAGTACCGTACCCAGTGCCTAGCTAAATGGGAATGAGAAATTACTCCCCTGGAACAGACCTCTTTTATTCCATGGCCTTTCATCAAGTTCTGAAGGGAAAAAGTGAAGATATTGAGGAGTAGCTATAGAAGGATCATGTCCTCTCCCCGTGCTTCAGTTTCCCCATTATGTGTCAGGGGCAAATATTTCACCTCAGAGCACTGTATGGATGGAACAGTCACTAAGTGCACAGCTCTGTCATCACCACAGGTTACTAACACATCATTGCACATATTGCTGTGTCTTCCCTCAGCCTTGATTGAAATCCAGGATGAAGTGAAGGGACGCACACACTGCACACAGACATTCACTCCTGTCCTTCAGAGCTTAGGTGTGACAAAAAGCAATTCTTTGCTATTAACTGCAACAGGTTCAGACAGTGAACCTGTTTTTGCATGGATGATGATGCCATTAACAACAGGGAGGGAGAATGGATGAGGAAGGACAACATTTCTCTATTCCCCCCCCAATTAAAATTTCCATTTGAAAACACCAAAAATGACACATTTTATCAATGCCAAAACATTATACTCAAATATTAAATGTAATAATGTAAATATGGAATAGAAAATATCAATACACATGGTACCTTATGCCCAAATATAAATGTAAGCTGGACAAAAACAACCTGTGAGTGAACAAATTGAAAAACTTGGAACAAAGTAAGATTTTCTTGCTGCTGTAGCAGCCTGACATTTTTCAGTCACAAATTTACTCGCGTCACATGTTCCCAAGAAACATTTTGCCTTGAAATGTCCCTTTCCAATGGAAAACAGCTTCTGTCAGAATTTTTTTTCAGCCAGCTTTGACTGTGGCCAGCAAGGGCCCATGGGGATCCTCTGGGGAGAGCTCAGTGCATTTGCTTGGGAGTACAGCATGCCCTCAAAAGATGGTGCTACAGATTAAGAATAGACAGCATGGGACCCAACTTCTCTGCTGAAAAAAATGAGGAGGAGGATGATTTTTTTCTTTAGCGTTGCTTCAGCACAATGCCAGGATATTCTGAGAACATGTGTCAGCACTGCTCTCTAAAACCTGAAGCACAGGCACACATGGGCTCACACTGAGGTCTGACATCTCAAGAACCAGCACAATCCTAGTGGAACTGAGAAGTGTTAACTAGAACAGAAGAGGTTTTGAGCCATGGAATTGGCAAACTCAAGGACATGAAGCTCTGGTAAGGGAGATTACTTGAGTTCTGATTTGTTTAAGGAAGTGCATACCTGTGTTGCTCTTATCTGTGTTTGGGACTTTCTTGAAGTCCTGTCTCAAGCAGATTTTCTGAAATCAGTTATGGTTGTGCTCCTTAACAGCCTGTCTTGGGGGATGACTAAGAACATATTCTGGATTTTGTGCTGTAAAAAGCTGTAAATTTGACATTTCCACTCCTTGTCCCTCCCCACTATAGCACTAAGGAATTCTCTGGAGATGGAGGATAGATTCATGTCACACTTAACCTTTGCCTCCCTGCAGAGTGTGAGCAGCCAGCATGTGCAGAGCCATGACTCAGAGTGAGGGTAGCCAGTGGAGGGAGATAAAATTGGGGCCATTTCAACAGTAGAAGCAGGAGGCTGTGCAAATTCAGTGAAGTCTTTTTTCAGGGGTAAATGACAGGAGGAAATAAGGCCTGCCCCTTCTCAGCAGGACTTCTCTGCTCTGGTCAGTGTCAGGCATGTAGAAGCAGATGAGAAGTCAGGTTTCCTCTCCAAACTGAAGGTGTTTTCAAGAGCCTCTGAGATTTCCAGCTTCTTTACCTTTGAAGCAGAGGAAAGAAGGTGATTTGATCAAAGTCTTCCAGTGAAGGTTTCCCTTGGAAATCCAGCTCCAGCTGGCAACAGCCAAGGTGGCCCTGGTTGCCTGATCTGCAGGTGAGGGAAAACTGGGCAAGAATCCATTCCAAGTCTGGAACAAATGGCCCTACTATAGTGAGCACAGTGGTGTGCCCTCTCTGAGGCTGGTTGGAAAGTGATAAAAAACACATAGGAGAAGGTGTAAAGCTGCAGATTCCTGTATGCTGATGGTGCAGACAGAGAGGCAAGCACAGCAAAATACATTCATTTGGTGGAGCTGCTGTAGGTTTGGGCATGGGGTTATTGCAAAGATATGATTTACATTTGGGAAATAAGAAATGCATGTGCCTATGGCTTTCTCACTTGCACCTGTGCTGTGCTACTGTGGAAGGTAGTGTGGTACTCCTTAAACAACCTTGGAACCCTCCCCTAGCACTTAACATCTCTCATTTTTGAAGCTGCTGGGAGTAGGACAGCAAAGGGGAATCAGGAAAGTGTTTTCTGGGCCAGATGCACACCTGATATTTCTTGACTGTTCATTTGGCTGTCTAAAGCCCCAGCATGCACTTGTAAATGCAGGCGAGATGCAAGATTGGGCATGAGGAGCTGAGCTTTGCTCACTGTGAGTTTGACTTTTAGCCTGATGTCATTATGAAGGTTTATTCAGTTTGTCAGTTTAATCTGCCAAGCCCCCCCTCCCAAAAATGCCCTCAGACCCTCAAATCTGCCTACTGTTGCAAAATCATAGCTTGTTATGATACTGAAAGGCTACAGAAACAGATGTGAACCCGTTATGAGGGAAGGGTGACGGATGGAATTTCACTTAGGAGTGACTGAATCTGTTAAAAAAAAAAGAAAAGAAAATAAGAAGGGCTCTAAGAAAATGCAACCAATAATTAATACAGGGATTGAGCTTGCCTGAGGCTACCTGGAGGCCCAGTGTTTAGGAGAGAGAAAAGAGGATTAGGTACTTGGCTTGTAAGAACAGCACCCATCAGCTCCAGCAGATAAGATAATCGCTACGAGAGCCCTGTGCCTCCTGCCTGGTGGCGTTGGCTGGCAGAGGGACTCGAGTTACCTCCACACGCCCACACGGGAGCACAATTAGCGAGGTGCTGCAGGCAGGGCTGCTTTCCTTGGAAAACCGAACTGAGCCCTGCAGCTGGAGGCCAGAAACTGGGAGGTGAGTCTGTTCCAGCAGGGAAGCTCCTGCCATGGAAGGGTATGGCACTGATATTGCCTCCATGCCTGCACAGATCAAAGGGGATAAGAGTCTGGGAACAGATTCCTTTCAGTGACATGAAGTGGCAACATGAACTCAGACCAGGGACAGAGTAAATACGTGTGTGTGGTGTGTGTGTGTGTGTGTGTGTGTGTGTGTGTGTGTGTGTGTGTGTGTGTGTGTGTTTAACACAGCATATAGGCAAACTCAAAGACTTTGCCATGGGATGTAGCTACAAGAACATTTAGCCAGGTTAAAGGGAAAACAGAAAGGCTCTGAATTTTCTGTTGAATACAAGTTTTTTTCACAGTAACTGGAATGAATTGTCATGGTTCTGAAAGAGATGCTAGACTCATTGATACCTAGTGCAGGCCAATATTGGTTATTAAACAGCAGACAAAGACCTGACTTAGGATCTGGGTTTGTTTCATCCCATGTGGGTAAATTCTAACATTTTACTCCTTTCTGGGGCCCTCCTGGTGCTGCTGAGTATTTCAACTGGGATATGGCAATAGATAGACCTTAGTTCTGCCATTATCTGTGATCCTATGAAATAATCCACCCTATCTCTCTAGAGAAATCTGAACTGCATCGTCTAGGGTATGTGATAAGTTTCAATAGTCTCTCCCCAGGGAGATACTTCTTGTATTTGTCTGGCTCTGCATCCCCAGGACACATCACTGGTGGGAATTCTTAATCCCACTGACAAAACCTTTCCTTGATGTCATGGTGCTTACTCATTGCTTGGAAACCTGCATATGCTTTGCCCTCCTAATCAATTTTTAGAAGTGGCTTGGTGCCATTTGCCCTCCCTTGATCCTTCCAAAAAAAGCAATTCCTTCCAAGCTGGGCAGTGCTGTCCCCCTTTGTCCAGCAAATAATTTATTTATAATTTTTTTGAGGACACAAAAGTTCTCCATCCAGATCCCCAGAGCTATATATACTTTGTGTGCCTTGTTCTCATATTAGGGCTTGCAAATAAGGAAAACATCATGCTGTGCTGGATCAAGCATTTCACAGCATCGTGCCCTGGCTCCCAAGACAGTTTGTGTTACTGGCCAGCTGCCTCTGCACATGGGTCCAGTTGCATCAGCCCCTACTCCTGCTCAGAAGTCAATGGGCCAAACTCTGCCCTTACTTGGATCCAGGGACAATCTTAGTGGAGTTGCAAAAGTAAAAACAAAATTAGAATTGTGCCTCCTCTTCTGTCCTCCTTCTCCAGGGAGGAGAGGCAGAAGATTAATGGCAGCTTGCTTTGCCCGGTGTTTTCCATCTGTGCAAAGTTATTCACCTTCTGGGATGGTCAGCCCAGGACTGTTCAGATAATTTTGGCCATGCTAATGCTTCCCAGAAAAGTTTATTTTGCATAGGTGTATGCTGAAACACCAGTCTTTTTAAAATGCATGCCCCAAAATGCTGGTGCTACTTGGTCACATGAAATACTGGTGAAGATGGTGAGATTTGAAAGTTTATTTCAGTAAGTTGCTCCTGGAATCAGGGATTTCATAATGAATTTCCATTTTTTATTGGTAGCCCACATAGCTCCAGAGGAAACCTTGAAGGAAAAAATAAATCCCTTGCAGCTCCAACACCAGAAGGCAAGTAAATCTCTTTCTGTCAAATGTATTTCTTCTTGAAGTCCTATAGGCATTCTCAGAGTGAAATAATTTTGGTGTCCAATCTATCTCCTTAGTTAAGAATTTACTAGCATTGCATAAGCTTCCCGTAACAAGGTAACCAGATACCAGTTGACTGGTAAAAATAGCTTTCCTGTGTTAGTAAATCCCTAGTTAACTTTCTTCAGCTGTCTTCAAAGATGATATTTAAATCTATCTTCTGGAGGCATGGAGGATACTGATACACAGACAGAGGTACATGTCAGCTCATGATAGTTTGTATTAATTACTAGGCTATCTGAGTGTTTGAACATAACTTTGGGAGTGATGGAAATCAGCCTCAAGGGAAGCGTTTGACAACAGGCTTGTCCTGGGATTCTTGAGAAGAAAAGGAAGAAAAGCTGAGATACTGAAGGGAAGTTGTTGGAGGGGCCTTCAAGATCTTGTCTTTGCAATGCCAGTAAGGTGAGAGAAAAAGAAATGCTGTGTGTCATACAGGAACTAGATTGCTTTGCAAGGAAGAGGTTGTTCATGTAAACCTCCTTATCATCCAGGCCAGGGTAATGTCCCTTGACACAAAAAGTCATGAAAACTGTTTCCTTGTGGACTTGGCCCCAGTATTTCCCTTGTCATTCCTTACCATGCAACAACCCTCTCTCTGCTGTATGACTGCTTGCCATCTTTGTGTCCTATAGCCCCTTCATCAACTCCTCTCTTCTTGCTACATCTTAGTAAGGGATCACACATCTGTTTTCAAACTCAGGACCTTTTGGCCAAGCACAATAGAGAATCGCTGGGAACACACTGCACACTGTAGCTTTTCACTTGTCAAGAGAGCATTAGTTGGCCCCTAGCTTCCATAATCTGCCATTGTTAATTGTGGAACATAATCTCTTGGAGGTTATACTGCACTGGTTGAAGATTGTTGATGGGGTCAGATGATCCACATGGAAGCATAAGCCAAAAGACAGTAATTTTAAGACCATCAAGATGATATTCTTTTAGAAGGCAAGGATACAAGTATTAGGCAAACTTGGGAACTGAAAGACTGAAACAAGGAAAACAATGACTCTGGAAAGTGGTTTGGAACAGTTATTTGAATAAAGGTACCATTTTTTTAATGGTCAGGGGAGTAAACCAAGGAGCTGTTAGGAAAAAATATAATTGAGGCAGCCTGGGGGAATGGTATGATCTGCTTAAACTCTAATCTACCAGTGCTTACAAGTATGGCTTTTGCTTTAATTATCCAGAGTTTAAACAGAGTCTTGGAGAACAGAAAGTATTCCAACTGACTGAATTGGATGGGCAAAGAATAATCCAAACTCTTGAAAAAACTCCTCCATGAGACAAAGTCAGTCTTTTTATCCCAGCATTTTGGGGGTCCTCTGGTGTCGTCTCAGAGGTTCTTGCTGCGGGCTTGGATCTTTTCACGGTCACCTCTGGCATATCCAGCCAGCACCTTGTTTTCCCAGCACAGTTCCTGACTGTCCTGACCCCTGTTTTCCGATGGGTTTGACTGAGGCAGCAGGAGGTGGGCAAAGTGACTTTTGGAAGGCTCTGCAGGGTGACTCAGCAGCTTGGCTCGGGTTACATGACCCAGAATCCACTTGGCACAAAATCTGCCTCTTCTCACTGCTGCTCTGCTGCTCTGCCTGCTGCAGCACAGCTTGTCCTCGCCCTCGCTCACCCCGACCCTTACTCTGGGGCTCTGCTTCATCTTCCTTTCTGTAGCCACCTGGACAGTTCTTAACTTGGCCAGGGCTTTTCCCTTTCAGCTCCTCCAGGTATCAATGATCCAGATAAGTTTGAGCTTTGGTCCTGTCTGAAGACAATAGATGGAAGGTACTTCTGCCCCACACTGCCATGTTGCCCCTGGCTAGTCGTACACTTCCCACCCCCATGCTCCTGTTCTGCATCAGCCCTTTGGAATTCTTTTCATCTCCAACCCTTGCAACTGACTGCTTCTTCCTGTCTGGATCGAAGTTGAAAGCTCCATTTGTTTAATTTGGCTTTTAATTGACCTCATCCAATGCTTGTTGATGTCTCAGCTAATCTGTGTTTCTCCTCTGCTTATCTAGTGCAGTCCTTTGAAGTCCCCAACACGATAAACTGTCCTGTAAGAGAGA
The DNA here is from genome assembly GCF_037042795.1 of Molothrus aeneus. NCBI lineage: Eukaryota > Metazoa > Chordata > Aves > Passeriformes > Icteridae > Molothrus > Molothrus aeneus. Next base: position 23,778,826 of record NC_089652.1, read on the forward strand.
ATGAAAGATGAATGAGACAAAATTTCCCATATAGCTCTCACTGCCCAGTTAATTTTTTAGTAGTCCTTCAACTCTGAGGCAAGAAGGAGAAGGAGGCTTCCAAAGAAATATAAAACAATTTATGTTCACCGTCACTTAGCTGGAAATTATTGTGACAACCTCTGCTAAATAGTTACATCATTCACCTCTCCATCTGTCAATAAAAGCAGGTAGCACAAGCCTGCTCTCCACAGAGGTATTGCAAAGCCTGCATCTCTCAGCATTTGTGAACTGTTCAGACATTGCTGGGGAGGATGGGAGAAAATATGTTGCTGCCATTGCTGTTTGCTGTTTCCTGTTTTGTCCAGGGCAGCTGGGGGAGTTAGATATGAAAATGCCACTGAAATGAGAGTTGGGGAGAAAAGATGGGTGAACATTATGGAAAGCACCTCAGGCTACCTCTTCACATAATCAAGCAGAATCACAGGATGGGTGAGGTTGGAAGGGACCTCTGGAGATTATCTACTCCAACCCCCTTGCTAAAGCAGGTTCATCTACAGCAGATTACATAGGATCATGTCCAGGTGGGCTTTGAACATTTCCAGAGGAGACACCGCAGCCTCTGTGAGCAGCTTCTTCTAGTGCTCTTACCTGATGTTAGCTAAGACATACCCCTTCACCCTGCCTGTGTCTGCAGAGAACAAAATGGGTTTGTCAGACTCCCTTGCTTGCCAGAAGCATGAGTTAAAAAGCCAAGCCAGGTCTGGCTTCTGATCTGAATTCAGTATTTTCAGGTAAATGAATTTCTGAGGTTATGAAGCTGGCTGGGACTTTGGGTCCCACCTTAAGTGCAAGTGTCACCATCTCAAGGCATTTGGTTTGCTCTCCAGGACTTCTATTGGAGGCAGTACAAACATAGCTGGAGAGCTTGGATTTAAAAAAGAGGCTCAGCCACCTCAGACTGCTGCTAAAAGCAGTGTTTAGGAATCTGAATTAGTACCTGAACTCCACTGAAAGCTAACAGGATTTGGGCTCCTAAGTAGTAGAATGTGTTCTTGCCTTCCATGGTAAATGCTTTAAAGCTTCTAATTTTCAAAGTTGAAAATAGCAAGACAAATGCATCCTTAGTGTAATGGATACAGTCCTCATTGATTTCAGCTTTTGGGGCATTCAAGTTATGAAAGTGTTCTGTGCAAAATTTGCAAAGAAATAAAAGACTTTGCAGAGGCACAGCAGGGAGCATTACAAATCAAAGGATAAGTTCTGCAAAGCTGTTTGCTCATGAGTCACTGCATGAACAGAGTCCAGGACTCAGAGGAAATAAAAGGGTCTTACTAAAAGCAGCATACCATTGAGTGTGTTTGTATATATGTGCAAAGCCCAGTCTTAGCTCCAGAGGCATCACAAAGACTGAAAAAGTCCATGGCAGGAATTTAACTTGGTTCTGTCAGATACAAGCCTGTTATTTTCATCCTGAGACAGTGAGCTCCACTCTTCACTGCCCAACCCAATTCTGAGTTCAAGAGCTTAACATTTTGAGCTATTCATTGTTAATGTTTTTTACTCATAAAAATCACTGTCTGAGAATGCAGAGAAATGCGTTAAAATGTGTAATGCAATGGAAGCTTTGGATCAAACTCAGATCTGTGCCAGGAAAGGAAAAGATCCCATCCCCAGGTACTCTCCAGATGTGCAGAAATAGGCAGTTATAGGTGGAGACATAAACTTTTTAACCTTGTTTTCTCAATCTTGAAGTTTCTCATGCAAACTTTTTAATAAAATTGCAGCATAAAAATCCATTGCCAAAGGGCACAGTGAAATGTTTCAGCTGAAAAAAAATATTCTAAGAGCTGGTGAGTCAATTAATGTCCAGTTGAGGACTTAGAAAAATTTAAAGAACTGTATTGATATAGAACTGTGCTAATCACCTTTGCAGAATTAATATTGGTATCTCTTCTAACAGGTCTTCTCTAAGCGATCCCCTTTCAAAATTTATTTGCAATGTGGTTCTAGGAAGAAAAAGAGAAAAAGTAATCGTGTCTGTCTCCATTCCCCCCTCATAGATACCATCTGGATTGCAGACGAGTCACCCAAATTAAGGTTGGTAGGGAAAAAAAAGCCTCTCACGTGTCTTTCTAAACTGATATTTTCACTATTTGCATTTTGCACCAACTGAAACAAGACCAAATTTTCTGGTAGCGAGTGTTTGTTAATATGACTTCTATTTTATTAAGAAGAAAAAAAATAATCATGGCAGTCATTTAGCTGTAATGGCCAAGATATAAAATGTCAGTTTTATTTATGGCAAGTAGCTGGGTAGAAAATATGTTCTGGCATCACTTGAGATTTCAAGAACTTTGTTTTTCTTTTTCTCTTACTGCATGAAATAATGCTGTATTCTTAACAAACAAACAAATCAAAACAAAGACAGAAACAGCCCTCCCCAGCAAGAGGGATCATGTTCTTCTCCCCAGACAATGACCTTCAGTGTGAGGGGACCTGCTAGAGATGCAGGGACACAAAAATCAAATCATATGCAACAGGGACTTAAACCCATGCTTTCCACCTCTGAATTTACATGGCAATCACTGGATAAATGGGCACTCTGGCACTGCTGTTTTCGGCTCTGTTTTTGAATAAAAATTCCATGCTTGGATGTGAAAACTGTTCTTGTCCTAAAAAAAAAGCGTCACTGATGTCAGTCCACCCTTGCCACGTGTGCAGCTGTCAATGAACCCACATTTTCCGACAACAAACACTTCCATCGGAAAATTCCTCCCCAGTTCTCAGTGATGAGCTCTAATTTATTCCTTCTCCAAGTCCCCAGAGCTGCTCCCAGAGTCAGCAATACCCAGACAGTGGCTGGGAGGATGGCAGCCACTCTGGGACTTGTGCAGGGCAGCAATCTGGGTTTGTGTTACTGGCACATGAGTGTTTGTTGCTCCTGACTTGCATCTCTGGTGAGCCTACACACAGTCTTTAAATCATTCAAACACCACCTGAATCAGCTTCATTAGCAGGTCTGACCAAACTGAAGAACCTAGGATTTTTGAGGGCATATTTTTGCATATAGTTTGATCCTCTCTCTGCTATAATTGATTTCCCTGTGGTTTACCTTTATTTATCTCTTTTCTCAAGGAAGCTTCCTTACAAGGCCACCATGCCACTCACCACAGACAGGTAAAAAGCTGCCCTGGTATGGTCCTCTTATCTGGAAAAATGACAAAAGGCAGAGCCCTGCCTCTTCTTACACTGGTAAATTGAACAAGCCAGGTTCTGTAAGCACTTTTTTTTTTAGTGCTTCAAAGAGACACTATCTGTCCAAAAAGAGCCAAGTATGGATTTCCAAAAACAGACTTAGATCTCTCAGCCAAGTACATACTGGAGCTCTGGTTCTTCTATCCCATGACAGCAGAATTATAAAAAGCAGGGCAGTCCCTGCTACTTTTTAGCTTCTGCTTCTACTGGCATCCCAGGGTTTCCTTTTCCAATCCAACCGAATTTTGGGACATACGCCAGAAAATGGATTCTCAAAATCTGGATCTGCACAGTGTGTATACCAGTTTAAATAATCTTTTCCCATTTCTGGACTGGTTGTTCCAGGAGGCTAACGAGGCTTTGTTAGCAGAAGAGTACAATGGGTCTTCTGAATGCTTTTGAGTGGGCAGAACCTACTTCCAAAAATAGCTTGCATTTTCTTCTGTTAATTAATGTAGTGTTAATTGCTGCATTTTCCTTAGACTGAGAATCCTCATCCGCAGCATTTGCCAGACATCATGTGCAAGGGCTACATGACCCAGCCATTTTTAGCTCCTCTAGAAATGAAGGTGTTTGAATAAGAAGTGCAACATCCAGAGCAAAACCATTGGACTCCCCAGAGGAGCCAGGAGCCCACCTGCTGTCAGAGGGGATTATGAGTTGAGGCTTTTTGAGCATTTTGTATGTAGGTGTCTGTCAGTACCATTTAGGAGAATGGCTCTGGAGGATGTGTGTCTGTGAGAAGGTAGACTAGCAACCCCAAAGACTGACAAGCAGGAATCTTTCAACACCCAGGACAGAAGCCCAGCACAGCACAGCTGCACCATCTGAGGTAGGAGTTCCTCCATGTAGAGTCACCACAGCATCAAAGCAGTTGAAACGCATAAAACCCCTGAAGCATAATGAGATTTCTAGCTTGCAAAGCCATGGGGGATTGCAGGAAGTCTTAGAAAGGGCACAGGCATAGTGGGTCTTACTTTAGGGTAGGGAGATGGCCTAGGAGTTTCTTCCAGCTCTATTTGTCTAAAGTGCTTTATTGATAGAAGACTTTGATCTACTGAATGAAGACCTTACTTAATCTACTGTAAGATGAATGACAAATTGAAGAAAAATATAAACTGAACATTTTTTTAACAGCAGAACAGTTTATCTATTTATTTCTGAACTTGGTTGTCAATAGCCTGATGCACAAGTCAGGATAACATGCTGACAGATATGTGGTCCTCAACACAGTCATAAGCTTGACACAGGATACATGAGGTCTTCTCCTCTAATGTGCTATTGGAGCTTATTTTTAATCTTTGAGTGGATTATTGACCTGAATTAATTCAATGCTGATAATGGGACCAAAAAGAGATTGTAGCAGTGAGATATTAGAATAGATGCACTGTGGCAGCCAACTTACCACTATTGCAGAGCACAAAAATCACAGGAAAGTGGGCTGAGAAAAAATGCTCCTGTTGCCACTTCCTCTCTCAAAGCAGGACTAATTATGTCACCCTTAAACTTGGAGACCTTAACTGGCAAGATTGTTCTCTCATAAGCATAATAAAGGCATTTCTTTCAAGGCCATGGTTCAGTGATTATCCCAAACAGAGTAATCATCTAGCAAAACGAAAACCCCCCAAATCCCTATATTTAAACCACAACTGATGCCCAACATGAATGTCTGGAATATTTACAAGAACTGAATTTGCACTGTAGCCTTCACAGTTTCTTTCCTTGGTATTGCAGGCACATTTACCATGGCAAATGACTGGCATTTACCATGGCAGATGAATGAGAGAAGAATTTCTAAGGTCATAAAAATCATGAATGTACATGTTATGCATGGTGAATGGGTGGGGAGGAACAAGTACATTCTCTGATGTTACCCCACCAAAATATCACGTCCCAGTTTCAAGGACTCATTCAAACTAATTGAAGGCCTATTCAACATATCTGTTCATATGTACAGAATATTAACAAATTCAGTGGCAACATTTGGGAATGCATCTTGTTACAGAGGGTGTATTAAGAGCCATCTTGGTGAGGAGTGTGTATATAATGTGCCAAAAACTGCTCTAAATTATACTGTGTTGGTCTTGAGCAAGTGCTGAAGTTACTCAGATTATGCTGCTGTCAGAATGGATCCTAATACTTGAACTACAAAAATTAGCATTCCTTGTTGGGCATACACCTGCGTGTTAAACCAAATTGAAAAATATCTGGCCTAAAGGATTTCTGTCAGTGTTGCAGACTCATGCACCATCTCTTCATTGCTAAAGGAAGACATTTTCCTTGAGATGTTATTTTGCAACTTGAAAAAGACTAAACTCATCCCTGTCCAAAGGCTGCAACACGAGCCATGTTAAGAGAGTCTTTTTTTTTAAGAAAAAAAAAAGTGTAAGAAATATAATTCTGGTACCCAGAATAAGGGTCTTCTGTGTTCTTTCAGCTGAAGAACTGTCATAGTTTTAAGGCATTATTCTCCTCCTCAGGTTTCTGGTTTAGCAAAATGCTTCAGCACGTGGTTAATTCTAATCACTTAAGTCATCCCATTCAAGTCAGAGCTTAAACACTTTGCTGAATTGTGTTTGAAGTGGGGAATGAGAGCTTGAATTTTCAAAAGTCTCTAATTGCAATTAGCTATGCCAAGGGTAGTTTTTCATCTTATTTCTGTATTTGGTGGACAGTTTGGATTAGAAAAGAAATGGCTGCAACTCCTGTTGTATATAAAAAACTCTTCTGACTACATGATGGGAGATTGTAATGCAGAGCTTTGTCTTAGAATAGTTTTGTCCTGGAATTTATTCCAATTTTTCAGAATAGAAGCAGAAGTTATCTCAAAATCCCAATCTGTTTTGTGAGAGCCTTAGGTCTTGTAATTAAGATACTGTAGCTTAACAAGTTACCAAGCATCAGCTAAGCTGAGGTAATTGTCTGGATGCAAACCTTACAGTAAATACTTAGCCTAAATGCTGAGTCAATTTATCCCTGGGCAAATGAAGAATAATGTAATTTAACACTTCAGACTAAGCTGAAGTGAATCACTGTGTGTTTGCCAGAGGCGAAGAGAAGAGGTGTAGGGAGTTGCCCGAGCTGAGGAGAGGATGGTAACTCAACTCTGGCCACTTGAGAAGTTCAGGCATTTTCACACTGGTGGGAATGGAAAACAACTGGTACTTAGCAGTTCTGCCACATTATTCTACAGTGTTTAACCACTTACTGGTCTAAGGAGGGAGTTCAAATGTAGCACATTCAGTAGTGACTGAAATGGCCATTTAATGAAGTACAATACAGCTGATGGTTCTCAGCCCATTTCTGAAGAATGTGTCCATCACAGAAATTGTTCACCTGAAAAGTAGATCTTTGAAAAAGTTAAAAGGAACAATCTGTCCATCTGTATGAAGCTAATGAGATGGGCAGGAAGAAAAGACAATCAGGGAAAGGTAGAAATCTGTATGAATATCTTTGAAAGGATGAATAGGGAATGATTTCCCACTGTCTCTTCGCATTCAAGAACTGGGGTATACCAAAAGAAGCTAAGTGGCAGAACAAAGGAAAGAAGAGAGGATGTTTTTCCACGCATTTTGCAATTCAGCTGTGGAACTTTATGCTGCAGTTTTATGTGGCTGGGGAAAGTTTATTTGGGTTCAAAAATATTTAGACAAATTCACAAGAGTAAAATACATGAAAGGTTTTAACAAAAAAAAAAAAAAAATGGCTCAGGAGGTTAGTGAGCCACAAATTTTTTGGTCTTGAAGTACCTGAAAGAGTCAGACAGAACTGGGATCCATGGGCAAGTGACCATACATGTCTGTTGATGGGGGCCCAGTGCACATGAAGTGTGACTATACAATGAAGGATGAATGGAGAAACTCTTGCAACCCTTAAAGCTTTTGGAAGACATCAGCTTGTGTATAAAATGTCAGCCTCAGCAGAGAACAAGGGCCAAAACTGGGCCATGGGGGTGAACTCATCTGTTGCTTTAAACCAGAGGCATTTTAAGGAAGTGATTTCTTCAAAGCAAGGGTAAAACATTCTGATGTGGTGTGTGGAGGGGGGTTAATCTACTGGGAATTTGGCATGTTCAAGTGTGTACAATAATCTTTCAGGCCTCTAGGGTTTGGATTTGAAGGGGGTAAGAGGCAGCTGTATGCAGATTCATGAGGAATGAGGTCAGGAACTGAGGCAATTCTTGCCAGCTACCTTTGCCTGGTGATTTTAGTACAGCCATGTAAGCAACCGGGGGAACTGAAGACATTTATTAGGAATTATTAGGTTTGATCTACAGACCACAATGACTCCACATAAGATAGTGGAAGTAGCAAGACACTTATTAAATATTCATTTAGTATTCAGAAGAGAAGTTGTCCAGTGTGGTTCAGTAACAGACACAGACAATCCTTTAAATTATTATTTTCTTAAAGAGAAGGGACTGATTTGAAGTCCATGGAAGTCAAGGACATACTGAGTTATGGGAAAGTGCCATGTTTTTTAAGTCTATGGGAAGACAGATGGAGAACAGAGCATGACATTCAAGCATCTTTTACAATGGTCAAAAGGTTAAAAATGAGTTTAGCTTGAACCTTGAGGACTTGAAAACTCTATCTCAACTGTTGATGATGAGATGGAGACTCAGCAATTTGCAGAGGTCTTTCCCAGTTGCAGAAGCAGACTGAAATAAATGTGATTTCTTTCCATGAAGACAGGCATAACATTTTCTGCTTATGAAGGGATATTCAATGACCCAGGAGGGTAATACTCAAGATGGAGGAATAAATGGCAAAGCAGCAGTTCTGCATTGTTCAAGATGAGATTGAGGGGCTAGAAAATGGACCAGACAAAATGGGAAACAGGGTTTCAGGTTGCACTGAAAAATGGGTGTGAAAAGGAGGACATTGCCTTGCAAAGTGTCCAAAACAATAAGCTCCAATTCAGCATCAATGAAGCTGGAGCTGAAATACAGGGCCCTCACACTTCAAAAAAGGAACAAAGCAACTGGTGAGATCCAGAGGAAAAAGAGGAGGCAGACTGAGCGTCTAGAAAACTCTAAAGGAAAGACTGAAAACTTGAGTGTCCAACCCACTCTCTACCTTCGTGTTTTAAAGAGAAATGGATGTCAAGGAAGATGCTAAAGAGCTCTTGGGTTCTGTGGTGCAAAAGAAGAGGGACTGAAGGCTTGAAAAGGCATGGGATATGTCAGTTTCACACTGGGAAGATAGCAAGGGGAGTGAAGCTCTGAAGTCTCTGCCTGGTAATTTGAGGTATCTCCACAGCTGAAGGATTAAAATGACAAATTAGACAGCTATCTGTGATACAGGCTGACCACAGATACAGGCAAGGCATGAGCACTTCAACAACCTTCACATGCTCACAGTGACCTTCCTTCCCAAAGGCCTCCCTGTCATGGACACTTCTCTCTAGTACCTTTTGTAGTGGAGCAAGGGGTACTTCTGTTGTCTAAGATGCACTTACACCATTTCTAGTCCAGAAACCATGCATGTACTGTGAGATGCCTGCAAAGATTTATGAAGCTTTTGGTCAGATGCCAGGACAAAGAAAAATAACTGTACAGTGGGAGAAAAGTGCAATTTTTTTTTCTGCAAATTAACATTTTTTAAACTTTTTAATCAACTTTCTGCCACATCAGAGGCCTTTTCAGAGTATCTGATTATTAAAACACTTTTTGATTTACCTTTGTTTGTGCCACTTCCTTATTTATGTGATTTGCTGAAGGTTTCAGAGGTGATATATCTAAATCATTCCCAGTGAAAAGTGCCTGGATAATTATAAGTCCCTTTAAATCACCTTCTGTCCTTGGGCACTATGTATTCAGCTCCATAACCACTGTCCTGCTTGTGTGTTCTGCATCTGTAAATCTCTTGGTGTCCATGGATCATGGTTTTTAGTGTTTCTTACACAGGGACAGTGTTATCAACAAGACTGTTAACATGAGTTGTAGATTCTCTGATGGAAACTCCTTGAGACTGGGGATGTGAAAACAGATCTAAGTGTCCTTCTCTGACTCTGGGTGCTTATACTAGGATTAGAATCAAAGTAGAATCACAGTAGACATTCTTTGCGTATATTTAGGAGCAAAAGAGAGGTGCTTCCTAAGGAATACGGATCTAAGACCAAATTTTAAATGTTAGTGTCACTCCACAGTCCAGGTAGGGACCCCCACATTTGTGACATGGCTACCTCTGTCTTGAAGCATCTCAGAGATGGCATGCTGAATGCAGGTTCATGAAATGCTTTATGAAGTTAGACTTCTGTTTGTTTCTTGTTCCCATCACATCACCTGGAAAGATCAGCTGTGTCAGAACTTTCTCTCACATGAAGATCTGTCCCTTTAGAGCTTGTATTTCTCTGGCTCCTTTGGGGACAGTACAAAAAGATTTCCCAGAGACTCAACAGTATTTTCCACTGGGTTCCTGCCACCTACCATTCCCATGAAAAAACCTCCGTGTTTTCTACATGTTTGGTTAAAAACCTACCAGTCCCTCCAGAGCCTGGAAGAATCATTGCAAAGTCTAATTTTAATCTCTAACAAATGAATGCAGGCAGGGAGTAACACAAGTAGCATAGAGTGGTGAGCAATTTCTGGTGGAAGAAGAATTGCAGAGGAAAGCAGAGCAAAGTCACACCTGCTTGTATCAAAAGTCATCAAGGAAAGACCTTCACTTTTTTTGTTCCTTTACCAGAGAAAATGAGAACGATCACTCAAATTTTTCTTAAAGTCACAGCTTACCTCCAGGATATGCCAAAACTGACCTTTGGGGGTCTAGAGATGCCAAACCCTGTCTACATTGTTTTGGGGTGTCCTGGTGTTAAGTTATTAGAGCAACACTCAGTTTGACCACTCCACAAACTTTCTTGCATTCAGAAAGTGTAGTAGTTGTCAAGTCTCCAATCTGTAGGGTTTCAACAGATAAAAATGAATGGTTATATCTTTCAAGAGGCTTAATAAAAATATGTTTTATTTTCCATCCTTTGAGATGCCATAGGGATAGCATCATAAAAGTTCCTGGATCATTTCGTTTGTGGCTATGATGGAAAACATGTTAAAAATTCCCCCATGATGATAATATTCACTGGGTCCTCCAACCCCTCTCTTCCTTGCTGTCAGTCTCTGGTGATGAGTTCAGGTGCAGCAGAAACTCAGGAAAAGTTGTGTGACAGCAGGTTTATTTTCAGTTGGGAACTAAGATGAGGTCAAGATCATTGAAGGTGATTTAAGGAAGGTGGGGTTGAACCTGTCACTGGAGTTTCAGCATGCTCTGTTTCTCCTAATGTATGATTATGCTGGTCCCTATGGATCAACACTGGATTTATGTTTGCATAAATGCTTGGCTGTAAATTAGAAGATGTTTTTGAGCCATGCTTCACCAGCTGTAAGACACAGATTTGCAGTCCCTGCTGAGCCATCAACCATCCTAGGGGAGGTAAGCCAAGAAGAACTTGATTCTTGGGCTCAAAAATAGTGGTGAAACATGGAGGACTGTCAACATTTCTGGAAGATGTGATGTCTCTTTTACAGACTAGCTATTTTCCTGTGCTAGGGCTGGGACAAAGAAAGTAAGAGGCATTTGGTTTCCCTAGGTATCTGCTCTTGTGCTTAAGAGAAGAGCATGACTAAGAGTGGATGGTATTTGAATTTGTATGATTAGAATTGAACCTTGCTCTTACCCTTTGAGTGATGATCTTTTCCAGAGGGCACAATTTCAGGCTTGTCGTAGGTCCTGCAGGCTAGTGTGGCAGCTGCTGCTGGATGGGGTGCTCCTTGCATCTGTCTCTCAGGCTACAGAAACTAATGCCTAACCATGCCACCCCAATCATCTATTGAGCCTCAGGCAGACCTTTGGGCTATTTGTTCAGCTGGGGCAAGTTTTCCTTCTTAATCTTTTCAGCTTGGCAGGAGCCCTGCTGAGCACACAAGGAAGCTCATCAGCTGCTGGCTCAATGTTTGGACAAGGGGATAACTCCTGCTGGGGCTGGTGAACTCCAATCCTGTCTAATTTACATTGTTATTTATTCTGCAGGCATTCCTGTGCTTCCTGAGTACAAGCTGGCTTTTCAGCACGTTTACAGCCACACTCCCACAGTGAGCTCAGCAGTGACAGGCAACTACACACAGAAGCAACAGCCCCTTGCATGGTGGAGAGCAGTGCTTGTAAAGCAGCAATGAGGCCATCCCCTGCTGTGGAGCACTAAGGAGTCTGATTCACCAGGTTCCATCTTCTTCAGGTTCTGGGGCCTTACATTTTGTTCAAATTGCTGCAGTTTTCAAGTCAGTTTTCCAGGTATGCATCTCTCCCAAGCAACCCTGGAAACTACAAAGTTATTTGCTCTCCATTCTCCACATGATGTAAAAGTGACTTGGTCAATGGTATGTGAGCAAAGGCACAATGCATTGGCTAATGTGACACAAGTTCAGACCTTCTTGTCCCTCTGGAAAGGGCTGTACAGGATAAGTCTGCATGACAAAACCCTGTGCAGCATCTGAGTGCAGAGCTGGGTGAGTTTAGACCAGCTGGTGCATGGCAGGAGGTCACCTGTAGGGACTGCCTCCACACCAGGATGCAGCCAAAGTCTCTACTCTCCAGCCCTGAGAAGAAATGCCTCCTCTTTAGGGCTGATGCCACATCTGAGGTTTGATTAAGCTGTAAGGAGTAAAAGTCACCTCTCCATGCCAGAGTTAACTATCCATAAGCAGCAAAATACATTCTTCATGACTTGAGCTCAGGGACCCTGCCATGATCTCTGCTGCCTGGGACTCAAGGAAGAAGGAAGATAAAGGAGCAGCTGTGCCATCACTCCCGCTGGAGTAGTTGTTTCAGCCAGAGCTGTGAGGTGATGGGATTAGGAATTTGCACCCCACGAGAATTGTGCATAAACTACCCAAGGTTGGACCCCTGCTGATCAGGGGAGGGAAACTTGTGAATAGTGGGTCCTGGGGTGATGGAAGACTAGCACTTTGAGAGATATTTATCTCATAATCTGTACCCAAAGTATCAACAAGCTAGTCTTGGTTTCTCTTCTGTTTGGTGAAATTAATGTCTTCCTCCACCTCATGAAGAGAAGTGTTCTGGACATACAATCCATTTGCTGTCTCAAAGTACCCAGAACCCTTTGGTGCTCTGCAGTTATTTGAACATCTGTTCTGACCAAGACATTCTCCTGAAGGAGCAAAGAGGAAAAAAACATCACTGTAGACTCCCTCAACCTGTAAACTATATCCTGGAGAGTCTGGTGCCTGTGACACAAACTCACACTTTATCTTTTCAGTGTCACTGTCTCCTCTTGGTGTACCCTGCCCTGCTCCTGCAAGATCGAAATTAACTTTGTGTGAAAGCAATCAAAAATGTGCCACTCACTTTGAGGAACAATCAAGTCTGCTGGGATGGAGTCAAACCTTGACAAGGAGGAATGGCTTTGATGTCTTCTTTGACAACCAACTGCACCTGTCTGAAACATTCCTAAGGCAATCAAGAAGTGGTAAATGAAATACAACTGCATGGACATAACCTCCTGTAAGAAAAAACCTGAACAAAAATGATGTCTCTTGCAACAGCAGCTGCACTGTGGCCTTTCCACTCCATGCTGATTGCCTCCTGGATTAGATCTGCCTGCCACGTAGTACTCCTGATGGGCACAGGTCTCAGACTGGGAGCTGCTGCTCTCAATAGAGCATCACCTGGGAGTTGATGAAGACAAACAAAGGCAACTCTAATTTTTACAGCACTGCTAAGCCCTTTCTTTTTAAGGGTAGGATTTAGCTGGGAGCCCATGGCTGCCTGATGACATGTGAATGGGATGTCGGTGAGGAACTGACCTTAGAGCTGATGACAGGTTGTACTGGCAAGAACTGGTGAGGCTGAGTGAAGGCTGAAACCGTACAGCAGAAAAACCAAGGTAGGTTTGGCGCAGAGTGCAGGAAGCAGGCACAAATATATGGGATGGCAACTACAGATTAACACAGAAGCATTATGTCACAGAGATGATTAGGGCATGGGTGGCTCAGGAGAGAACAGCATCTTAGGAAAAAGCCCCACCAAAATCAAACAAACAAGGTATGGGACTCTGGAAACCAAGCTGAGCTGCCACATGTGCTGTCTCTGTATCACAGCCCTAATTAAATGAAATTTACAGCAAGAATTATGCTTTTCTCCTTCCTCCCCCTTTTCTTATGGAAGTACTTGTTTTCCTTTACCTGGGAACAGAGGACATCCTGTCTGTAAATCTTTATGGCTTTCCAGAAGTTTTATATTACTTGTGTACCTCTGAAATACCCCAACTTGGCCCTGCCTTCCCTCAGGAAATATTCTTATGTTCAGATTTATATTCAAAGTGGCCCCAGAACTTCAGGAAGGCAAAGTCAATGCAGCTTCTTAAACCCTTCCTGTACTATGGGCAAGGATTTTCATGTCACCTAGAGAATTCATTTATGTGATTAGATAGACATGCACATGGATCCACACAGTCATTTGCAAGCAGGCAGGCAGGACATGTTTTGCCCTCCCTCCAACCTGGTCCAAAAGCTATGGAAATGCAATCACAGGGTGCTGAGTGGCAACTAATATAATCTACTTCTCAAAACCTCTTCTTAGCTGGGCTTGGCAATGCACTTAATTGACTGCTTTAGATCCCACATGGAGCTGGCTTGTGTTGGGTCAATTCAGAGCACAATATTTCATGAAGACAAGTCTGACATTTCATCCTATAGTGTTCTGACTCCTTTTAATGAGGTTTATCAGATTCAGATAGAAAAAACAGAATCACAGGAACAGAAAAGTCTCCATGGACCACCAGCCTGGACATCACAGCTGAAGAACCTTTCTGTAAGGACTAGCAAGACCCCAAAATGAAGTGAACAAGACTGATGTTGACAGTTTATTACAGTTCTTGGCTGGATTAGTGAATATACTTTTTTTTTTTTTTTTGCAAGGCATTGTATTTTAAGCCAAAAATGCTGTGATTTATAGATCATCTTAGTTTTGAACCAAGAGCTCATTGATGTGTTTTTAAAGAACTGTATTGTTCTGGAGCTAGAGCATGACACAGAGAGGTGTCTGTCTCTGACGACTACCCTGAGTCAGGGCAAGCAAAGCCAGCATAAATCTTCAGGGGTAAATCTACCTACCCCACATTTCTCCCATTCCCTTCTCTGCTCTTATAGCAGCAGAGGCATCCCTGTAATCTCATGATGAATGTGGTCAGGGAACTGATCTGGTTGAAAACTAATGGAAGTATAAAAGCAGTTCAGTTTCAGTTGGATGAGCTTTCCAGTCTTAAATATCATGTGGCTGGAGCATGACTGTCTCCCTCAGTTTGTAATGGGTGATTCTGACTAGGAACCAGGCTGAAGCTTTCCGTATGGCTGCTGATGGCCCATCAGCACTAGATCACAAGGAGATGTATCCAACACCCCTTCTGACCTGGTGTTCCAGGGAAAAGGAACAAGCCAGAAACTGCAATTCCTGTAAGATCATCATCTGCACGGTTTCTTAGGGGAATCCCTTGTTCCCTACAAAGCCTTCTGACTTTGTGCAGTGATGTACAGACTCAGGTATCCTTGTGGAATGAGTCATTAAAGCTTCCTGACCATAATAATGAAGACATGACCCAAGGAAAAATGTTGATTTAATGTGACCGAAATAACTGAGCTGGCTTCCTACCTCTACCCTTTATCTATGTATGAATTACAATGACTTTTGAAAGTAGGAAGAAGAAAGGCACTACAGCCTCAAGAAGAGTATAGTTTGGTGGGAAGTGTGTTAGAACAGACCTTCTTAATCTATACAGAGCATTAATGTCCCAGCATACAGGTAGCCATGTACAGACATCGAGTTGCCTTTGTCTTCAGATGCAGTGGGGAGGTTGGTGATGTAGAGCACAAGAAATCAGGCTTCTACTCTGAATCAACCTCTAAGGAAACTTCTGCTTTGGCTTCAAAAGGTGGTGGGTCATTACAGATTTCTAACCTAAGCCAAATCACATCTTATGTATTTAGGAAAGAAAGCAGACAGCAGCCTTATTCAGCGTTCCCATCTGAAACACTTTCAATTGGCAACATTTTCCTCACATGTTGGAGAGTTCTTTTCTGAAACAGGCCAAATTTTGGCGCCTGATTCCAGCAGTTGGTTAGCCATTCTCAAAGCCCTCCATCTAGATGTGCAGGTGGCTGAGGCCTCAGTTTAACCACAAAAGGGTTTCTATAGGTCCCACAAAGTTCCCTGAGACCTTCCAGCAGGGAAGAGTTCTGGATGTGTTTTTTCTGCCCCACTCCCAGGAAGTCACAGTAAGAGCTGTAAGGCCAGGTCCCAGATGGCCATCCCAGAGCAGAGAAGAAGAGAAAGCAGGGCAACCAAGGATCATATGTTTTCAGTTTTCCTGGGACGCGTTAAATACATTGAGGCAGTACTCATAGACACATTGGAGAGGTCAGGTGCTGTCTTGGGCTGTGCCCTGTTACCCTCATGTCACCATCCTTTTTCTGTCCTTGTCTCCTATCTACTAATCACTAATCACTCTTCCCTGTGAAAGTAGGTTTTCTTGGTTTTTTAATTTTTGGCCAGGCTCTGGGCTCATGTCTGAGAAATTCAGCAGAGAGAGGAGATGCCACAGATGACTGTGGGGCAGCACATGAGAACAGGATTAGTGTACAGAAATACCACATTACGAGACATTTCCAACACAAGTCCTGCAGGAGAAGCTCTCTGTAGAACAAAGACCCCTAACTCAATTGACCCAGAGTTTCTGACTCCTCTGACACCCATGTCGTCATAACCTTTAAATCACAAGTCCTACAGGAAGGGACAAGGAGAACAAAAAGCTTGAGATTTAGGACACACTTTGTAGGCTAGGGAAACCTGATTGTTCTTCTTGGCTTCTCCAAGAACTTCCTGATGTTTTCCAAGTGGTTTAATTACTTCTGTGTAGCAATGCTTATTGACACACTCTCCTAAGTATTGCTCTGATCCAGGCCTGAGAAATAGGGACTCAGTGTCTTTTCTTCTTTTAGATGTTTGTCAGGTCAACTTAGATGAGAAAAGTGGAGGGTGGAAGAGAAACAACAAAAAGCAATTCAGCTTGAAGGGATACATCCAGCATGGAAAACCTGAACCCAAACATTGAGCTTTGGCAAAGTCATAAACAACCGAAAACAGCATGTGTTGTAATAGAAGCCTTGTGCAAGTGGCCAGTGCTGTCAATCTCTAAAAAGTCAATCTCTAAAAAAGTCACTGAGTTTCCTACAGATCATCAGCCTGATTTTGCTGCGGCTTTCCAGTGATGTTAGGATGCCACTACAACAAGCTACAACAAACTACGGACAGAAAAAAGCAGATTGGATGGAAAAGACTCCCCATCTTGATAGTTTCAAGCCACCATGCAGAAACCTGTACTCAAAAAGTGTCTTCAGAATTGGTGCTTTTCTCCCAGCACAAGCTACATGTGTGCTTTTGAAGTTTAAGATCTTGTTGTAAAATTCTGAGGGAATGTGAGGACCATCATACACCCAGGGTGAGAGCATAAAGTGTACTCCTGGCACTTTTCCTTTCAGGGAGAACTTTATTATGATGAGAGTCCTGAAGAACAGATTATATCTCTATGTCATAGGGAAAAGCAAAATATCTCTTAAATAATCCATGCCAGATCTGAGCAATGGGAAAAAATATCCTTCAAAAAGCCAAATCTGGCAATGGGATTTATCTGGATGGCATGAGAACCTCACACCTGCTGGGCTCCAGGGGAAATTCTCACTACTTCTGGCACCACCAGTATGCTTGTCCCACACCCTGTCTCTAGTTACAACTCAGCTGCAAAGCACTGAGAGAAAAAGGAATAAAATGGGACAGAAGTCGCCCTATCAATCACAGGAAATAAAATCCTCCTTTTCCCTCTATATAGGAGATTGAATCTTCTACAAACTCTGTAAGCAGCAATGCAAATAGGACCAGCAAAGAGTCAATAAACCACTCTCATCATCCCTTGCCGGAAGACCCATGCATCTCCTCATGCAACTCTTTCTCTTAACCCCAGGTTTGCCCTGATACTGCCTCGGGATCCTAACTTCATCAGAGTGTTCTCTGAAAGCATGCACCTTCCCTTCCAGAAGGCTGTTTTGGATGGGCATACAGGCTTACAGCTGTAAGTGTTTCACTGCTTGTTTAGACTGTCACTGACCAGGAAGCATCTGCAATGACTTTGTATGGATGAGGCTTGGCAGCAGCATGTTACCATCTGACCTGATGTTGTGGTTGTTTAGCTTTTTTTCCTTACTAATTTTTTTTTCTGAACTTGATTCTCCAAGGAGATCTGGGATCCGGGACACGTTAAACATTATTTTGCTGACTTTAAATTGCTTTGCAATACTGCAGTCAGCTTGGATGCCAAACTTAAGCCTGTAAACTCTATTTTTAGCCTAGAGTTTGTCAGTGCAATGGACACTATCATATCAAAGTATTTAAGGGTTTGTGGTAAAACTTCCTCAAAACAGTTTTTGCTCAGATGAGAATAGTCTTACTGGAAGCCTATACAGATATGAGCTATAAAAATTTGGTTTAAAATTGAATCAGGCTGCAGGAAGAAAACAATCCTTTTTTACCATGGCAGCATAAAAGCAGGCTGGTTTTGGAACACGGATGGGTTTCGTTTGTAGCAGACACATAACACTAGCCTAACTCCAACGTGGTGCTGAAAGGATCCATGTGTGGAAGCTCCTGTTCTGCAGAACGGTGCTGTATTCATGTAACAGAGCTGCTCCTTGTCAGCTAAACCAGTGTGGTTGTTTACCTTCCTGTCTCTTGAGAGATGAACACACACCAAGCTATATTTTGAGCTCCTTTGTGGCAAGGGTCCATTGCCTTGAGAATTATGAGAAGAGAGGCTTTCCCTTAGGCAGGTGGCTTGCTGGGCTCATGGTGGGTGAAGCCGGTGTTGGACATCCCACGTGGCTCATGTTGGCTGTCTGGGAAGCAGGAGCCGCATGGGCCTCTGTGTGTGAGCCATGCAGAAGGGTCAGTAACACCTGTCTGTAAAATGAGGCAGAAGTTAATTAGCTCGTAGGTATACAGAGTGTTCTTCATGGAGACATTGATCTTTCTACTCCTGAAACCAGGGAGACAACTGCCTGTGGTGCAGGGAGTCTGAGTGCAGATAGACACCTGGATCACCCCCAAGCAGACACCCTCTGCAGCACAGCAAGCACACAGTGCAATCATTTCTCTCTGGAGCCCAGGTCTACTCTCCAGGAAACTGCTACCAGAAATATGAAGCCCATGAAATCCCTGAGCTGTCACCACAGCAGAGTAAAGCTGACAACTGTGTTTGAGCCTATGGATGCTTTAGACAGGCACTAGAGGACCAGAGGGTTGGATGTTCTTCATGTCCAGGAATATCACTGGGAAGATTGTTGGAGAGTACATTTATTTTTGTTTGTTGGCTTGGTTCTTTATTTTGTTGTCCCTTCTGCACTGAAACAAACAATCTATGGAATTAGAAAGCTGTGGAAGAACAGATTTTACCTGACAAACCAAAAACACCTTTGTGAAATCTGATGGACACTCCTGGACTTGTTTGAAAATCAGGAAATTTTTCACGGTAAATGTGCCGTATCTACCTGAGAATGAAGAATATAAATGAGTCTCATATAATTACAGCTGAGTGAAAGAATGAGACATACAGATGAGGTAAAAAGACATTACTGATGAAAAATTACCTTTGAATATTGCAACAATTTACTACCTACTTTAACTGCAGAAGACTTTCCAGATATCTTAACTGGACCAAAGGATACTGCCATTACTAGGTTCTTATAGACTATCTTTTAAGGAAAATTATGAACTCAAGAAAAAGATGTTGAGATTATGAGCAGCAGCCTGAAATGACATGCTAAATGCTCATTCCCTCAGGCTTTCATTAAGATAGACAGATGATGGATTGAGGTCTGGTTCAGCTTCTCTTGGTGCTGCTGGGACTGCAGATACTGATCTTGGTACCTTAGCCCATTGGCTGGTGGGAAGCTTTCAGCTTTTCCCCTATACTGTTTTGGCTATATCTGCACTGTTTTCACACCAGAGTCCAGAGAGCAACCAGGACAGTATTATTCCTTTCACCCACATGGCTTCCTTATGGGCATAATGCAGATTGTACCTATTTCTGCCTTCCAGCTCACTAAATCACGTTGTGGGCTGTGATGGCATCAGTAACTTTTTTGGTATACAATGGTGCTTGGTCTAAAACTCACTGAGGACTTGTTGGCTTCTTGTCTGAGGTGACACTCTGGCCCTGCAGCAAGCACAATGTTTCAGGAAAGGACTCTAGCTGAGAGTTTGTAGCATAGATGCAAATGCTTCTTGGGAAGCAGCAGACCCACTAGAAGGAAATGCAGCAATTAAAAGACTTTACCCTGAAAAGACCCATGTGCAGAGCACACTGTGCCCAAAGCCACATATTTGTGCTTGCAAACTGTGCTTACGCAAGAATGTGCTTAAAACCTGGCCCAGGTCAAGTCTCAACTGGAAGAAATTTACTCAAATGATCCATCTGGAGGTGTTCAACCACCAGACTTTGCTTCTGGAATATAAGTGTTCCTGGCTTTGGGCACTCATTCCCAGGCAAGGCTAATGGTGCACAGCTGCATCACTCCCCCATGGGAACAGGGCTCACATCTCACATCTGGACACCAGTTTTTCAGACCCTCCACCTTGCAGCTTGGTGCTGCTAGATACACCTTTCCCAAGTTTTCACTATTCAATGACTTCTTGACTTACTCTCCAGCTACAGATAACACAAAAAGATGCATTTTCACATGTTTGTGTAATGGCATGTCCTTTTTCTGCCCAGTGAAACCCCCAACTTTAGTTCTTTCTCAAAAGAAACTGAAAAATGACTATAGGAGTCATGCCTGGCTCCTACTCTGACAACATCATGCTTTTCTTCATTGGATTTAGGGTCACCAAGTGGTGCTTAATCAGCTTCCAGGATGTGTCTGGTTTAAGGCATCTGGATTCACAACAGTAAAAGTGGGTCCCATTATGTGTGGTGCATGATTTCCATATTTAAGTTTCATACCAACACCAGATGCCTTAGAAACTGGACAGTTTGTATGAGTGCTGAACCTCTTCTTTTCTTTAACTTTACCACAATTTCATCAGCATCAAACAGGCTGAAGCATTTCTGAGAAGTGACCAATCAAACCACATTAATTATTAAAAAATAAAAATAGACAAAGTGTGCATTTTTTTGTTGTGTCTACTTACTCAAGTGCTAGAAGGAATTTCCACCCCCGCAAATGAAGATTTATTCTTTGAAAAAACTTAAATAAAAAAAAGCAAAAGGCAAAAATAAACACTTTTCATCTTTCCAACTAACATTGCCTTTTAGTAAATTGAAAATAATTCAATTGCTATAATTTTAGCTGGAGGTGATGACTGCTGAGAACTCTTATTTGTTTGTATGGTGTCTGACTGCAGGGTTCAAAAGTCTGTATTGCAACTTTCCTATAGAAATGTGACTTTTACTTGTGAAGGTAGAGGGCACAAGTAGGCTATATGGACATTTCCTTAATTGCTCTTTTGTAAATAAGGGATTTCAATAAGGAGCTCTCATTCCTTCTCCTATTAAACAAGCTGCAGTAATTTTCTTTGTAAAGAAAATGACCTACAAACAATGCTGGGAAAACACTGTTGGGAACACATTCAGCAGGAATGGATAGTCTCCTTTGTAGGACTGAATTATTAGAGGGGTCCCTAGCAGGGGTTATTGCATTTAGGCTCTTCAGGTCTTCTACACACTCACAGGAGAGCAAAAACCAAAGAGAGAAGCTGATTTTGGTGAACAGTTACAAAAACTGTGATCACAATTTTGGAAAAATTTGTTATGTGGGGTGGGATCTGAGAATCTTTTTCCAGATTCATAGCAGAATTTGCACAGAATCTGGGAAAAATCTTTATTCTTCAAACTCAATAGCATATGGGGAAGTGGATGTTCACCAACAGGACACTGCTGCCTCTGAGATCTTTAAGTACATGCTCCTTATGAGGTACAGTCAATCTTCCACAGCCTTGAATCCAGACAAGTTTGGATGTGATGCCCTAAAGCTGTGTTCTGTATGGCTTCCAGGAAGCTTGAGCTGATCTGAAAGTATCAGATTTTCAAATGATGGGTTTCAATTTCTACAAGTTGAAGTTGCAGAGAATTAAGATTCATGATTGCACACCACAGATCAGTTGGATATGGAACAGGCAAACACCTGAGGTGAGATGTAAGTAAACCTGGGCAAATGTTTTACACTCAGGAGAGTTTTCATCTGGATCACTTCCAGAATAGGGTACTAAGTATGGTACTTTTGCTTTAAAGCTCAAAATATTGCTTTTTTTCTTCCTCACCACAATAACTGAATTTAAGATATGTTTGCTTTCCTCCCTAAGCATAAGCCATTGGAAAACAAAAGAGGTCATTCAGTGAGCATCCCTAGCAGGAAGCATCAAGAGAAAGGGGACTATTACAGACATCAGCAGTGCAGAGCAGAACTGCTCCAGATAAGCAAACATTGCAAGATTTACAGGAAGGCATCAACTACTTTTATACACTCCAATTCTTCCCGTATGTTTTCTCTTCATTTGGCCACAGAAATCTCAATCCATTCTCTCCTTTACTTTTCACCTCTTGCTGAGCTGGGTGCTGGGAATTTGCTTGATGAGGCACTTTCTATTATTCTCTTTCTGTTTTGCCTAAGTTCCCCTCATTTTAGTGTGGAATGTGCTCTAAGTTATGGTGCTTACAGCCAGTTGCTGGTCTTTTGTACAGGTCCCAGGGCTATCTGCAGTTACTTTCGGTATGAATGCTCAAGTTTTATGGAGAGAAGAAAAATCCTGCTTCATTTTTCTTTCTGTCCTTGCTGCAAGACAAATGTATAGCTGCCCTTCTGTTGGCAGCATTCAGATAACCTCCAAAATATGTGGAAGGGTCACCAGACTCCTATTACCAGTAATTGCAAGGCTAATTCACTGTTGCCCTTCCTAGAAATTTGGCTCCAAATGTTCCTTAAAAAAAAAAGGAAAAAAAAAAAAAGGAAAAAAAAATCCACCCAAACTTTATGTTGTTAATGTTTTTAATTTGGTTCTGAATTTCCAAGTCTGTGTCATGAATATAGTCCTGTCCCTTCATGTGTTTTCCAATAAAGTAGGCAGATTGAAATTTTACCCTCACTGACCTACTTGGGAATTTCAGTCTAGTTTCTATTCCTGCTTCCTCATCAAGTTTACTAAGGGTCTTATAGCACACTGCAAACTGACCATGGACAGAGGGAAATACATTGAATAAGCAACTGCGCCAGCTATCCAAACAAGCTGCCCCTTTCCCAGCCCATGCTGGGAGCCTCTGGGTTTGCCCCCTGAGCACAGGCACTCTCGTGCTCTATTCTGGTTGAATTTTCAGTGACCCAAAGTCTCTTCCAGTGAAAAAATCGGAGAAAAACAGACAGCTGGATGTAGTCATAGGCTAATTTAGAGGATGACTGAATGGGGACATGGTGCAACGTGACATAAAGTAAATGTGTTTGCATCCCTGAAGAGTTCTTGGCCAAGTGAGCTTATCACCAGGGATGTCAGTGTTTTTGCTTAAGCCACCCTGGCAAAACAGTCTTGGTCTTTTTTGACCCATATTCTTGAAGTTTAGGACAGAGAAGGGACTTTAATCTGGACTACCAAGGGATACTATGTAAAGATACATCACACTCCATCAGAGCTGGACCTGATCAGGACTATAGCGTTAAGTTGCCTTGTTAAAATGACATTGTTCCACAAACTCCTTCTCTCCATAAAAAATCAGAGCTCTGATCAACACTGTTTAGATGTTGCTGGATATTAGGCTTTGGTATCTTCTTCAAAACCAGTGAAGTATTAAATGATCAAATTTATGACTGATTTCCTTTACTGGGACCATTTGTAACTCTGTCACCAAAGTAGTTTCAGAGGAATGATTAGTTATTTCTCAATCCTGTTGACAAAGATCCACCAGTTCAAAGTAGTGAGGCTGAAGTAATACTAATTCCTCTAGATAAAAATCCAAACAACCCAAAATCAAAAACCCAAGGAGCTGATCCTGCTGACTGTTCTCATCTGACTTCAAGCTATTGGCTTTGGCAAGTGAAGTGGCTTTGGCAGGCTGCTCTCCTAGGTCATCCTTATTAAGAAGCCACTTCTTAGATGTGTGCTTGCATCTTTGCTTCCTTACACACATTCAGAAGAGAAATGGAGTTTCTACAACCTGATTCACCAGGCTATATCAGCAACTTGCCATAAGTTGCCATGAATTATATTGGATATATTTTTTGCAACTGTTACTTGCAGATTCCAGTTTTGAATGAAAATGCTCTCAAGTTCTTTTCCTTCATCACTGTAGTTAAGAAAAATAGCTATGATTACTAGACTCCATAGTACTTCTTTTCATTCATGGTATAAAACTCATGTAAATCCCAGGCATTAATTCTTTTGGCTACATAGACATTGACAGGAACTTTGCTATCAGAAATATATTCCCCAAATGCTTTTGTGGGCACCAGTCCTGGAGAAATTAGTGGCAATGTAGGAATAAGATTCAAGTCTTAAGCCCAGCAATCTTAAACAAGCTTAATGATTTAGATGACCTTTGTCTAGACTCATTCATCATTGCTTAGTTCCTTGAGTTTCCTCACACTTTTGCTACATTCTTTGTTTAGGTCTGGGTTAGTTGATGAGTGTGACAGTAGTACCCTTGGATATAGTACTTTCTAAACCCCTCAGAAAGTGGCATTGTATAGGCTGTCCAACAAGAAATGACATAAAAATCAAATATGAAAGCACAGCCCATGATATAGACAGTAGCAGCACACAAAGGTCACAGACCAGGGAAAAACAGCTTGCAGACAGACAGGACTGTTGGCTGCAAGGGTTTTCAACAGCAAATGTTTCTGTTCCAACTTCCTCACCACATATCATTTTACAAGAAAGCATCATTATAAAATAAAATAAAATAAATCCAAACATTCAATAAAGGTGGGTTTCCCAGCTTGATGCTGAAATTTTTAATCAAATATAGATTGTTTCAGCTCAGAATAACTGCTAATATAGGGGATATATGTCTTGGAATAAGTATGACCTGGTCTCAGCCATGAGGATGATGTTTTGGGGTCTCATTCATAAGCATAAAAAGTTGAAAGATTGTCTTAGGCTTGTGTTGATTTAATGAGAGCAGTGGCTCTTTCCCCAGCCGATCTCTGCTATTTTAGTCAGCTGACTCTTTTCCAGAGAGAGATAGTTTTTGTTTGTTTGTTCAGGGAGAGGAAGGGAAGAGAGAGCAAAAGCCCCAAAAATCCCAACTAAATGAACCAAAACCACTACAAAAGAGTTTGGGTTTATCCTGTGGTGGGACACGAAAAAATTCTGAAGTCTCAGAGAGCTTCACAGGATGAGAAAGCCATTATCTGCACAGATTTGTTTGCAAAGAAACATTTAAGAAAAAAAAAGGAATCTGAATTAACTTTTTTTCCAAGTAGATTATTTAACTCAAAATAACTTGGACAAGTTAATTTGTCCCTAAGATAGTTGAAATTCTATCTTGAATGCACTTCTTTTCCTAAGATTTAAGTCATCAACTTCACTCCCAGAGTTACTTAAGGTAAATCAGATTGAAACCACATTAATACCAAATGAGATAATCTAACCAGGGGTCCAGTTTAGTTTAAACATCAGCTTTATATTTAGCCCCACAGTTAATTGTATTGAACAACGTTGCACTACCCTGTGTAGGCAAAGCTGTGACAGGAGCTTCTGACAGTCTATTGAAGTCCAAAAGCATCCTTTGATGCTAACACCCTGTGAGGAATGTCCTCTGGAGCCAACACTAGTAAATTTTCAAGTAGTCATCAAGATCACTTCAGATTCTTTTTGAAGCCACAGTTCTTTTGTAAAGGGAAGATGGTGACAACACTTTTCTCTTTATTCACCCTTTCTGATGATTTCTTGCTCACTCTTTGGCATGCCATCAGACCTGCTTTACCTTTCATCACTTTTTCTTTAGAATATATATGCCTTGACAGATTTATTTAGGGTATCTATTTAGGATGTATATTCTAGAGAACATGATTCATGAACATGAACACTGATATAGTCAATCAAAGATTTTACATGTTCAGTTGGAGCTTGAGCATCTGGGATTGCAACAGTTACTTCTAAACAAAAAATAAAAGACATCCCACAACTGTAGGATACAAGCTATTCTGACTATCCAAAGTCTTCACATTACCTATAAATTTTGTCATGGGGTTTCTTGCACTTATCCTAGAGCAGCTGCCACTGGTTAGCATCATCAGACAGAGCAGTCCTCAGTATCAGCAGCTTTTTGTTGTGGGTGAGTGGCCTGTCTTATTTCATGTTCAATGCTAACATTTTAATTATTTACACTAGCACTTTATGTGGCACATCTTGGAGGAATGGCCTGTTTGCAAAGGCACATGAATGAACTTGAGCAGTCCCTCATGGGTCTGATCACAGGCTCAGACATGCCTTCTGTATGTACATTGCCAAGTCCAAAGGCAATCGGCTCAGTGCCTTGGTTGCTACCACAGGGGAACACACTTCCCACTTTTTATCCATAGACTCTTTTTTTATATTGCCCCAGAAGCATGCTCTGCTCCCCTCATCTACCCTCCTCTTATTTAAAAGCACGAAGTTTGGTCACGATAAAAGCTCCTTTGGGCCTCCAGTATCACATCCAAACCTCGTTTAACAGGGATTTGACACCTGACTATATTAGCAGATTATTGGGAAAAAGATGTGTGTTTCTCATGTCTTGGTTACTGTACAATAGTCAGCATATTTTCACTGCTTTTCAGTTTTTCCCAGGTGTAATGCACTTCCTGCTGACAGGGCAGATAGTAAGGGTCAACTCCTGGTCTTTTACTGGGGTTGGATGTGGGATATCCAGAAAAGATGTTGGCAATCTGAAGAATTCAGACCTTTGTTGGCTGTCCAGGGAATGGCCATGGGGTGTACAGAACCTCAGCCTGAACTGTAGAAAGAAAAATATCATCACAGGTCCCAATTGCAGCACTTTTCTCTTTCCTAGGAAATTTACACACATGATATAGGTAGGGTTGAATAAAAAGGGGATTGTTCTATAGTAAAAAAGAAAGTTATTAGATGGAATTGGCTACTTTGCTAAACTATATCAGATAAAGGAGGCATAGAATTCAGAAAGACTACCATTTCAAAATATAGAACAAAGGGAGGAAATTCTCCTCTGCCTAAGCTTGCAGACTGTTTCACTGTTTGGACTGCAGGTCCCTTGGCTCTCAGAGGTAATTCCAAGCATCACAACTAGAGCTGAGAAGAAATTATGAATCTCCATCCCAAGGGAAAATTTGACATTTGAAAATTTGTTTTAGGTTCCAAACATGAGGTTAAAGAAAAAAAAAGAAAAAAAATTACAGAATTTCTAATCTGCAGAAAATGTCAAAAGTGTTTTTTATTAGTAGCAAATGTCAAAACATCTTGTTTTGACATTTAAAATGTAAATAATGGAAGCACTTCATATCTGAGACAGCCTGATGAGGATCCCTTCCTCTGAGGTAATTTTAGCACTTAGTTTCAGCTTCACCAACCATTATGTTGCCTCGTGGGAGCTGTTGTCCAAGCCTGTTGTCTTCTATAAGTTGTAATTAGATTGACTACATCTCCCATTAAACTGCCCAAACAGGAGTGGCATCAAGTGCCAAAGAATTTCCAACTTTTGTTTGCCTTGGGGGATATGTAGTTTTCTAGGAAATCTGCAGGCCTACGAGGGAGAATGAGTGCCTGATCTTTGCAGAGTACCATAAAGATACACACCATGATACAGATTTAGAAAAAAAGCACTTTGAAATCTTGTAAGGAAAAACACATTTGGGCTGGAGTTCAGGCAGCTTAAATCCAATGAGATTTTCCCTCTATTTCTAAAATGACATTTTTCTGTAGAAAGTTTTGGTATTCCTGTATACCAGTGGAAAATCATCTTACCCAGTACAGGTAGGCTTTTGCTGCAGCATAAAGCATGTCATACCTTGTGCTAGTAAAGCAGGGCTATTGTTCAGCTGCTTCTGGTCATCCACAACATAAATTGGGGGCAGGAGAGGGGAAGTGAAGAAGATCTCTTGAGTTCATTCCTTCAGTGAACACTATGATTTCAGTAATAATGAAACAATGACATGAAGCAGCTTGCAGTCACATACTAAACCTTGTCCCTCTATTGCCCTTCCGCAGAGCTTGCTGCTTTTCTAGCACTTGCTCTAATACCTCTGTGGTCCTGGGAGTCCAGGATTGATACAGCTCAACACTTCAGAGATTGCATGTCCTCCTCTGGCTTATCCAGTGCCCATTTAGGAGAGGGCCTCTGTGTCTCAAACGCCCCCAGTTCCTAACCCCTCTTGGGGGCTCATTGCCTCTCATGTCTGGCTAACATGCAGTTTTGCTTGTGGCCTAAAGCCCTGGGACAGTCATGTCTGGGCTTCAGGTCTTGCCCCCATGCAGGAGCACATCTGCAGCTGCACATAGAACCACTGGCTATATTTTCACAGATATGTGTGGTGACTCCCTCTGCTCTCCAGGACTGGATTGCATGCTCAAGGCATGCAGAAGGCAGTTTTCTACCCCAGCACATGTGGATCTCCCAGCACTGCTCAAGGGTCAAAAGAACCTTTTGTTTGTGGAAACCACAAACCACATGGTTAACATGACAAAGTTAAGAATCTCCTGAATTTTAGTGTATACCTGGTCTTAGTGCTGCTATTAGTATTGTGTTCTCCGAGGTTTCTTCTCACCCAGGAACACAAATGCAGTTTATAAAAACCAGAAAAACCAGGGCTATAGAGGGATAAGATAACTTAGCAGAAGGAGTGACCCAGTTCAGCAGCCTCGTGACAGGGCATGGAGTCTGGAGAGCTGGAAGAGGCAGTCCCAAAATATCATGCCACTTCTAGACATCTGTTTTCATGGTGTGAAAGATTAGAGGAGAGAATGCAAATTCTTTTTCTGCAGTAAAAAAGAGGGACTAGGCCATTTCCTCCTTTGAGTAACGTTAACTGTGAAGGAAACATGTCAATGGATATAAAAATTAATTCAGAAAAATAAATTATTCCTTGATGGATTTGGATAACATAAAAAGCATGGGAGAAAGGCTTTTTTAGAGCGTGTCTGTTTTAGCTGGCATGAGCTACTCACTAGTGAGCTGTAGGATTGATTTGTGCAGTAGTAATGACTGTACAAACACCACTGCATGGAGGTTGGGGCTTCATCCTGTCTGGATATAAGTGGGATAAATTTAATGAAAAGGCTGAAGATTTCAACCCAGCTCCCCAAGTGTCCATCTGTGTTCTGGAGAGAGAAACTTCATTCCCAGAAGGTGCTGAAACCAAAGTAACATAGAATACTTGAGCTAGGTAGAAAATGTAGGTAGGTGAAGAAAGGAGATGCCTTGAGCAGAGGTGGATTCATCAATGGTCTCAACTGCACTGCAGATGACTAGCACTTGCACTAGCCTTGACACAAGGTTGCTGTTGAAAACAAGTGAACAAATTTGGCTTGTAACTTGGAGCTCATTCCTTTTGGGGCTGGGGGAATGGGAGCATTGCAGTTGTTCACATCACCTCTCTGGAAAAAGAAGAAACCTTCCCCTGTTCCTCAGGCAGTGCCTGAGAACCTCTCCTGGCCTGCTCCAGCTGACCTCCAGCAGGATGATGGGCCCCAGAGGCCTGGTGCACGCTGATGGCTCCTGCAGCAGCGCACACGGCCCCAGCCCGGCTGGCGGGAGTGCAGAGCAATAAACATCCCAGAGATGCTGCCGAGCAGGTCCGCTTCCTGCACGCAAGCTGCACATTGTAAAAACCGGGGCTCGGGTTCTCTTTCCTGTTTGCACTGGAGCAGACCGCAGAAATTGCACAATCCTCCAGGCCAGACCCAAGGTGGATTGTGGGATGATAGGTTCCAAGGCAATATTTCACACTTGTTGAAAAAGTGATACAGCCCAGGGGAGGGGGCTGTAATTAGGGGGAGCAGTGACAACGCACAGACAAAGTGATTCCATAAGTAAAGGAAGAAACAAAAGCTCATTCCAAAGACTCTTGCTTATATGGATTCTCTAGTGTTCAATAAAAGGTGTGATCCCTGAGTAAGGAAGTCTTTCTCCTTTCTCCACTTGTTTATTTTGATGAAATATGATAGTCACAATATTTTTAGGCATTCTTTCCTGCCTGTCAGGTTACAAAGCTGTTAGCTGGAAGTCGTACGGGCTGACACATAAACAGCATGATCACATTAAACTCTGTTTCCCAGGAAAAGCACTCTAGAGTAAAAGTTTTGATTTGGTGAAGAAATCTGCAGAGATGGTGGGGGGGAAGGTAGCAACTTTCAGATGAATAACAGTAGGGGCTTGAGGAGAAAATAAAGTTTCTTTTTTCTGTCTGTAAACGTCTTCTGAAGGGAGTTTTCCTTGCTTTAAAAAAATGTTATACTGGAAAAGAAGAAGGTAAAGCAGATAAAATCAGCAAAACACTCATTAAAATGTCTGGTTATACATTTCTCAGCAAATACATATAGATAGATAGATGATAGATAGATAGATAGATAGATAGATAGATAGATAGATAGATAGATAGACAGACAGACAGATAGACAGAAATATGTAAGTATTTGATTCCAGCAAACAGACAACTGTTCTGTGGGACCAATGGTGTGATTTACCTAGCATGAAACTTGAGAACTATAAACCCAGCAGTTTATTCCTGGACACAGGAGAGATAAAATTTTAACATAAAGAGAGAAAGGATGAAAGTTATGCCAGTAACTGGAACCTGCTTGGGTGATCAGCACATTGACTCTTGTGGAGGTGGAGACAGTGGACAGCTCTTGGTCAGATGACATTTGTCTATCTAATCAAGAGTGGTCCCATGCCCTATGACAAGATGACTTTGCTGGTGTTCTGATCTTTTGGTGTGGATCAGGAAGAGACTACTAGCAAAACAACAAGACCCCTACCTTAGATTCTTGGCTAAGGTGTCAGAGCCATCACTGAATCCTGTGGCAAAATGGTTGAAGCTACCTTGATCTTGAAATGTTATTGTTTTTTTCCATTCCTCTCACTCTGGAAAGGGCAGGCATCCACAAATCTGCCCGGGGATGAAGCAGCAGAATGACTTTAAGCTTCTGTTGCATTACCATCTTTGCCTCTTTGACTCGGTGGCCTGCAATACTGCTGTGTATCCATACACACGTCCATCCATCCCTCTCTGCAGCTCTAACTCCACTTGGCAGATGCAGAGAACCAAAAAGAAGATCAAGGTAGCTTCAAGGAAAATAACATGTTCCTCCCAGCCTTGGGGACTTATTTCTGTTGCTTCTCCTCGTGAAAGTCTCACCTGTCTGTTTTGCAGGGACTGTGTGCCATTCCATGCATGAGACTGCAGGGACTGGTTTCCAAGCCACAGAAAAGAAGTCATCCTGGAGAAAGGTTTTTTGCATGCCTTCCTTTAAACATTAAACATTCAGCAATGTCAAGCCAGAGATGGACACATGAAGGTGTCAACAGGACTGGTCTAGCACCATGCTCAAGATTAGTTTCAAAAGTTTTTTGTACCATGAATGAATGGACCTCACAAGATGTAGAGTTATTGACCAAGGCTTGAGTGTAACTTCACTTCTAGGCTAAAGTTTTCCTCTTGTCACCTTTGCATGCAAAAAGAACAACTACTGCAATTCACTTTTATTTTGAAAAATCTGTATTTGGCAATATAACAACAAGAAGTGACTCTATCTCTCCATTCCAAAAAAACCCTAAGAGCAAGCAAAAGCAGTGTCTACAAAAAAACATGATGAAAAAGAATCTTATGGACCAGATTGCAGGAGCGTGAGAATAAAATGACTGCCATAGAGATGAACAAGTATAGCCTCTAAAAAAGAAGGGATCATGGATGACCTACACAAGAACCAGTGTTTCTAGTGTCAGACTGACAACTGGAAAGCTTTTTGACAGGGTCAGTGAAAGCCTTCTCTGGAGAGGCAGATATAGAAAAGAAAAGCTGACACTCTATGCAGCTTCTCCTCTTGAAGGGGAGAGCTTCCTGATGACTAAGGCAACACCTATCAAAAACACACTTATGCGGTATCTCTCAAAAATGTCATATTTATTTTATTTTCCCCATCCATAAAGCCCAGCTATTTTGCACTGAATATTTTCTTGCAAGGGTGAATTGCTAGAAATAAGTAACAAATTTGTAATAGACAAGCCAATACCCTGGCTCCACATCTCCTTTCCAAGATTCAGTGTGAACATAAAACAGATGTGATCCCAACAAAGAGGCATCTTCTGTTGTACCAGATGGGACTCTTGCATCCCTTTCCCATTGGCTAAATATAATTGGGGGGAAACAATAGTACACAGAGGACTGAGTTTGGGTGATATGAGGCAGGATTGTTTCCTTTTTCCTAGAACCTAGCCATTAATAAAAGTGTAAATTTCACCCTTTTCCCCCTATCTGATTCTTCTGCCTGGTTGGGCATTATGCAGTGCAAAATATTTCCTAACTTTGTTTTTGTTTTTAATTGCAATTTTCATCCCCCTTTCAACCTTAACTGCTGTTGTGGGCCTTTGCTACTGTTGTATTATAGACAACAGCAGCAGCAGTAAGAATTTTAAAAATAGATCAGGAAATTTAACAATTGTACAAAATTCCTTACTCTGGAGAGTCATTGTTTATACTCCTTCATATATGCTAGCGATAATTATACTAAAGTCTGTTAGGAAAAAGGGTCCATTTTACATCAGAGGAGAAAATGTAAATTTTTTTTCTTCTAAACTGAATACAAAGACTGTTTTATTAAATGTGGCTTTTTGGTAAAAAAATGGAACAAAAAGTCTCTACCCATAAAAAATCCCATTTAAATAAAGTCTTTTCCATCCAAAAATTCAAACAGCTGAATAGAAAATGTGGATCTCTTCCTTAAAATGGGGGGAAAAATCCAAGTTGACCTTAGTTTTCTCTCTGTTATACAGAGCTGCTGGTTGGGAGACACTCCACAGACACATCACATACTTCAACCTCCTGCATGTGTCATCCAAAGCAGGAGTGCCAGGCTCATCTCTCTATAGTCTGGTCTTCCTGATGAAATTACAGGTTTATTGTGAATATATACCAGTCCTGGCGAGCATGTGCCCAGAAATAACAGTGAAGCAGTGGGAGGTCTCTGGCTTGAGTGATACAACATTCAAATACAGCAGGCTCACAGACCAAATTGATCTTTAATGTACCTTCTCAGTCTAAGGAAGCTTTTCCCTATCAGGTTGGCTGATAATTTTCCAGCATTTCAAATGGAACTTCATGGGATTGGTTCTTCTCCTGTCATTTCACAGACAAGTTTCACCCTTCTGCAAGTCACAAGACAGAATTTTTCATTGCCTGAATTGAGCGGAAGTCTTCACCCAACATAGCAACCTCTCCTCTAAACCCTAAATGGCTGCCACAGCAATCGTGCAATTAGGTTCTACTTTGGGTGGAATGATTCATGCTTCAATAAATTCAATTTCAACAAGACATAATTATGGTGAGTCACATAATCACAGATTAATCACAGCACCTCCCATTTAGCAGTCAAAACAGTGGAGGATTCCAAATGCAATGCATATGATGCTTCTCCTCAGCTTTTGTTTCACTTAATTTCATTTCTGTTTTATCAGTCGATCCTATACAAGCACTAGGAGAAGGCTTCTGGGGCTGCACAGAGATTGGTGAGGCAGGATGGTAGCCAACTTATTTTATTTATTTTTCCTTTTTTTTTGCCTTTTTTCATGTGATGAATGAATCTGAAAGATAATAAATGTTGACAGCACCAACGATTTCAGTAAGAAACTGATGGTCTCTTATTTGCTGCTGAGCTGCCCTTGACACAGTGAATTGTTAGTGGGATTGAAGATATCCAGTGTCTTCTGCACCTGAGACCACACAAAAGGGGCAACATATTGTGAATTCTTCTGCTGAGTTAGTTCTTCAGAGATGCAGGGGGTGAGAAACTTCTTCATGTTAATGTCTGAGCTTTCTGTTTCTATCAGCCATACACTGAAAACAGCTTTTAAGGATTCCCTCCTTCTCAGTGCTGATCTTAAGCATCTTGTGTCTGTGCTGGCTCCCCCCACAGCTGATGTACGGAGCTGTGTCTCCTCCTCTCTCCTTACCCCATTTTTACTGTTACTTAATGTGGAGACTGAGAAGGGGTCAGTCACTCGGCAGAAGTTGTGCTCTGCTTGTCTTCTTTGACAAGCTTCTCAGCCTCATGTATGCTTGCCACAAACCAGTGAGGGGGAAATTCCTTCTTTGTGATCAGACAATTTGTGGCTGCCCTTTACCAGACCTCGGGGAAGAACGTATGCAGTGGTTTCTCCAAATATTATAACCAAACTTATTCTGTGAGACCAGTTTATTTTGAATTGCAGTTGGATCATTTTATGGAATTGTTTTGCTTTCAAAGCTTTCATTCTCCAAAGTGGTTAGAAAGGGGCCTATTTTATTTTCCTTTTTTTGCTTTTATTTTTAAGGTGAGGGTGGTGGTGAGAGAGAAAAACAGGAGGATGTGGGTTTTGACAAGAAGTGAGAGGGAAGGCTGTTCTTTGAGATTTTTACTCTACCAGTAATCAGTGTAACACTTGACAAGCTGAAATTTACTTCTCTGTGCATCTTGTGAGTTTTCCCTAGAATTCAGTTTGGCTTTAAAAGTTGGCTAAAGTTTCTATGGAGTAGGTAGGGTGTTGAAGGAGATGCCAGTAAATTAACATTGTCAGCAAACTCGTAAAACCTTTAAAAGAAAAGCCTTTGAGGGAAAAGAAAAAATTTTTCATCTTTTCTTCTCTCTCCCTCCCTTGCTCCCCTCTTTCCATTTTTCTGTTTTTCTTTCTTTATTTATTTCTTTTTCAGAAAAGGTTACATTTTTTTCCCCTGTGCACAACAGGATAGCAAACACTAGGGGATACCGTTTCTGGAAAATTAATAATGTTCTGGCAAATAGCTGGTGAAGGGGAATTGACAGGAATTGTGGCTGATGCAAAGACAAGCAAGGGGAACACCAAGCAATACACATTATCTTGTACACTTCAAGAATTACATGAGTGAGTATGCACATGAGGTAGGGTGGTGAACAGAAGAACTTTGTAAAAGAACTGATCAGAATTTGGGCTCCGAGGGGGGCTGGCCATTCCTTCAGCCACCTGGCAGAGATCCAACTCTGCTGACATGATGTATGGTCTGTGTCCTTCCTGGGTTTGCCCAGCCCCACAGCCCTGGAAGGCCTGGCTCCCTGGCACAGCTTCAGGGAAGTCAGCAGTTTGCAAGCTACTCTGGAGCCATGACTATGATGACTTTCAGAAATGGTCTGCATGGTGGTAAACTGCTGGAGGTGCCATTGGATACCTCCATACCAGGGATTTCTAAGTCAAGTGGGAAGAAACCAGAGGAAGTTTCCAACTGACTGTTTATACTCTCCCGCCAGCAAGCGCAGGGTGCGGTTTGGAGTGGAGAATGTTGCTCAGGACGAGTGCAAGCCCAAAAAGCCACATTTATTCCATGGCTCAAGCCTGTATCCACAGTCCCGGGAGATTATATTACTCACAGAAAAAACTTATTAAAATCTCCCATGCATCATAAGATATGCCACCCAACAGGAGATGGTGATTCTGTTTCAGTCTCAGCAGCATCTGAGTGGTAGAGAAGAGGCATCCCAAAAGGACTGGATTGTTAATCTCCCAGCAGGACATTCTGATTTTCTACTGTTTACAAGAGATACAAGAGACCTCCAGGGAGAGACCTGCATCCTCAGTAATTCTGTGGACACATCCTTCTCAGCAAGTACAGTCTAAACCAAAATTAATGCCGAGGTGCTTTTGGTGGTACTGCGTAACTAAGAGGTCTGATGGTCCTTGAAAGACAAGACACTTACCTTTTTTCAAACCCAGAGCTGCAACACCATTCCAGCTGAGCTGTGTGCATTCCATTACAAACAACACCATGTGCCCTTTGAGCCCTCTGCTGTACTCATTTGATGGATTATACCCCTTTATTTCTCCCTAAATTATTTCCTGGGTTTGCTGCACACTGCAAACACATTGCATTCGACCTCCAACACAGCCAGCTCCCATAGGGATAGTGATAGTTGCATAGGGATAGTGATGCAGAGACCCCTGCTCATCAGTGTATCTACTCCCACTGACGTCAGATCAATTTGGCTCAATTTTGCCTTACGGGACTTTTGGCCTGTAAACATTTCGGGTCTACTCCCAAGTCTCAGGTTCATAAGAACCATTCCCAATACCCCTGGAAGTGTGCTGAGGGTGGTATAGAGTCACAGAACCAGCTCCACAGCCTAGTATCAAAAACAAGAGCAGACCTGGAAAAATATTACAAAACTCTTCCACTGGCATCAGCAGGTCAGTGTCATTACAGGCAGCGGTGTTGTTCTCAGATACTATTTCATTGGCTTCCTTGTCCTTTTTCCTCTCCCTCTTCTGAAGCACATTTTCTTTCCCTTGTATTGCACGGTAGGGTTGTATCCCTGGAGATTCACAGTGATGAGGAGGAGTAGGCAGAGATCAAAAGCACTTCTAGCTTTGAAAAGATTATTCCTGGCTGCAAACCAAGTACGGCAAGCTCCAATCCATCCATCTTATTCAAACAGTGTTTCAAGACTGGTCACCCAACCCTCTTGGATTCTGCTTTCCTTTCAACTTTATATGGCACACAGAATTCTTTGATTTTACCTTTTAAAGCATGGCACTGAATTATTTTCTAGCACAACTGACTGCTCATATTTTTCAAACCTGAGGCTACAGACTTCTGTGGTGTTTTCAGTCCTGTTCAATGTCTTTCAGGGCCAAAATCTCAGTTTCTTCACAAAACAACTGCACGGATTTTACCTTGCCTTATTGACCTTTCCAGAGAAATAAAGCAAAAAAAATTCACTGTGTTACTTTGGAACATTCTCCTCCAGCAATCTAAAGTACCAAACCAACAACAAAAGAGCCAATGATAATTGCAAGAAGTTGGCCAAAAAATGGATATGTTCTTTTTAGGAGAATGTCAAGATCTAAAACATTTGGCTGAAAGAAAATATAATTTTAACAGCTGGGTGAAGATACTAGTGTTAATAGCAGAAGATGTATGCATTGAATATCCTTCTAGTATGTATAAAATGTACTGTATTTTCAAACAACTTTGACATTGGCAGGATGCATACGGTACAGGAAGAGATCAGGAGACTTAGTCTGGGTGGACAAATCTTGACCATCTCCAAATCACAAGCTCTGACATTCATGAAATGGCTCAAATGTTTCGAAGTATGTTCGCTGGCTGTAAGCTATGAGAGTTTCTGAAATCACAACTTGGGTTTTTTGTGTATTAGAAGTATTATCTCCAGACATCCAGAAGTCTACTTGTCCATATCTGACTGCTGTGGATGATAAAAATAAGGAGATTTGACTGGTTAGTTTTATCTGTGTATCACAGTGCATAAACAAGTGCTAATGGAAGATGTGTCTTAATGTCACATCTGCAGGATAAAATAGCAAAATGCATCCTGCAAACTATTCCAGACAGACAGGTCACAGTCTGACCATGTACTGGTGTACTTGGAAAATTAATGATTATCCAACATTGCCTAGTTTTTGGAAAACAACCAGAAAAAACTAAATTGCTCAAGAAAACAACTCCTCTCTCAAATTCAAAATGTTCTGAATGGATTAGGAAGGAACAACATCAGTGAAATCAGTCATTTTATTTCTCTCATATGCCTTGGAAATTAGTAGGTCATGAATAACACTTTGAGGATATTAGGGATGGGGCGTGCGCACGTATCTTGGTATGAAAGTTAAAGAAACTCTAGAGAATACAACAAAAATTTTCAGTGGTAAAGATAAGTCCATCTAATGTGGCTTCTCCAAAAATATTAGTGTATTAGAAAAGAGGGGTATCTGTGGACATGGGCCAAGCAAACATGGTGATTTTAATGCAAGAGTATCAAAAAGGCCATTCACTGTCTACAGCTTTTCCTACATGACATAAATCCAAATTGGCATATTCCCCATTGCAGGAGGTTGCTGTCAGGATATACATACAAACATTTAGCTAAGAAAAGAAGACAGACAAACAAATATTGTCTAGATAGTTGCCACTGAAATTGCTGATTATTTGGTATTGGTTTTCATCAACCCAAAAGAAATCAAAACAGAGAAAAAATAATAATTTCTATGAGGGATTTGCATTACTAGTATCAGATAAAAACTTATGTCATTAAAGGTTCAGTTTGGCTTGATTTATGACTGCAGTCCAGTGTTCCAGTAGCCACATGAATTCTGTTACAGGAGAACCTGACTTGGTGTCATTTCAGACTTTTTTCACCTAGAAAGAAGTAAAAAGAACATATGAATAAGTGTTAGTTGTACTAGATAACTTTGCAAGGTTTGTCTTAGCCTGTTAACAGTAATCCAATCAATATAGTGGTAAGCAAACTTTCAATGAACACTTTTTAAATAATTTTTCCCTAAAAGGATTATCTTCAATAGACA
Organism: Molothrus aeneus; assembly: GCF_037042795.1. NCBI lineage: Eukaryota > Metazoa > Chordata > Aves > Passeriformes > Icteridae > Molothrus > Molothrus aeneus. Next base: position 23,816,665 of record NC_089652.1, read on the forward strand.
GAAGATAAATACAATTTGTTTGAAATGTTACTGTACTATGAAACATACCACACAGCCCTACTGGTCAGTACCAGGCAGTTCTTAGTTCTAAAGTATCTGAATCTAGGCCAGACCATTGGAGTTGTCTGATCTGACTGGTTCATGAATCCTAGGGACAGTTTTTCTCCTGTTCACCACCTAATAAAATCCATTAACAAAGCTTAGTGAAATTGTGCTTTCTAGAGAGATGCTCAGATCTTATTTGGAGAAGACAAGGCATGGGAACATGAGAACAAGAGAACAAGGCATGTTCTTTGTTTCTACAAGCAGATTACTCTAATTAGCTGGTTCTTATCCCTTCCCAGTTAAATAATGTGCCAAGTTTTAAGTCAACTCCAAGCTACAGGTTCTTGTTCTCCATTTCTCTGCTGAATTAAGGATGTCTTTAACAACTGCTATTTTTTCCTTGGGAAGGTAATTATAGAGTGATCAAGTCACCTCTTGTCTCCCTGGCTTCTTTTATGATTTGTTAAACAGATTGACTTTAACTCTCCCATGGTGAGGGGATTTCTACAGACCCAAACAACCATGTGGTTCTGTTATGCTAAATATTGTGGTTTTGTATCCTTTTTTAGGTGTGGATTCAGAACAGGATGCAACCAGCTGGCATCAATAAATGTCATCTGCAGAGGTAATAATGTCATCTGTTAGGTTATTATTTCTCTTTCAACATATCCTATGAATTCATCAGCCCTGTTTAGCATGTATTCATAACCAGAATGAACAGTCTTTTTGCTAAACTCTATCTTAAGACATCTATGGTGAGGACCTGTCTTTCTGTAGGTATGATGAACTGCCATTCTCTTAGAAAATTTTAATGAAATATTTCATTTGAATTTATCAGTTGAATGTTTTGATTATAGATCATTGCTCCAGCAATGATTATTTCACAGAGTAACTTTTATCAGGAGGGATTTTTTACCCATTACTAAATTTGTGAAGAAAGTGCAGATCCAAAATGAGCCTCATCCTAGAACAGCAGCACTAAAAATACAGTCATTCAGGCTTTTCCTCTTATAGAAATTTTGAGATGTCTGTCAGTTTTTAATTAATTCCTGCTTTATATAATGTTCAGTGATCATTTGCTTTAAATCAAAATATGGAGCCCGAGCAATTCAGTGAAACTGATGACAGTAATCCAAACATACGACATTGCTAATGAGCTCTCTAATAAGCAATGTTTAATTAATGTTGCTAAGCAGTAACTGGGTAGTGATTGCTGATTTTGGAAGCCATACTAACTTAGAAGTCCAGGTAAATTTTTGAAGGATTTCTGTGCCCTCAATGGAAACATGGCTCCTTTCTCAGGATGGGGAAGTGTGTTGCATCAATACCTATATTTTGGAGGTCCAACAGCCTTGCCTCCATGATCATGCCTGGCTCTTAGTTGTGTTAAATACAAAATGATAAATTTTTGCCACCATGCTCTAAAAAAGGGTGTAGGATGGCAATGAGAGTTTAGGTGGGTGGGAATATTAATATTTTTTCTGTTAACTTTACTTATGCCTTAGACTTGAACAATAGCTTACCTTACAGAATGGCATAAAATTTTTTTGACAAGACCTATTGTCCAAAGTGTGTCCAAGGTTTACTTTCATGATATTTCTTCCATGTTTCTTTAATCAGGCTACTTTATATATAACTTCCCTTTTTTTGATCAATATTTATTTAGTGAGTTCAGAGCCATCTGAGGGCAAACAGAAGGGTTGAAACAGGTTCAGGCAGTTCATCACTAGTAGGATCCAAGGAAGAAAGCTATCAGGACAGTGCCTGTACATGAAAAAATGCTAGTGTACTCAAGTTACTTTATGAAAGGTCACCTTATCTCCATTGGGGATGAAGAATCTACCTAAAAAAAAAGGCATAATAAAACAAATTATAGTAATATATTAGCACTAGAAGGCTCTCAAGCAGATGTTATTCAGAATTTTAAAAATCCTTGTATTAAAAGACTTTGTAGTAGTAGAATCAGAAAATGACAAATATATTTGTGGGAAATAATTCAGAGGAAATTGAACAAAGTCATTTCTGGATGCATGACTTCATAAAGTGATTGTAAAGCCTGAGAAATGAGGATAACTTAGCCTACACAGTAAAAAACAGTAGTGGGAAAAAGGGTGTTTCAGGTTTCTCATAACAGTATAGTCCCTTCCAGTTTTTAGCAAACCCTACTAGCTTTTAACCCTGGATGTGTTGCAAGCTGTACCAGCTGCTAGACTGAGAGGCTGCTCAAGGCAATCCATGTCATAGATGAGAACAACAAAATCTAAAACTCCCTCAGGTAGCAGCAGGGAAGACAAAGTCCCCTCCAGATTTGTCTTCATGGTAAGAGGTCTCTGCAGAAATAATTAGTTCATGTTGTGGGAGTTAAGTTGATGTTGATCAGCACTCATTACTCAAGCTGTTGAAAGACCCAAAAGTGAAAATAGACACTGGGGAGGATGAAACTGGTAATGATTTCTAGGAAATTATGAGAAAGAGTGGTCTGATTGCCAAGACAGCCAGACCCAAGCAGAGTCTGGTTAGTCAGGATACTGTCAGGTGAGAATGTAAGGCTTACTGTGTAGAAAATGGAAATTGAGCATACTTCCCTGCAAAGAAGGATGCAGAAGGCAGCTGTAAGTGATCCAAGGGTGAAAGCTGACACTGTGCAAGCTTCCTTCCTACATGGACTGGAGCTCTCCTTCCTGCCTACTGCTGTCCCACACTCGGCCCATCCTCTGCTCCCTGTGCCATTCTCTACTGATAGACCACCAGCTTCAGATAATAGGGTGGCTTCCCATTAGAATCCATCATGGGAATGCAGGGTTACTGTTGGATGAAGGATTCAGTGACCGAGTTCCACTCCATTTCACTCTGGAATTGAAGGACAGCCTTCTTTCAGTTACTACCCATGGTGGTTTAAGTGTTTGCTGAAGGCCAGTGACTTCTTAAAGGTAGCAAACTTTCCTAAGTGCCTTACCATCTGTTCAGAGCTTTTGACAACGTGTTTATGTTGTCAGTCACGTGGGGGAAAAAAATCAAAGCACTTCATATTTTTGTTAATGGAACATGTTGAGATGACATTAATCATACAGACAGGCACCTCTCTATATGTAAGTGAATGTACGAGTTAAATACTAGGGCTGTTAATGGCCCCTGTTTTTGATCATTGCTGTCATAAGTGATAGCAGGCCTGAGGCCAATGAAACCACTTTTCACATTTTTCTCAAAGCAGGAGAGTGCTGGGAAGGGATCCTGGCACTGGCAAGAGTGCTGAGGTGAGGGGCTTAGCACCACGGTAAGGTGATCTCTCTGCTCAGACATGCCTGTGCTCCTTCCGCTGCATCCTACCCAAGCTCCTGTCTGGAGTCTGGACACAGGGTTGGCTTCTCCATAGCAAGGTGAGGACAGAGCAGGCAGGGATTATCAGCTATCAGTAACCTCAGCTGCTGATGGGATTCTCCAGTTCATTGAGGGATTCTCCAGTTTCAATGTCCCACCTGAATTCAATGTCCCCCAATGTCCCCATCTGCAGGGGGAAACCTGAAGCAGAAGCAAGGGTCCTTCTGCTCTGGGGTACACTTGCAGTTGGTCCAGTTATCAGGGAAGCCTTTCCTCACGAGATGCTTGTCACGTTCTGAGTCTCTGACTCCAAGTACCCCAGGGCATGTGCTACAAATCCAGACTTGTTGTTCTGAGCAAGAACTTTTACTTACTGGCCAAATTGTCTCTCTTTCCTCATGAACAATATTGGCAGTGAGAAACACGACAAGATGCATCCAAAGAATCTTAAAACAATGGTCAGCCTGAATTTGTAAGGTCCTTGCATGTAACTGGCAGTAGAAGACAACCTATTTTTGAATCAGCAGGAATTTAATATAAGTGTATCTGTCCTCAAGTGTGGACTGTGTTTGGATGTAGAAAGCATAAAGCTTCACCCAACACACAATGCCACTCTTCAAAATCCCTGCATATTGTTTTTCTGTTCCATCTTACCTCAAAATTAAAGTATCTTGAGATGTTATGTCTGATAGACAGATCTATGGATCCAGGCACCATTTTACTGTCTTCTGTCTTTGCCCTTTACCTGAGGTAAAGATTTATCTGCCAGGCAAATGCTGAGCTGGGGTGGTAGTGTTTCAGTGGTGTAAGGAATGCTGAATTTTTCAGTGAGTTGTGAAAGCTGAAGTCCTCGCCAACTTTCCTTCAAGTTTTTAGACCCAGTGTTTGTGTTTGTTTTCTGTTTCAAGTGAGGAAGAGATGAGGCAGGCTAGCTAGAGCCTTGACCCCTTTGTAATCCCTGTGGCCAAGCAGGGTACCAGGCAAGCACAGGAAAATGGTGGGAGTCACTTTCTCATGTCCAGCTCCCCGATCTGCATGAGCATTTCCAACTGTAAAATGTAAGTGTAATATAAATCAAATCAAATCAAACAGCAACAGTAAAAAAGCCCTAAACAACAAGACAGTTAAATAGATTAAAACCATTCAAAATATTTCATTGTATTATGATATTGGGCAAAAACAAATTCTGTGATTTTTTAATGTGAGATGTGCATGGGGTTTGTTTTACTTGCCTTCCAGGTTCAGAACTAGAGTTTGTTGTTTGAACTAATAGAAACTGTTTCTCTTGTGAAGGTTTTACCCCCAGAGATCTTCCAAATCTATTGCAGATTTGAAGAGCCTATTTAACCTTTTCTGACATTTAAAAGAAAACAGAAAGCAAGCCCTGCCAGCTGAAAAGTGAGTTAAAGGAAGCAGTCCAGTTTGTGTCCAACTGGATGAAGAAAGGATAGTCAAATTCCTTCCATTTTACACATAGTTAGTCATGAAATTGTACAAGAGAAAAAAAAAAAAGACAATAAAATAGCCATATTGTAACAGCTGAAACAAACCTTGGGTAACTGTCAGCAGCGAAATATCCAGAGAGCATTTGTACCATTCCATTTCATTAAGCTGAAGGGTGGGATTGCAGACTGTAAAAGATTATAGCAGAGCTCTTTAGAAATTTACAGCTTGCAGCACAGCGAAGCACAAGGGAAGTCTCCCTTTCTTGTGTACTCAACGGGGAGCCTGGGTTTTGTCTCTTCGATGATGATGTGTAGGGGAAGAAGGTTGCCAGAAGCACCAATGAAAACTGAAATGTGCTCTATGTGCTTTTTTTTTTCTTTCCTGTGACTTACAAAATGCATTTGCACAGTGGGCTTTTATTCAATTCCCAAGCTCTTGACTTTGTGGGTTGGATTAGGACAGGGAGCCTTACGGGTGGTGTTTAGGGCAATGCTGAATGCACTGCGGGTATGATGTATAACAGGAACAAGTGCAATGAATACCAAAGGAGGGGAGACTCTTTCTCATTTCAAACTGTTTAAGCAGCAGGAACTACTTTGTTTTGTACCCACTGGGGACCTGGCCCCAAGACGATCATTGAACTGCAACAGGAAGCTCAAATTCTGGCTGAAATAGGAACATGTGTCTGCTGCAACTGCAATCTCTTGCTCTGTAACAGAGCAAGTGGACTGGGAAGAGCAGTTCTTTCTCAGAAATGTCTTTGGTTTCAGTCTCCTCTCCTCCCTATATGAGAGAATCATCCCCTTACATCAGTGGAACTCCTGCTAATGTGCTGTGGAGTAACACAACATTTAGCAGTTATCTGTCAGCAGAAAAGACATAGGGCTTGCAGGGAGAGGGTGAGAAAGAGAAGCCATTCTCACATGACTAACAGGCCTACCTACTTTTACTGGTGGCATTTGGCTATGTCACCTAACTTCCTCTGGCTTCTTTGTTCCTGCCTATGTTGATTCACCAAACTCTGGATTGCCCTTGTTGAGAGGAGGAGGTATCTACCAACAGCAGAGATGGTGCAAGGCTCCAACAGGAATGGCAATTTTCACCAGACTGATTTTCCAAAGTGAAGAATTTTAAAAATCACAGTGGGAATGATGTAAAATGAACTGTTGCAATCCAAATGAAACACAACCCAGGTTCATAAAAGAATATTTTTTCCTTTTATTTATACAAAATATTTAGTAGAGTTTTTAGTCTTGGTTCACCATGGCATTCAGCTTAGTTTCATTATTTGAGCATTGCCTTGTGGAAGTTTTAATTGGCAACTTTGTTCTCTCCACTATGGACCCATAGTCCTTTGGAGGACTCGCCTCACAAGAAATAACATGGACTTGGCTTGGCCAGAGTTGTGTGCTGTGTTTGGTACTCATGTGACTCTAGTGCTGCATGAGAAATGTAATTTGGACAGAAAAGTTTCGTCTGCAGGGAAGCCTGGGGGTTCTGGCCTTTTAACTACGAAGTCAAAATAGAGACCCTCACAAAATGTGAAGTCCAGTATTAATCCAATTTCAGGCAAATGGAGCATGTATGTAAAATCTAACAAATAAAAGGAAACATTTCAATATAGGTAGTTCTCCATTATAGCTTCTAGTCAAGAATAATTGAAGTATTGGCAATTCTTTACAGAAATTATAAGAAATTCCTTTTTTTTTTTTTTGGTGCAAATTTATTATGTTGAAAGTACTTGCTTCAGCTTAGAATAATAAGTTTTGACACGCTGGAAGTTCCCAAGGAACAGGAATTCCAAATTTCTCACTGCTACAGATCCATGTTCATTAATTTTCATGGGTTTTTATGTGCAGGCTCTCCTCTGTGGGTTATAAAGGCTTTAGCAGTAAAGCCAAAACCTTTACTGAGGATTTGTACATGGGTACTTGAAGGATTAATTCTTAAAAGTGGAATTGTGCTCAGTTTGGTTTTATAACCAAAAAATTTTTGATATAAATTGCATAGGTCAAAGGAAGTGTTCCTAATTGTGCTGAAGTGATCCCACAAAAAGCAATGTAAGTGGACAAAAGAACCACCAAACTCTGTAACAGAACAGAGTTTGGACTCCTCTACAATTTTTTTTTTAGTTTTATGCTGCAAGTGATTAGTGGCACTGGCTTCTCATGCAAAATTGTCAGTTCAAACTAGTTTCATGACTAAATTTTTTATATATAAAGAAGAACATTTTGTGTGTGCAGTGTTGTAGGACTTTTTCTCTTTTTTGCAAACATTGTTTTATTTTCCCCTCAACATATCTGTTTCCATATGGCAAAAGTGACTCCCTTGATCACCAAAAAGGCTCCAGAGAGTTCAAACAGCCTTGGAAATTGATTCTCACTTTGCTTAATAGGAGCTCACCTGCAGATTTAATTTTATGTGAAATAATCTTGATTTCAGATCAGCCCTCTGGAGAGGGATGAGACCTTCAGAAATGCAGCAATGGACACACATTTCAGGACAGTAGATGATCCACCTATGGGTTTCTCCTTTTCTACAAGGGGAATTAAAGGACTTTTGGAGGTGTAGGAGCTGATCAGCCTTCCAGCTCCAATCAACAATTTAAATCATGCAAATAGAATTAAATGATTGAGAAATTAGTAAGATAATAAAGTTCTCTAGTTCCCTCTCAGGCCTCTCATTTTACTAGTCTGGGTTTTGGATATGATAACAATCACAATTCAGAAGACACTGAGGACTAAGTGGTGAAACAGTTGAACAGGGGCACTGACCCACAATCAATTATTTTACACACCTTCATCTGGACTTAAAAGACTGTGCAAGGGCTCACAGCTGCTGTTGGGATACTGTGAATAGTCACTGTACTAAGAATAGGAAAAGAAAAAAAACTCCAAAAAACGATCCAGATTAAAAGACATGAGAATTCTTTTGGATGAAAAGGCAGTAACCAAGACTATAATGTGTTTAAGATGTCATGCAGTTGTCTGCACAGGGGTGAAACTTCTAGACCCAGAAAGTGGAGGCCAAAGTTTATTCTCAGTTCATGATGTAAAGAGAGAACACAATTCAGTGATTCTCATGAGGTCCCTAAAAAGAATCTGGCTCAAGTTGGTGCTTCATGTCTTAGTGGGGACAAAGGCAATGATCAGCCTACAGCAAAAACAGGAGATCATCCACCCAAAAAAAGTGGAGAGAATATAAACCTTCTTCTCCTTTCTGAAAAAGAGATGGATTTTTCTATACAAAAAACATTACTTCTTCTCAAACCAGGAAGCATTCTTGTTGTTGCTCTCATCATAAATTGGACAGATTTAGGACAGATGTCCACTTTTTACTAAAGAAGTACATGTGGGTGAAAGCCTCAAATAAATATATTCTCCCTTTCTTTCTCAACAGATTGTTTAAAATCACCCTCATAGAGTTGCAGAGGACAATGTCAGGTCCTTCAACCTGACATATGGGAAATGCACTGTCATTTGATCTCCCTTCAAGCCTTGTTCAGTCTTGATGGCTACAGCCATCCCTGCACCCTGCACCTGAGATTTCTCACAACTCTTCCTACCCTAAGCCTTGCTCTGCTACAAATTGATTGCCTAGGGTAGGGTCTTTTTTTCTTCAGTGTGAGCAGATAAGAGATCAGCATTCATTTCTTATGTTGTGGGACAGATTTGATGCACAGCCATCCAGAGTCCAGGCAAATAATTCTTGTAAAAAAAGCCCTGTTCCTGCTGGCACCTAGACTTTGTAAAAGACTCAGAGGGACAGTCAGAGCTGATGGGTGAAGAGCTCTTTGTTGAGTTCAATTTCTTTCCCTGCAAGAGAAGAGGAGAAAATAGGGGTATTGAGTTTTTGGTGGAAAACAAAACAAAAACATAACCCTGACTCTGCTAGGCCTGGATCCAGCCCTGAGATGGTCTGTTTTTTCCACTGGCTCTCAACATTCATGTAAAGAATAAGGCAAAGAATGTAACTGTTCTCTTGCAGTTTCTGATCTGAATATGCTTCTAATGAATTCCCCTTTTAAACCGATCTAATTGTCCATGCTTCCCCGGCATTCCCTAGGCCTTTGAGACACCGGAGTTCCCAAGCCTCTGAGGACATAAAGCCAGTGTTAAATAGCATTTCACATTCCAGGAAGCTCCCAAAGAGCCACCAATTTCCCCTCACCACAGGAGGCTTTGCAGAATCCAAGAAACAGCTCCCACTTTTCTGGGGAAACAGATCAAACCACAGCACCAGCAAGCATGGAATTGCCAAATATTTTCTTTTTATCTTGGAAAATAATAGTATTAAATAATAAAAACACTTCTATTTTTTTCATGAATGTCAAATATCTGTAATGCCAAGGGGAAGGGACACTTTTCTCCCATTAACAGAATAGTACTGAGACATCAAACCTAGTGGAGCATTTCCAATCCCTGCAGGGAGTATGGGATGAAATCCCTCTGTGGGAAGAAACCATTTGCCACATTCAGGATGGGGACAAGGTAAAGCAGTCAGACAAGTAGCTAGTTCAGGTTCAATTTATGTTTTGGGTCACCTCAACAATTTCCCCCTGTTCGTATGTGCCAACAATATGCTAATACTTCTTCTAATTCCTCTACCACTCCATCCTGGCCTATCTCTTCCTTTTAGTCCCTCAGTGGAAAGGATTTAAAATTGATTTGAAGTCCATTTAAAGGGGATAAAGAAGACTAAAAAGGAGGACTTGGACCAGATTCTGGATCCCAGGTATTAATCAGTGCCTGGGTTCATCATTGGCTAATAAGTTAAGCCAACATCCTGGATTCTGAGAAGTTGATGTGGTCCTCAGAACTGCTGGAGACCCCTGCCCCTTCTTCAGTTGCTCTGATCACTTGCCACTCACACCATTCCAGCCCTGGTGCACAGCTCTCTTGTAGATGCCACCCCAGCCTTCACTGCAAGGTCAGCCCAGAGACCCTGGAGAGAGGGTGGGCAGCTGGAAAGGAAGGACGCTGCTGACAGAGGCTGCAAATGCTGAAGTCAGTTTCTAATCCCCAAGACCAAAACAATGTTATTGAGACTTCAGTGGAGTCAGATTTCACCCCCCAAATTACTCCATCTTCCTACCAATGAAAACATTGAGTTTTTAAGTCCTTGTCTAGGTGGCCTGCACAAGAAGAGCAAGAAACCCTCTTAGTAAAAGAAAAAGACAAATGCGTTAGTTCAGGCAATTTACTTCATTTAGCAATACTCTGTGTGTCAGATGGCTCCTGGATGGGAGCTGAGCAGTGCCTGTCACAAGCAGAGACATTGTGGTGTGGAGCAGAGCACAAGTCCATGCCCCTGTTTAGAAAAGTGCCCCAAGTTCTTGCAATGAGCATTGCCAATCATTGTTTTCTCTGGTGAGATGCATCAGTCCCTTACTAGGAAAGTCACCCAGTCCCTCTTTTTCTCACGGACTGCAGCACCGGTTTGCAGCAGTAGAGGGGCAAGCAATGTAGTTTCAATTAAGGCCCACTAAAAACAGCTCTTACTATGTTATAAATTCTATATTTATCCTGAAACACCAGACCCATCCTGAGCCTTCTCCCCCTCCTTTAATTGTTTGCAGAAAATTTTCCATTGTGTTTTCTTTTCCATTTTTTAGGACCAGTATTGCAATATAAATAGTCTTTTTTTCTTTTCTTCTCTCTCTCTCTATTTTTGCTAATAGTTGGTTTCTCTACTTGGCTGAATGTATATGACTCTGAGGTTTTGCGATATAATTGCATGATTGCTTCCAAATTTTCCAACCAATGGGGCATCTAATCACTTGAAAAATTTCATTATCCACTGATACATGCTGGAGGGAAGGCAAAAATATAGTTTCTTCATGTATAATTTCTTTTTCTCTCCTCTCCTCTCCTCTCCTCTCCTCTCCTCTCCTCTCCTCTCCTCTCCTCTCCTCTCCTCTCCTCTCCTCTCCTCTCCTCTCCTCTCCTCTCCTCTCCTCTCCACTATTTGACCTTCTGCCCCCACACCCAGAGTGCAGACAAAGTCAATCCAGCTGCAAAAGAAGCTCCTGTGGACCTGTCTGTTCAGGGGGTTTGGGGTTGTGCCATGCTCCTTCACATGGAGATAACCCACTCAAATTGGACTTGGGGCAGTCCAATTGAAAAACAGCCAAGTGTGATTTGATGTGTGGTATGGACACAGGTATTGCCCCTATTCCTTATAGAGTTTGGAATTTCCAGTCTCTGGCTTGAAATGCCTGATTTCAACAGATTTGTTTATTTTATGAGCCTTGCACTTTCACACAAGAGAAAGAAAGAGACATTTTTAACTCTTCCTCACCCAATTTTTCCCTTTGGACTTGGTTACTAATCTCTTTAGTCCTGACTTAGTTTTAATTACCACACGAGGACACCACAGGGGTGCCTGCAATCCTTTCACATACCATCATTTCTCTTCTGAGATCTCTGACTTCAAGGCTCTGCTATTGAGCAAATCAGCTGAGGTTACAGGTTAGGAATAATAGAGGGAGAAAAGGAAGGAATGTCATCCTCATCTTATGGTGAAATGGAAAAGCAAAATCTCATCTCTGCCTCTTTTTGTCATTTAGATAGTGAACTCTGGCTTTGTTGCTCTTAGGATCACCGTATCCTCCTTTTCCCAGGTTGTACCAAGAGTCTTGCATTTTTGAAGGGGCAGGAACCCACCATCCTTTTTTCCTAGGCCCTCATCCTCTGGCTGTTGCAATGCAAAATGCACGAAATCTCTGTCCTCTTCAAATGACTATTGAAGGATCAAAACCTGAGCTCACATTTTCACCTGGTTTGTGCAAAATGCCTAAATGAAATCCTCGTTACCACTTCTAAGAGCTCATTTATAAGTACCAACATTTGTACTATGTTTTGAACAGCCTGAATTATTTCAAGGTGCAGAAATCTAAACTTAAAAAAGGAAAAAGAAATCCAAACAGAAAAGCATCCCCTCAATTAGTCTCTTAATTGAAAGCATCTAATGAAAACCCAGTTTTTTCATGTACAATTAATTTGGCCCTTGCTCTCCACTTTCATATAAAAAAATCCCTTCTGAATATTTAAGAAAAGAAAACCTTAGCTTCTCTGAGCAGTTTGAAAAATAATAATCAACTTTTCTTTGTTAAAGTTAAAACAACTCTCAAAATCTTACTTTAAGTCATCAGCATGTTTTTTATATGTAGTTTCTCATTTGTGAGGAATGAACTCAAGTGCATTTATCTACCTACAGCATCAAGGAGTCATTTACAAAAGGTCTTTCTAAACAGAACTTTTTTATTTAAATATTCCTTGCAGGCTGCTCTTTGGAATGCCCTGGATCTCATTAGAAGTGTGGTATTTTCCTCTTCCTCCAAAATGAAATTTAGTTTCCAATTAAAATCTGGCCCCTCTGACAGACACTGTGTTTCACTTTCAGGTCCAGATTTCTTACCATATTGACCCTACCAAATACCTCCAGTGACTTGTAAAAATAATAAGTATTATGCACAGCTGCACAGATCACCACCCCCCTCCCCCTCAGCATTCAATTGCTATCATGAGTCTTTTATCAATCTGCTCTAGAGTAAAGAGAGAAGCAATTTTTCACCCCATGAAACTGAGATTTCATAAATATTCCCTTTCCACATTAAGGTGGAAAAAAAAAGACTGTTCAAATTTTTTGATTTTTTTTGTACAAACTCCCTCACCACAGGGGAGCACTTGACAGGCAGTAAAGAGATCCCCCTGGGGTGTGGAATAGCAGCAGGGGCAGGATTTCCACATTCACTACCAGGCAATATGAAATGAGAGTATGACTTCAGGAGATCCCTGTTCACACCTTGATCCACCTCAGACTGATCCTCCTCCTGTGTTATCTTGGGCCAATCTCTTCAGCCTCCTGTCCCAGCCTCTACTCCCTACCTTCCCTCATTTTCCTTTTTCAGGTGATCTGTACAAGTCACAAAGGAGAAGGTAAACCAAAATTGTGGGCAGCTGTCACCTAGGAAAAACATCATTTCCAGAGCATGAGTTTGTTCTGGTTACCAACAACAAATCCATGCTAACAACTCCTGGCTTCTTAGTAAACTAGAAAACTTTAATTCATATGTAATTGAGTGGTTCCAGCTATGTATTAGAAGCATAATAGCCTGTTACATAATTGCAACAGCCTCAATAAATGTGGTTTGCGTTATTATGCAGTACTTTATTAATGGACAATAAATGCAATCTAAAATATAAATAAAATCCTTAGCCTGTAGGAGCTATCAGAATGTGTCACTGATTAACTAAGTCAAATGTCAGCATGTTTAAGTCATGTGACAAAAATCCTAGTCCAGATGTTGTTTCAGATCTTGTTCAAGAGACAAGTGGAGGAATGTCCTTGGAGAACAGCTTCTTACAATACAGCTTCATCTGTTGCTCACACGTTTTGTCTGAACATTTAATCCCCACCAGCACATAAGTAGTCTGGAGGTCAGTTTTGGGCAATATGCTTGGGAGGATCTCAGAAAACAGTCAGATGGTGTGACAGCATGGTGTTATTTCTAGCTGGATGACCACCCACTTCCTCCTATAAGATCCTCTGAACATAGGAAACAAAACCAGATGGACTCAAAGCCAAGAAAGAGGGAAGTTATTTAAAAAGAAATGTCTTAATTGGGAGAAATAAGATGGAAATTGCTATTTTCCTAAAACCAGATGATCATGAGCCCTCCTGAGGATGCCCTACCTCAGTGCCTTATTCTAGGAAATCAAATAGCATTGTGCAGAGAAAGGGCTTTCCTATTGCAGTGGCTGGCAAGGCATCTCCAGCCATTGCTTTCTGCTGATAGTTCCTTCTACAAAAATGTATGAATTTTCACAACCCAGGGTTCAAATTGTTGCCATCTGGTACACCTGGGTCAAAACCAAGAAAGACAGGGAAATTCTGCAGTCTGCACAAAGAAATTAGTGAATAAACCAAAGGCTTATGTGGAAATGTAACTGATCTTTCCACTTAGACCTGATTTCTAGATTTCCACATGCTTTAGAAATTTCCCCTAGGCTTCAGTTATGCTGGCAGGCAAGGAAGAAGGGACAGAATATTCTTCAAACATTTACTCCCACTGAATTGACTCACTTTGAAGCGCATAATGATTTTCTTTTCTTTGTACATTGGAAGCCTGGCAATAGAGAACAGTGGCAAAATCTGCAGGTATTCCTACTGGCTATTTGTTCCAGTGCAGCTTTCAGAAATACGTCTGTTATTGGAGTAAATCTTTACAGGTTACAAAGGATTGTTCTGGTTCTTTAAAACTCCAGAGAAGTCATGTAAGCTACACCCCTGAGTAAGGCTAGCACAGATAGGAAATGGTTCCTTTACTACATAGAGAGGAACAAGAAAGGAGGCTTCATGTTCAGATGAGTGGAGACCCTGCATGGATTTATAACATCAGACAAGTATCTACTGGCTCAGCAGGAGGGTGTGGAATACAGGAAAAAGGCTAAAAGCTGGAGCTGGAGGACTGGGGTTCAAGGCTTCAGAGCTACTCTTTGTAGGTAGAAAGAGACCATGAGAGAACCAGCACAGAGAGCAAAGCCTCCTGGAATAGAATTTTAACAACTGATTTAGAAACCAAGTCTGATTTTGATTGTTCATTCTGCTAATTTAGACTAAATTGTCCTTACCTTGAAGGTAGGACAATTGAAGGTAGGGAGAAACCAGAAACCACATTGACACTCCACTTTGGTATTTAGGAGGAAGAGACAAGGAGGATATGAGTAATGGTTAAGATTAGAGAAATGAAAGTGTGCACAGATGAAGCAAAATAAGTGTATAAGTGCAGGGTTATACCCTAAACTCAATTCTGAGACAGTGAGAGAACTAGTGTAAACAAAGTCAATTAGCAAGATTTTTTAAAATAACATTTGCAGATTCATAAATGAAGAAGGGAGGGCAGGTGGGCAGAGGTGAAAGGCCCTGCAGCTGAGCCATTCTCAAAGCTGCCACAATATGTGAGTTGTTAGAGCGTGTGTACACATGGCTGGTGGGAAACTTGAGCAAGATGCAAAATGGGCTCAGCAACACTGGGTTTCAAATATATCCAGTGAAATACCTGTATTTCAAGGCTTTCTGGCGCTCCTTGCTCCCCCAGAGAAAGGAATCCTTGTATGGTCAGAGCAATACATGCCTAAGAGTGTGTCCATCCACCTTACTATTGACTGAATGCCAAGTAAAATTTAAGTAAAGTTTGGCTAGAGGTTTGTGTTTAAGTAGAATCAGAGTCTTGCAGTAGAAATACTGGATGTAGAAAGTCATTCTGGATACCAGACATGCAAGATTAATTTTTTGCTAATATGTAGAGGATGCCATTGTTGGAAGCAAAAGAAAAATTTCTTTAGCCCTAGGTTTGTAGGGAGATTGCATGCCAGAGACTGTCAGCCAGTAGAACTGGTATTAAACATTAAATTTCTGTCCAAAGCCTGCTGTTTAGGAAGGGAGAAATTCAGTCTGTAATGCTGCTGTCCTGGTCACTTGGGCCATGAGCACATCCTTGGGGAACTTGTTCAAGCAGTAGATCACATGCAGGTTTGGAAGATATAATTTCTCTCATATTTTGAGCTCTTAATGATCTGGTAGAGACTTTAATAGAATGCAGGCTCCTTTTTATTTCTGTATACAACTGACATGTCCCTGGCAGTGCTGCAAGGCATTAAAATCAGCGTCACAGCCCTTTTCCCTCAGTCCACCATGATCTTTGTCTCCTGGGGAAATGACCCATACAAACTCCCAAAAATGTTGGTATATTATCTAGGTTGCTGCTGGCATGAATGGAAGACTCATGAAGGAAGCACATGTTCACATGCAGTAGGAAGGGCTATAACAAATACTTCAGGAAATGCACAAGGCATTTTCACCAGGGATCACTAAAGAACAGTTACAAAGGAGTGTGGAAAGAAATCTGTATTGGTATCTAGAGCCTGGTCCAAGGTCTTGTTGAAGCAGATAGAAAAATCCAAGTGGCTTCAAATAAGGCCTTTACTCTAAGCAGGGGCAATAATTTAGGAAATTAAAGGAAAAAAATTCAAAAGCTGATGGGAAAGGAGAGATAACTTTTACCCAAAACAAGCCAGATGTTTCACCTCAAATCCAATTTCTGCTTCCATAAGAATGAATACAAAGAAAATATGGCTATTAGCCTGTTATTTGGGCCAAACAGCAGAGACCCCACAGGCAATGGGCCCTGAGGCACATGTGCCTCACACGCTTCCCGTGTCATAAATGGGCCGTGGCAGGAACATACTCATAAATATATTGGAAAGAGTAATATTAGTCTAAATGGTTTGATTCAAGCAGAGGCAATAAAACTCAAAAAATATTTTCAGCTTGCCTCCAATGCTTGTTTCCTTATTTTTGCTTTTTAAAAAGTATATTCATATATTAAAGGAAGCTCTGAATTCCATTTTCTTTCTCAAAATGAGCAAAGTGTTTGGGGATGGATGAACAGCGTGGGTTTGCTGACTTGAGCCATTGGAGTTACAGTCTCTGTGGAGCTTATAAAAGTTTCTGAGGAAGCAAAGCCAAGGGAATTTTCCAAGCAGAGATGGCAGGACTGTGTAGAGCTGTGGATTGCTGACAGGGATTGTTCAGGCTCAGTGCTTTCACAGGGCTTGATGAAGGTCACCAAGCCACAGCTGAGGTCAGTAGAGAGCACCTGAGTGATCTCATCCTTTGGCGTCACCTGGGAACTGAGGGATGAATATAGACCTTAGTCTTTCCTGCACTTGGCATCAGGCAAGGTTGTCTGTATTTAAATGTACTCAGTATCCCTGAAGAAGTTGAGGGCTCTAGAGATCTTTACCTTCCATACCAATCAGTGGCAGGATTGGTGTTATTCCCACAGAGAGAATGTTTGCATGGGGTTCCCTAAAAAGCCCTATCACCCCATGTTCTGTAAACATAGGCAATAAAGATAGAATTTAACTTTTTTTTTCTTGAAGAAAGGTCTGTTTTATCATTGCTTTTAAAACTATCGTACTGAAATGGCTTAACCTGAAGTTTTCCATGATACTGCTTCAGAATTATTTTATTTGAAGTTTCAGCTAAAAAAGTTCCACTCCCAAGGAAAATTGAAGACATCTTTTTGTCCAAGTGAAAAAAGAAATAAACAACAGTTCCATTGAAAAACTGTAATGCCTTTGCTTAGAATAGGAATGTAAAGTTTGACAGAAGGACTGCTGTGGTCTCACAGATGGCACTTATATCATCAACGTGAAAAAGAAAAATATATATAAATATGGTCAAGTTGTAAAGTTAAAAAAATCACACAGGCTTAATAGAAAATTTGCCAGTGTTTGGCAACTAAATTCTCAAGCAGCTTCAACACGCAAGGAGCCTGCTCCAATCCCCTCCCTGCTCTGAGCCTGCACTGTGCTGCTGCTTTGCGTGCCAGAGCTGAGCGGGGCTTGCTGGCATCAGCTCCTGGAGAACATTGTGGCACTGCATTGCTGCAGGTAGACAGCATCTTCTCTTCTCCCATTTCTTTCCTTGTTAATATCTAGCCAGACTGGAACAGGAGCAGACTCCACAAGTTAAAGAAATACAAATGAGATAGTGTGCCTTATTTCATTAAGTGAAGACTGTGATCATGTATAGCAGTAGCACAAAAAAAAACCCCAAAAATCCCCAAACAAACTAAAAAAAGAGAAAACATAGCTTGACTGTAACTCCTTTAACTCCTTTACATCTGGCTTTCTTTAACTTAAGAATGTTTCAGCTTTGCAGCTTTACTATTAAATTTGTGGTTATTTTATTTATTTATTTATTTTTCCTCTGTTTTGGCTGTTACATAGCCCTGAAATGCTGGCAGCTGAAGTTTAGATTGAAACTACAAGCAGTAAAATTTTTGTGCTCATAACAGGTCCCTCCACCCCCATAACAAAAATAAATTATTTATATTTGTTTCAAAAGGGAGACAGGAGTATTCAGGATGTCCCTTGGACAGCAGTTTAATAGAGAATTTGTCTCTTTCCCCACCCTTTTCTGGGTAAGATGGGTGAAATTTCTTTTGCAAGAACACCCTCTGGCTGGCCTCCTGGTAGCCTGGTTTGTTTGACTTTGCTCTTGGGTGACTGCCTGCAAGCAAGCAAAGGCATGGAAGCTGAAAGCAAGCAGCAAGCTGATGCAATGGACAGGGCCCTTCGGGATCGACTTTATGAGAGCTAAGCAAAATCAAACAGAATTGAAACAAGCACTGCCAAACACAGGATTCCCTCATCCCTGCAACTGATTAGAAATGAACCAAAGGCTGGGTGTCTAAAGCAGGATCAGTGATTGGGTGGCAGATGCTGTGCTGGACACTAGAAGAGAGGGTGGGCATGGAGGGCAAAACATGCAGCTGAGGGTTGTTTGGGCAAAGGGCAAACCCACACCTAATTTACAGAGCTCAAAACAGTACAATGGGGAATAACTTGCATTTGATGCTTAAGAAAACGTTTTTCCCAGGAAACCCTCTTCTTCTCCAAAGCATCTTTGATAAAATAGCAGCCTTTTATAAATTTGCACTAATCACCTACTATCTTGCTATTTTGGGGCTTATTAAGTTAAGAGTGTTAACATACCAGCTTTCCATGCTGCAAGCACATGAGAATGTTTGAAGACTTGAGACTGATGATGTTGGATCCCAGACTGTGCCATCCCCTTCCTTCCTTCTTTGTAGGATACACAGACAGGTGAAAGCCAATTCTATCAGGACAATCTGTATGGTGTTCAGAGGCAAACCACCACCCTACATACAAGTGCAAGCTTTCCTCAGGACCAGTTACACCTCTTCTCCAATAGAAACCTTGGATGAGACCACAAACCTGATCTCTAAAGTTCTTAAAGAGTGCATTTAGCCTCAAGGTTTTTAGCTCATACAGTGGAGACACTAATGCCACACACATTCCCTTCTGTCTGTGGGTCCTTTGTGCCCAAGAGACATCCATCATTCCTGTGTGGAAAGCACATGCCACAGCAGACTGTGCCTCTGCCTGGTCTCATGCACTTCCACTGCAGGCACCCCACCACTTGCAGTCTGAGGCCTGCAAATGTTCTCCCAAACATAAGTAGTCCTATTTGATGCAGGGAATAGAGATATTTCCTTGGGTTTGAAACTGGTTGAGCCACAAACTCCACACCACAAGGCAAAATAACAGGATAATCCCTTAACAGCTGTGATGGACAGCCATTCATCTCTCAGAGCTTCTGTCCCTGTAGACCATTAACAAAGCCCATTCCAAACTCCAACATTTTCACCTTCAGCTTATTTAAATTTATTTCTTCAGATGAGAGTTGCTTTTCACTTTCCAGAGGAAATTCCTGGTTGCCTGAAGACCCTCTGTATAATACTCACTGTGAGCTGCATTCCACAGGTCTCACTAGAATTTGAACTTCTTTGTTTTGCCCTTGAAAGCCTGTTCTGAGTTCCAGAAAGGAAGGGGAAATGATTGGGGCATTTGTGTCTTGCAGAAGCTGAAGCAAGACATGCTTATTTTTAATACAGGAAAGGGATTCTTTTGACAATATCCATTCATTCTACCAATGACTGGCTTAAAAAAAAATCTTTATTACCCCTCCAGTGGCTGCTGCACAAATTATTTTTGCAGGTGTACGTGGGTCTGGTTCAAATTGCTACAGCACTACAATTGTTGACAGAGTTGCTCTCATTTTGGGATGTCTCTTTCCACCAAAAGGGGATGAATTAATCATTTTCTCCTGAGTTGTCCACAATCCTCTTTTCTTAGATTGTATACTTGTCACATCTGAGTGTACAGTCTTCTGGCTTGTGCGCTTCAAGAAAGAGGAAGCAGGTGCAGGAGATAGCCTAGTAAA
Source organism: Molothrus aeneus (assembly GCF_037042795.1). Lineage (NCBI taxonomy): Eukaryota > Metazoa > Chordata > Aves > Passeriformes > Icteridae > Molothrus > Molothrus aeneus. Next base: position 23,836,294 of record NC_089652.1, read on the forward strand.
AGTGGAATTAAGCTTTTATTTAGTAATAGATTTAAGTCATTTATCAGGAGGGAAAAAGATGTATTTCAGCCAGCACTGAGTCAGAGAAAGGTATAGGGATAAAATGTGTTAGAAGAGAATTTCAGGTGGAGGAATAAAGTTCTTTTAAAACTTTCAAATTGAAAAGATGCAAGAAATTGTTACCTTTGAAAGAAGCATTAGATCTTACCAGATTGGATTGTATGATGCTTTCTGTAGCTAACTACATGTTGTGACCTAATATCTTGGTTCTGAAATTTGACATTCAGCTGTCCTTTATTGACATTCACTACAAGTCCAAATCAGGAAGCTACTCTCCTTCTGGACAATGATGTTGCAATTCTCCTCAAAGAGTCACAGTGGCCCTTCCATTCCACATCTCTGGAAAGCTGTGAATATGTATTTCCAGCATCTTGTCACCCCATCAGCCAGCCAGACTGCACCTACATCTAGTTATAAGGGTTTTTCTATAGCCATCTAAACAATTAAGCCCTTAAGACAGACCAGTATTGAGTAGCAACCTCAGCACCTCAAAAAGCATTTCTCCGAAAAAACAAAAAAATTGACTGGCAGAAAAGAGGAATAGACTATTTCTAAAAATATCTCAATTTCAGAAAAAAATAATTGAGAAGCACAAGTATTAGCTCTAGAAACACAACTAAAATAGTTGTTTTTATTGCCATTATAAGCACCAAACTCAGCTTTGTGGCCCATCTCCATATAAAATTAACATTCAAGCTGTACTGGTTATGTACACAGAGACACTTCTTCAAATAATCTTGATATAAATGTCTATTGCTATCATTTAGTGTACTGAATAAAGTGAAGAGTTTTCGAGAGCTTTCTGTAGGAGCCTGCAGACACAGGACAAGACTCACCCCAGAGTACTAAAGGAAAACCATTTCAGCCAGTCAAATCTATTTACATGTCTGTTTATAAATTGGCATGATTTTTGAGCTACTAAAATTAGATTTAGATCTTTGCCTCCAACTTCCAAGTGAAATTGGTTCACTTTTTTCTAGGATGGTACAACATGATCTAAAATACACAAAGACAAACATTTTAGTCTTAGTCCTGGTGTCCAAAGGAAGTGGCAATTCAGAAATCACACTGGCCAGCTGTCTCTCTTACACCACCAATTTCAGCTAAATTCAACTTCACCTGGCAGAAGTATTAGGAAGGCTCCTTTTTATTCATGTCTGTGAGTAAATGCATGTGATCACAAAATGACATCTGGCTTGCTGTCATGTAGGGAAGTAAAAAACTCAGTAACATCATGATACATGGAAGAGTGGATTTTTTTTTTTTAGTTTTACAATTTGGAGTGTCTTGTTTTCTTAATGAGCACTGAAAACCAGAAGTACAGCACAAGTCTTTCAAAAAGCAGCAGAGGTGGAGGAGCTACTGCATGAGCATAGCAACACAGGATCATCTTGCTTCAAAAACATTTTACTGTTTTGAAACAGTACACAAAGTCATAAAAAATAGCAATAGGCTTTGCCAAAAAAGCATCCAGAGGAGAAGAGGCAAGGAAAGAACAGAGAAGGAACAGTGGAAATAAATCTTTCCAAACAAAGTGACAAGTCCAAAAATAATGAGAACTAAAGTTCAAAGAAGAATTCCAAAGCAAAGTAGAAAGAGAGAACAGCTATACACAGGCCGTGGGGGCATGGGGGTGCCTGTGTGCTGGGGGGTGCACAGCAAACACTTTGTGCTGCCTCTCAGCCACCAGGAAGGGTTCAAATCAGGACAGCAGCACTTGACAGACGTTATTTAGAAATTCATTTTTATGTGTCCTGATATGATGTCTGACCCTCAGAGTTTTCCAATCCCATCACTCACTTTAACCATTAAGATTGTTTTCCCCCTACACACTGAATTGAATTTCCAATTTTTTAAAAGTCTGCCGTGATGGCAACCTCAGCTTACATTTTGACACCTTCCAAGTTAGTGATACCTGGGTGGTCTGGCTGATATGTTGTATTTTCCTTTCCTTAGCCACACTTCCCAATGGCTTCCTTCTCACCTTTTATTCTCCTAACAATCAGGAGAGAAGGAAGCACAAAACAGCACAAACTCAATACACAACACGCAGAGGATGTGGTTAAAAGCAGAGCTTTAACTATAGCTTCTGAGGCAGACCACAGGGTCACAGGCAGGGGATTAACTCCTTAGGAAGGCACAGCATTCCTTTGTTTTTCAACAGAATAAATACAACACAGCTGAGCTTAATAGAAGTGTGTTCACTACCGGATATAATACACATACAGCAAACTCATTTAGCAGCATGATCCGTGCTCAGAGCTTACAGTTCTCTTCAGAGACAGAAAAAAAAAAGGGTGCTGAATCATGGTGCATGGCTTTGGGTGCCTCTCAGTTCAAACACCAGATATTTCCTTTGTGGAGCCCAAAGACAAGCAAGTAGCTTTCACACATACCAGGCTTGGCTACGTTAGTTGTCAAGGACAACCCATCCTTCCCCATCCACTGCAGCCAAAATCTCTTCTGCTCACTACTTGTGGATTTTTCATCTTTGCTGCTCCTTCACATTGAGTACTCTGCCCTTCCCTTCAACGGAAGGTACAGAGATATGAAACAGGCATAAGATGAACAGATACAATAAAGATTTTATAATGAAACATATTAGTGAAGAAATAAGAACCAGCCTAAGAGAGCATTTTGACTAATAAATGCCCAAGTCCCTCTTAGGAGTCATACAGCAGAGACTAAGTTAGCAATAAAAGAGTAGCAGACAAAATTTGCCTACCAGGCTTTCAGGCATCTAGGACAGACCAGATTTTCTTCTGCTTCCTTACAGAAACACTTCCTTTTGCTACAAGAGACCTTTGACACAGCTCTGTAGAAAGAAAAGACATTATTTTCTTTATTTTGTTCTCAAATGAAGCACTGCCCCTTCCTCAAAAGTACTACCAATCCTTCTCTAACAAACTCTCACAGGCTACAAGCTGGCCTAAGCTGAAGGTGTATATAAGAGCAATGAACTACAGGCACTGGAGATAATATTGAGCCATAGATATTGCCAGGTCCAGCTTTGATTTAGAAGGGAGGAAGGAGGAAATAGCATTTTGAAAATGGAGACTCTAGAAAATGGGGCTGTGCTAAAAGATTTTTTTTGTTTGTTTCTCTAGGCTCTCCTCTTTTGCTGTCAAGTCTGGTTTCCTATTGAGTAAATGTATTGTATGTGCACATTCTTGTCTGTGCAATTGCTCAGGCACAGAACAGCTCATCTGATCCACCACAGCATAAGTTTAAAGGAGTGCAGAGGGTAAACTGGGTTTCTAAATCTAATCTTAGGTTCTTCACCGTGGCTTGAAAAGGTTAAATCTCCAAGAGCCTCAGGCTAGATCCTGGCACAGCTGATGGAACAGCTATCTTAGTTGCAGGGGTGAGATAGCTCAAATGCTTGAAAATCCAGGCATGAAATGCAATTTATTCAGGCCAGAACTTTTTCTTTTCTGTAAAATTATCCCATACCAAAGTGTACTTTTAAAGCAATCCTCTCTCTATATATATGCTTGTTCTCACAATGAAACGAGAGACTAAGTGATCTGAGTTTCTAAATCAGCTGTAGAGGGGCAACACAAGTGTCTTTATTTCTGCTTTGTAGTAGCAGAAGAAAGAGCCATATGTTAGTTGACTTTTTTGTATTGATTGCTCACAGTCCTTGTTATAAAGGCTGGCAGATTTATTATTGCATCTCCTCAAAATAACAATGCTCTATATAAGAGAGAAGAAAGAGAGACTTCTGACTTGAGAATTATTTGTATTAGAGCAGTGCCCAGAGGCACTGACAAAATCCAGGACTCTTATGCTGGATGAGGTAGGAATGCAGGTTAAGAGACAGCTCTGTTGTAATGTTAATATTTGCTTATGCTATAATGAGTCAAGAGTCACCAGGGGGATTTTGTGTGAGGGGCTGAAGTGTAGGTAGACTATGTGGTGTTCCTGAGGTAATATGAGAGTTTTGAGGCAGAATCAGGAGATTAACATGCCCTTCTTCAGGACAACTTTGTGCTGCACCAAAAGACCATTCTTTTTTTTCCCTTTAAAGGGCTCTAGTTGTGCCCAACCACTGTCTCAGCTCTCTAAAGCTGGTAGCTGCAAGTAATTCAATAACACAAATGTTCTGACAAAGTAATTTTTAGCCTGTTAATTATTCCCAAACACATTCTTTCCCCTTCAAGTGGAACTAGATGACATCAAAGCTGTTTGAGGGATGGAGGAACACTTGAAGCATTAGCAAGAACAATGGAGCAGACTACCCATTTTATTCCAATTAATTTAAAGGGGAGAAGGCTGGAGATTGTCCAAGTTTTACCTTGAGCACTGATAACAGAAAAAGACAAGACAGTGTTGTGGGAGTCCCAAATTACCCCTCTCTGCTATGTTATACTAATATCTTAGAAAGGGGAATGCAGGGATAAAAGCATTGCTTGGATATTGCAGGGAGCCCTCAAACTCAATGGGATCCAAAATAAATGATCTACCACGCCTATACAGCCTGGTGTAAAATCAGAAATATTGAAATTAGAGAGAGAAATGTGCAAAGAAGAATCCTGCTTGGAAATGAAGGCTGTATTACCTGAATATATTGTTACAAGACAGAAGGTAATAGGGGAATGATGGGATACAGAAAGAGTTTCTACAGCATCCAGCTGGGATGAATATTCAGTTCCAGTGATGGATTTGTTTCTTTGTTTTTGACCTCCCTGAGAAAGACCTAAGAAAACTCATGGATTGATAAAATCCTTCTGGACTTTGCTAGAATAAGAGCTGAGTGAGGGTTGAAACGGTTCCTGTCTTAATTTCAGCCACATTAGCTTTCTAATGCTGAATTGAGCCATGCTTTAATTACAGGGCAAAATCCTGTAATGGGAGTTTAGACATGTGTTCACTTAGCATGGAGCAGTATGGACCAATGTGTCACTCCCTTCCCCTTCTCCTTTCTGTCAGGGCTAATTTGGTGGAAGGGGCATGAAAACACTCTCTGGAGAAGCAGGGATTTCTCTCCTTTCCTGTGTAGCTCTGATTTAGACATACAGGTAACACCTGGCTGAATCATATGAGGCCTGAATGTGAATCTAATGAAGTCATCACTGGAGCCAGGGCAGGGAAAATATAGCACTAGGGAGAAGTGGTAGAAGGAACTTTGAAGGAAGTGAGATATGATAGATTGTGCTTTTATCTGTGGTAAGGCATTTTGCAATGTCACATGGAGAAAGAGGCAATCACTATCATAAAAAAAAATTATGTTTTTTTGACACCCCCACAAGATGCAAAAGAAATTATTTTTTGTATGATTTGGTGGATGATCCGCTTTCTGCTCCAACAAATCAGAGATCCAGAGCACCAGGTCTTGTGCTAAATCTTTTTGAGAAGCTTCTGCATGTCTGCTTACAAATAACAAACACGCTCTGGCCCAGTGGTCAAAGACTGTGTATATAAAATCCTGGTGTAAAGTTCATTTACCTACCTAGGAAAGCACAGTAGTGTGGAGATCCCTGTGTTAAAGAGACAGAATGTTAATCTGTCATGCAAGGCATACAAATCCTCCCCAAATGCAGTCACTGCTGTGTTACTTGGGCTCCCAAGGGTAGCAAAGTCTCATATCAGAACCTTTAATCTGGTCTGAGACTTGGGGGCACGAGTGACTCGAGGCAGTTCCTGTGCTCTGCCTAAATAAGGCTATGTCAGGCATTGCCAGTGCTGGCTGTATGCTCAGAAGCATAGAGCAGAATATTATTGCTAGGAAACTGAACTTTGCAGAGTTAGGCTTCTGAATTTAAAGGGCTCAAACTGAGCTGGAGAGTGGAGCCATTTGTATTATCATTGTAAACAAATTACTTGGTTTTTATAGGGCATTTTTTAACAGGGAAGATCTATAAATAGGTTTTGTCTTAATGTTATTGACAAGAAACATGCGTGGACAATATTACAACTTCATACATCAACAACATTGAAATGAAAATAAGGCTGTGTCTGAAGTAAAGTCTAAATGACTAAAGACATTTTGATTCTATTTGAGCTCACAATGGCAAGAAAATGTCAACAGCACAATAGTTGAATTTCATAGTCTAGTGGCATCATTTTACACTAATTTCTGAATTTTTGGTTCCTGGCTCAGCTGTTATAGTAATGTGACCAAAATCACAGCTCTTCTGCTTTTTGAGCTTCAAGAGATGCTGTTCAGACTGCAAGCTCTTCAGCTGCTGCCTCAGTAAGGATGGTATTTAAAAATGAATTTGTTTTCCTTAATGAACATTTTAAAATTTCTTGCCAATAAATAAAGCAGTCTCAGAGTGATCAGGACATGTATTAAATGTACTCTGATACCATATAAGAAGGCCAGATGAGATCTTCTAAACATAAGTACCTGGGAACAGGGGACAAGTGCCTATGGATGCTGAGACTGCTGCAGAATCTCACTGCAATCTGTTAAAAAGAACCTTGCTTGAATTGTTCAGCAAAGATAAAAAAATCAGGGTGTTTTGTAATTGTTATTTCATTCCATTCTTCTTGTAGGTTGTCATTGCAATGGAGATCAAATTCAAGCCAGCTGTAGGACCTAAACCATGAGTTTAATCACTTCAGCTGGAAAACTAGGTATAAGGCCTGTATCTATTCTAAAAATCTATCATTAAAAAATAATTTTTTTGATCTTTCTATAACCCTGAATGAATTTCACTATTTGAGACCTACTTCCAAAAGAAACTGGAACTAAGAGAATGGCAACAAACCAAGTCAGACCTTTACAGGACTGTCCCAACCAGCATGGAGTAAATAATACAGCTCTACAGAAAACAGAACTTAAAGGTCTGGAGTTTTAGTAGGGTACAGACTGGGAACATGAATTGGAAGCAGTATTGAATTCAGGAAATAAAATAAAAGAGTCACTTTATTTGCTCTCGCCAAACCTGGTGTAAACCTGGAGTTTTTCCATAAAAGCTGTGGAGTCAAAGAGCCTTTATGACTTTCACTTGGATCTTCAGGATGATGCATCTCAGTGCTACCTCCTTGCATACCAGAGCAGGTCTCCTTCACTCACACAAATTGGGAGGGTTCAGGCCAGAAATACCCTGGCAAACAAAGTGGAAGGAGTGGTCTGACAGCTTTTCATCTTGAAGTTGTAAGCTTTGTTTACTGAGCTCTAGAGCTGCATGCCCATCTCAGCCAAAAAGGAGACAGGAGAGGACCATGCCTCTAGAGGACAAGTACCTGATTTTGGATGATGCACAGAGGAGCTTTTAGGTATGAACTCAGGATGATTGGAAGGAGATCTGAGCAAACAGAGGACAGAGGTGGAGCCACCGCAGTGCCCTGAATTGGTGACATGATTTCTGGCAGCGGGGAAAAAGCAAAAAGGAATTTCTGGGAAATGGTTTTCAGTCACTGCTTCTGGATCCTGATGGGATTTGTCTCACCTGAACACATTTCTGAAATTAGTTTGTATCTCTGCACATCTGTCCATATCTGTGAGGATGCTATGCAATAGACCTGAGAGAGGGTTAATCTTCTCTTGTTCCTAGTAGGGTTTTCTCATCCAAAAGTTCATTTTTTCTCAGAGGTAGAAAAGGATAATATTATCTTGCACCTTTTTTCTTCCCAGGTGATAGGATTATGTTCCACTAGGCACTCTCCTGCAGAGGACCACCAGAATATAGTTTCTTCAAGAACAAATTATTTAAAAAGATCAAAATATCCAGGAGGAATTATCTTGGCTGCCCTTTAAAAATCTTTCTTCCTCATATTCTCCCTTTCTTATTTTTTCTCATTCCTCTCCTGTAAAATGAAGCTTTTTTTTTGGCAGAAACAGTGGCAGATCCAAAATGTGTGAGCTGAGAACAGGATATTAGATCCTTGGCAGGAGAGAGATGGAACCTGGTGCCCATGTCTGTGTCTCACTACCATGTTGAACGGGGAAATGACCACAGTGGAGCCTGAAATTAGGCACACTGTTGTTGCTGTTAGATTTTATTGTTGTTGTTACAATTGTTGTCTCAGAGAAGCAGAGCTGTATAGAGGAGGTGGAACAGAAAATGCTGCAGATGGAAAGAAATTAAAAAAAATATTTTGTGGATTAATTTGAGGACTAGGAATGGTCCACTAGGCAGGGTATCAAACCACAGTGAGCTGGAGAGCTTAAGGCAATTTGCTGAAGTATAGTTTATAGTTCCTGTGGCTTTTCCAAGTTGAGGTTTTGCCCAAAAGATAAGAACTTTCTTAATATATCTGCAGGTAAATTGAGGACATCACAGAATTGTGAAAAGAGGGAAGCAGGAAGCAGCATAAAATTGTAATATGCTGGATTTCAGGCATGACCCTGGAACTTGTGAATTCAGCATCCAGTTCACCCAGACTAGCTGGTGTTCTGTGCCTAAGAAGATTTAAATCTGAGTATCTACTAGAAAACAAGTTTCCTCCAGCACAGCTGGTCTCTGGCATGTTGTTCAGGATGAGATAGAAACTTCAGATATACTCAGGGTGGCTCACTGTAGGAATAGGTGGATATAATGACTTCCAGATCCGGATATGGAAATGCTGGAAATAGATTGTCCCCACCAAGGAATCTGACCCAAGGGGGGCTGGAACAGCAAGTTGTTTGTTTAACCATGTTGCTGTAACACTGCCTGTTGGTTGTAAGTGGATAGCATGAGATCGTAGCTGCCCTCTCTCTTTTATATTGCTAAATAGATTGGAAAGGGAGTCTGTCTACTGAGGTGGTTTTTCTCTGAAAGATGACAAGCTTTTTGACTCCTATCTTTTTGTCCTGGGACAAAGTCTACTTTGTCAGGTTTTTATTCTGATGGATGCATTGTATCCGAATGCGACAGGTAAAGAATGAACAGCCTTGTAGCTCTATCATTGTCTGGCAAGGCAACTATTCGTCAGTTGTTTGATCTCTCTTGACCTCAGCTTCACTGTCTTTACAATGAAAATAATGATATCACCTGCTTTTATAGAAAGCTGGAAGATAAGGACTGATAAGAACTATCTGATGATAATCCTTCAATTATTGTTATGATTTATCCCCCTGCTTAATTCGCTTTTATGCTATTTTAAACCTTGTCACTGATTTCTCTCTTGGTTTGTTGGGGCTGTGTATGAAGGAAATGTGTTGGAATTTAGTCAAACCACACATCTTCATCCTGTCTTATCAAAGTGAAATCACTTTGTAAGACATTTTAAGTTCAGCAAAGCCTATTTGGTTTTGAGCTCCTGGAATTAAGACAAATAGGGTAGAATGTGGAGGAGTGGGAGGAGGTCTCCTTTCTCTGTGCTGTGACTCAGCACTGTGGTGGGTTGAGGAATCCCACCCTCAATTTATCCTGTGTCTCCTCCTGTCAGGCACTAGTGCAGAATTTTCAGTGGTTATCTGTGAGAGGAATCTTTTTCTTCCCAGCTTTGTGTCATGTGCCATCACTGGAAATTTCCAGAAAATATTATTAGAACTAATTTAATTTAAATTAGATTGAACTACCTGAATTTGGCTTTTCAAGGCAAAAACTATTCCTCAACAGTACAATCTTTTGAAGGCCCAGCTTTGTTCCCCACTGCTTACATAATGGACCTATCCTGAATTAAATCCAGCTGAAAGTCTGCCTTTGAACGACTTGAGGCACATCAGCATTCAGAGAGTCTCAAGGTACAGAGATTTGGCAGCGTCTGTGCATGCCTTCACACTCCAGTGTTGTCCCTCGAAGGGGAAGGCCAGCCAGTTATTGAGTGTTATTCTACAATTAACCCTGTTGGGAGAAATGTCCGTGCCATCATGGATTGTAACTGTAAAGGTTGTAACAAATCATCACAATGCAATCAACCCTAACAGTGCTGAAAACCTTTCCTTTTCTCTCTGGGGTATTTAAAATGTCATTTGTTATGCACATTTTTTCCTTTATATATGTTTTATTATTAATAATAATGCAATAACGATGAAAAGATCTTTGAAGAAGCCTCAGGAAAGGAATTTTATAAACATTACCGTGGAATAAAATAAGCGCATTCCATTTTATCAGGACATTTTCCATTATAAATGGCCAGCTTTCTCATCACTCTGCCAACAGCTATGCCTGCCATCTGTTCACTGATGTCATACTATAAAGTTCACTCACAAAACTTCTTGTTGGGAAGTTGAGGATTGTGCTAGAGAAGTTTTGTTTATGAATAAATATGCTGGCATCTCTTGAGTTTTTGGGGCTGTTTTAAGGAATAAATTTCATTTGTTTTAGAGTTCAGATTACTGTCTTCACTATACAAAGATAATGCTTTCTGAAGTTATTGGAGATTTTGACTCTTTGTATTGTGGAGGAATAGCATTGATGGAATAACTGTTGGACATCTTGAGAGAGACAGAATCCAGGAACTAGGTTTTAACAAAATGCGGTACATTTATCTTCTGGAAAATAGACTCAGTCCAGCGTGCTAAATTGGGCATCTTAAATGATTAATTTATGCCTAAGAAAATACAGGTCAAATCTGGTTAGGAAGTGAAAGGGGAGGGGAGAGAGTTGTGTCAGTGAAAAAAGATAATTTTATTTTAAGAATGAGAGAGAGAAAAGAAAGAAGAGAAAGAAAGTCAAGGAAGCAAGCAAAGAGATATCTCTCCCCTCTGCTCCCTCCACCATCCCCCACCTTCAACTCTTAGAAAAACCCACAGAAATTCCAGGTGGGAAATGAAAATGTTATGGTTTCAACACTTCCTCTCTCCCAGGAAAAAGACAATTGTACTTGGAAATGGCAACAAAAACATAATGGAAACTTGATGTCAGGGTAATGTTCTGGCCAAGCTCAGCCCTGGCCAGAGCACACTTTCCATCATGTATCATCACCAGTGTCTGGTCTTTCTGAACTCAGAGGAGCCCACACCTTTCCTTCATGGCTGTGGTCACAGCAGCCCCAGGCAGCATTAACTGCACCCTCCCTGCTGCCCTAACCCTGCCCCTCCGCTGCTCCCCAGGGGCTTCCCTGACCCTGCTCCGTCTGCCCGGGGTGTGGACGCTGCATGGTCTGAAAACCAGGCGGGCTGGACTGGTAGGATTCAGATTGTAGCCTGGGTCAGGAGTGGGGAGGACACAAATGCAGCCAGAGGAACAAACTCCAGGGCTTAAAGACAGTGTCAGGGTTTGGGTGTCAGTATAGGAGCAGGTGTCCAGGGTAGGGGTTGGGGTAGGAAGATGTGGATGTCAAAATCATACTGGCTGGTGTGGGGAGCTTTTGTCATCCTCGCACGAGGTGAAAGCAATCTGACTCCTGACCCACACTCTGTGTGTCTGAAGAGAGGGTCTTCCATGGGATTTCCTTGCTAGGGAAGACATGCTGACACGCCTTGTTGAGGTGTGGACTCTGGTATGCACCATGGAGCTTTGGAAGAAATGTTATCCCGGGAAGGCAAGTGTTGACAGCCATTCTTTGGTGCAGACCATAAAACACTGGGCACAGACAGAAGCTTCTTCTGAGCTTCTCCCCCAGGACTTTCTGCCAGATCATCCATGGTACCTCAGCCATGGTGCTGTGGTCTTGAGTAGGATCCTGTAGCCAGTTTCTGTTTCATGACCAGACTTGAAGCCTGTTTCTTTACACAGAGAACACTGATGTTAGCCCAGGAATAAAATAGGAGTTTGGGAAGAAAAAGAGCATTGGAGACCCTGTTTCTTAAGAGAAGAGAAGGAACTTTGCTTACTTTTTTTTTTCTTTTTTTCAGGAAAACAAGGGTCAACAAAGTTTCCGTGGCTTTGCTGAGGTTGGAGAAAGTAAGATGCCAGAAGGGGAAGAGCTATTTAAGCTGGAGTAAAAATGTTTCATACCAGAAGGCAAAAAGATAAATGTGGCCAGGAATAATATAAAACTGGAAAGGAGAGAATTTCTGACCATTTGAGGAGTAAAGTTCTGGCCTCCCCAGAAGAGGAGCAGGGATGCAGAATCCAACTTGCCCTCTGGTGGAGCTTTCCCCTGTACGAGAAGAGGACAACATGCTTATTAGAAGAAGACATGTGGTCCCAGGAGGACTGACAGGGGTATGACGTGCCCATATTTTCTGTTCTTCTCCCCACAAAGCCGAAGTATTTGGCCCTGGTTTCTGAAGCATCTCCCTGCTGAATCCAACATTGTTGCCTATGTAATTTGGATCACTACATTTGTAATTAAGTCTCGGGTAAGATCTTTATTCAGTAAGTGGCCCTAAAAGCTTTTTTTTTTGTCCTTGGCCAAATCCCAGATCACTGAAGAAAGCAGTGCAGAAGCTAAAAATTAGTCAATTTAATAGAAAATGGGAAATGTTCCTGTGTCGAGTGTCCATCTGCGCCTCTTTATATATCCTAGTCTAAATATAGGTGCTCTGAGGGCTTGCTACAGATAACTGATAAAAGGAAGGTGAAAAGAAAGAAGCCACTTAATTTCCTCTTGCCCTTCCTCCAGTCTTCACAGTGTTTGCAACCCCCACTCCATCTGTGCCAGTTTAACCCCTTTAAGGCTCTGCACAGTGAAGCCACAAACCTGGGAGGATTGGAGGAAATCCCACCTGTAAAGTCAAGTGGCAAGGAAATGCTTTTCTTTTTTAATCGCCGTGCTTAATCTTGCTTTTTCTAAACACTGTTGGAGGCTGGAGTTCATAATTTATTTTCTTAAATTACCATAAATTGGAATTTATGGGCCAGGTGATTCTCTTTGAAAAGGGTCCTTGTGCACTGGAGAGGGGAGGGTGGGGCCAACCTGTCAGCAGGGAGCTTTTGGACTTCTCCAAAAGCAATTCTTTGTTCTTCTCTCTTCGCATCAATGTTCCCCCATAGAAAAATAAATAAATAAGCATTCAAGCTTCTTTTAACAGCTGCCCACAAAGGTTCTTTTCTTAACTCTTTTTTCCCCCCTCTTTATTGGTCCTTCTGATTTCTTGGCACAGCAGAGGAATAAGAGAACTCTAGAGACAGTAAGATCCTTTTAGAGACACCTTGCTTCCAATGCCTCTTTTTTTTAATGTAAGACATTTTGGGGGTAAGTAGGTGGGCTTTTTCCCTGAAGGAGGACTTCAGGGAATAGCTCAAGGATGTCCTGGGACTTGCAGTTTTCTCCTTTTTGCCATGAACCAATTACCTTGTTTTTGCTGAGGAGGAGAAGGATATTGTTTTATGTTCCCAACAACATAAATTTCCTTGAGTTAAGTACTCTGAACTTCTCTACATTGCATACTGTATGCTTTTTAGTGAGGTTTATGCTAACATGTTTTACCTTGTGCTGCCTGGGGCTATGAAAGGGAATAAATTGCTTTCTGGGTCTCCTATGGATTGGACAAGGCATAATGGGATTAAATTGCACTGAGAAAGATTCAGGTTAGACATCAGGAAACACTTTTTCACAGTCAGAACAGTTAAATGCTGGAATACATTGCCTAGGGAAGGGGTGGAATCTATGTTAATAGAAATTTTTAAGAAGAAGTTAGAAAAATATTTGGCAGAAATGTTTTAATATAGCTGAATTCTGCCTTAGGACAGGGGATTGGACTCAACTGGTGTTCCTTAGCCCTTGCTTCTCCTCTGAAGTCTCCAAGGATGACTTCACCTTTCTGAACCGGGAGGAACTACAGTTCACCTAGTGCAATGCTTCTACACTGGATTGCACTTCCAGGCTATTTCAAACATTGAACCGTGTTACTGTCGTCATCCCTGCCCCCTCGGGCCCCCACCTCCACTTCCTTGCTTGCTCCCACATGTGGAAATGAGTGTATATACTGGAAAATTAACTTGTTCCAAAGTTTCCTGGCTACTGCCTGATGCCTACCAGACCATGGACCACAGACTGAAGAATGCTGGCCGTAGTGACCTCCTGAGGTCCATTCCCGTCCTAATTCCTCTGCTCCTAGCAGCACTCATGCAATTCATCACCACGGCTCTATTGACACATGATAATTTCAGCTTTGGTAATAATTATGCTCCTGAGCCCTGGGAGAGAAAGGACTGTTTATTGGTGAGATTGACAGCCTGGAAATAGGACAAATAACTTCAAAACCATGGCCCTTGGTCAACCTGCTGTTAGGAAGTCCATTAGGTCCAGACCTGAAGATATATCCTCATTTGAAATCAGATAGCCTGCCTTTCCTGCCTCCAGACAGGTGTGCCATTTCTGCCCATGAACAAGGGAGATTTCTGAAAAATCACATCAGCAGAAATTACTTGCAGAGGCATTGACTGAAAATTGAAAAAGCCACAGATAAAATTGGTATACTTGTCTTGTTTACTTACTTATTCACGTATCTAGTGAGGTTCTTCGAGGGTTTTAAGGTGTGATGTAGTACTTCTCCCAGTTTGCATGAACATCCAGGAGAATAAAAATCAGAATATTATGTACCATTCAAACTTTCATAGTTTCTCTATAGAAAGACTTCCCAAATAGTTTCAAGATGTGTTTGGCCTTCTTGGGACCTAATTCACACCCACAGAGTAATGAGTCCGGTTTTTCCAGTTTCTGATTCCAGAAGAACCTGAGAAAGACCTTGCCATTTGCTCCAGAGATGGCTCAACATTATCATCCAAGATATGCTCAGTATTGGATATCTAGTTATCCTAAGAGGTGGTACAGCTCACACTGTCCTTTGATAGACACTGATATTTTTTTGGTGCCAATCTCCCCATCATCCACCCTTAGGGAATCTTCCATGTGCAAATCAATATTGCATGAAGCATAGCTCTCCATCCAAAGCCCTGGTGGTTCCAATTCACCTGCCCACACCTGCTCTCCTTGCTCTCTACCTTTGTGTTGTGCCCCTCAGTCGCAGGGGTGTAATGGTTTCTGGATGTTCCCTGAGAGACAGGAACAATACAGACTAACTCCTGGAGTCTGAATTGAATAGATAAAATCAAACAAGATTCTCATGCACTGGAAATGGTTAGTTCATCTAAGTGACATAGAGAACTGCTTCTTTCCTCCTGCCCTGATTTAGGGACACTTTAGATATAGTCTTGGCACTGTCTGGGATATGTCTATGAACTTGATCTGCTCCTTTCTTCCCATATAAAATCTTCCACCTTTAATGCCACAGTTTCTATCTCAGAGATTTGTGTTCCTTCCTTGTATTCAATGCCACTGGACACAATTTCCAGTAAATTCTGAAAGAATCACATGTGTGCTGTTCTTCTGACCCAAATCCAAGGGGACAAGAAGTATAATTCCCCTGCAAGTTCCCAGCAGCTAGAGACCTGCAAGATCTTTGCATCCAGCAACTCATTTCTCCCTTGCCTTTGGGCTGTGTTTTCCCTTCACTCCACAAGGGAAATCTGGAAGTTTCCCAAGGACAGGAGAAATGAGACATCGGTGAATGTCTGCAGGCTAGAAAGTGAGCAGTGTCCGAACCGGGATGTCAGATCACACACTCATGAGAAAGCTGACTGAGCAGCTGATGAAGGCCTGTGGTTTCAGGTCTGAACTAGATTCAGGATTATAATTTTAATAAGCATTTTTTCCTAATGAAGCCAGGCTTCTGGGCAATGCAAAGGCTGATGGAATACCCCATAATTTTTGGCGTCCAGGAAAGTGATTTTCTGACCTACATAGAAGGAGGATGATTCTACAGGGCAGGCATTTGGTTGGGGCACTTGGGACTCTCTTCAAGCTTTGCCACAGTGCAAGTCACCTAGGCCAAGACTTGCAAAAGCAACTAATGAAGGAGGAAGGAAAGTAGCTCAAAATGGCAATGTCCCTACCCATTTAAAATGGGAGCTGGCTTGCTTTGGGGACAGATGACAGAAAGAGTTTGCAAAGAAGCCCAAGGGTAACAAGGTATGAAAAGACTTTCTAAATAAAGGCTTCACACTTTTGCTGGGGAAGTATGATGGACTGGGATGACAGATGGCTTGAAACCATCTCAGTGGCCTTTAAAAATAGAGGGTCCTTTGACGAACCTCTGGCAAGGTTTATTTTTTAATACTTTTTATCTGATGCTTGTTTTTCCATAAAAGCTAAGTAATCACAGGCTGCCAACCCCCTTACCAGGAAATACACATGGTGAAGAAGTCATGACTCATGATATAATCTCTTTCGCAAACTTGAATGCTGTTTGTGAAAGTGACTTTTCTGATGCTGAATAGTGTTGCACTCACATATCTTAGCATTGACTAAGTACCTCTTCTCTAATGGGTCACCTATTTGTCTTCAGCTTAGAGTGTTTTGAGACTTCTGCTAACCAGTTGCTCAGTTTCTCTCGTAATTGACTCAAGGAGACACCACTCAATCATGTAAGTCTTGTCTCCTTAGCAAAATGAGGTAAATATTTATGTATGTGTTTGAGTGCTTTTAGTCATTAGGATCTGAAAAGAAGTAAGACACTAAGACCTGCAGGAGGGTAAAGTCAGTGCCTCAAAAAGGTCAAACTTGGAGCTCCTGTTATGAGTCAGAGCCTATAAGTATGGTCTGGGTACTCACATCAGTGGTATGAGCCATTGAAGAAAGGGGGAAGAAGAGTGCCTAACAAGAGAGGCCCTTTCTCATCCCTCTGCATTGCCTGTCCTGAAAGCAGTAGTCTGAAGACTGCTGCATGATTTAGAGGTTACCTACACAGCCCAGTCTCTGATTTCCTTCCCAAGTGGGAATCACAGGGGCAAAATGCACCCTAAATTTACTCTGCAGGGATGCGGGACACACGGAGTTCTTAGTGCCTCCCCTGAACACAGGTGTGTTTGTATAGGAGGTGCCTTTACACCTGCTGCCTTCTCAACCCTCATTTTGTATGAGATTCCCTGGTGGGTAGGATATGCTTTGCTGGGAGGAGGCAGGAGTGAGAAAAGCAAGCAACTATCTTCCAGACTTAATTTGCATTACATTGCTGGCCTGTATTCCCAGGGAGTTTTCAAATGTGACTGCAGCAGGGCTTTTGTGGTTGATTTCATATTTGGTTTTCCCAAATCATTGGGAAACTTGCTTGGTTTTCTTTTTCTTCCCTCTTGAGCACTTTGTCTTATGTGTGTCTGGTTTATTCCCTCTTGTTTATACACATGACATATTTACTGGGGAATGGGATATCATCGTGACACACAGTCTTCAGGTCTTCCCTGTCAGCCTGGGACTATCCCTGTTACCTCCTGTGAAAGGGAAAGAGTTCCTCAGGCCATTGCATATCTTTGTCCCCATCAGCACTGCACCTGCACTGAGCTCTGTATGCTGATCAGCTCTAAACCTTGATAAATACCTCAGGGCCACATGCTTAGGTGTTGTGAGCAGATACAACCCCAGTGGTTTCCTGATCAGAGGCCAAATAAGTGAGCCCTCAAGCCCATGCATCTGTTTCTGTAAGTAAGCAAGTGGTTAAATCCTCTGGAGCTTGCCAATATCTCTGTGGAACTATTCTGCTAAAGGAGGGGAGGGCTGGGAGGGGGAGGCACTCTCCGAATCTTTGGGGAAAGAGAATATGTTGTAAATAAAGCTACATGCCATTAATTAACTTAGCATAATCACCCTGTAATTACACCGATAATCATTTATCTTGGGCTCAGACCAAAAACCCTAATGGGGAAAATCCATCATATCCAATTTTTGTCCAGATGCTTAATTCCTCTACAAAACTAATCCTAACGGTTCTGTCAGCCTCATTATGGTGCCATTAGAGATAGAAACTAGAAAGTGCTCTGGGCATCTGCCTCCCTGCCATGCTTGTCCTAAACCATGGGGAAAAAGGGTGGACAGGAGCTGGAAAACTTGGGCTGCCATATTTCTAATGGACATCATTAGTAGTGGTGCAAAAAATTATTGGTAGTATTTTGAAAGGAGTTCACAAGTAGGGGACTAATTGTTCATTCTGGCACTGAGTGAGGAAATATAGGCATTGATGTTAACCCCAGGTGAAGGGCTGGCATGAGGCAAACATTGCTTCAGTCCTTTTAAAGCCTTTGCAAAGATTCAGATCTGGTGGCATGGAAAGTGGGAATAAGGCTTTCTGGAAAATTTCTTTTCTGTTATCACAAAATTCAGTGTGAAGTCCCATGACTTTAAAGTAGCACTGTAGGTATGTCTTGCTTTGATCACTTTGCCATTCCAAGGACATTATAGAACAGGATTAAAAAAATGTCTATAGGTTACATGAGGAATAAATAACAACATATTTGGACATTCTTCTATTCCTCAACTTGAACCTGCTACAATTATCTGTAAAAATTTAAAATGTATATCACTATTGCAGGCCCTGAATGATTGAATAATTGATCAAAAAAATTATTAACTTAGAATTAAACAAGGTCTTGACCAAAGCACATTAACTCTAGTGGTTTAAACTGTTAGCATTAAAGATCTTGTCTTGTTATGTGACCAGATGATTTTATAGAAGACTTCCCAGTCTTGTCAGATGTTTTTCTTAGCTTGAAAAAAATGTAGTGCGAGTCCGGACCAGGTGAGTTGGTCTCTATTTTGCAATGTTCTTTTTTTAGGATAGAGGCACTGCAGGATGAAGTCTTGCTTTGAAGGTGGAGCTCTTGTTCCACAGAGGAATTTCAATCCTAGCAGCTTCTGTTTCATTTAGGAGCTACACCTAAATGTTGCTTATTATTTCCTGGTATTGGAAGCATTGGTAAAGAGGTCATCTATGCTGATGAATGTATTCAGCTCTCTGCAGTTGATTATGGCTCTAACAATGAACCAGCCTTCAAGGTCCTGAAATGCATCACTGCTTTCTTGAAAAACAGCACCTACTTCACCTTCAAATGCATTCATGCTGTGCTCCTAAAATTAATTCTATTCACCTACTCCCTCATACCTTGCTTTTATTTTATTTAAGGAAAAATAATATTTATATGAAGGAAATCCAAACTAAGCAAATCACTACTTTTATTCCCTAAACAGGGTTGCACTGAGATGAAGTTTGTTCTCATCTATGTAAAATCGCAGGTCTATCTTCCTGAACAGTTTCTTTGAAAATGGTTTCCATCATTGGGAAGGGACTTATGGTCCCATGTGCTGTATTTCAAAGTGGTCCCAAAGAACTGTACTGAACCCCAAAATATGATTCTGTCTTCACCATAGAGTCAGGGCAATAAAGGGAGAGCTGTGCTCGTGTGCCTCAGTGTGTGTGTATGCTGTGTGAGCTGTGTGCCTCATGAGCTGTGCTCATGAGCTCAGTGGAGGCAACACTGCTGAGCACTCTGTGAGCTGAGGAAACACCAGGCATTGCTGTTGGCCCCTGCAAAGTGTGAACCTAGGGAAGGGCAAACATGTAGGAGGATGGAAAGTCACACCGGGAAGTGATCTCAAGACTGATTGAGCCAGAATCTGTCTTTGAATTTTTCTTCCATTGGTTTGTCAACAGAGGTCAGCATTAGCTTCCTCTTCATCCCTGCTTTCTCTTCATCAGCCCTTTATGGTAAAAAGGCTGAAAAGGCTGGGAAACCCCTCGAGTTTGGCCAGGCTGTTTTATCTACCAGTGACCTTGCTGCTCTTCTGGTGGTTCAGTCCTGGGGTTCCTGCTGTGGGAAGGAGGCAGACAGCTCCACAGGCAGGTCAGGCCAGTAGCTGTCACTGCTCAGGCCACCTTGTGGAAGAAGGGAAGGCAGAAAGAAGAAAGATTTATGTGTGAATATGTTCATGAACATATGGCTTATCATAAGTGACCACTCTCTCACCTGTTCCAGCTTGTTGGTTTGGCTTTGGGCTGCATTTAACTATGCCACTCCCTGATGCTTAACAAAATTTTCCTAGAAATTTTCTGGCCTCTCCAGAAAGTCATGGAATCCTCTTGCTTTCCTCTCTCCTCAGGCACACGCACAGGACGGAGGTGATCAATGGAGACCTTACCGGTTATTTATTTAACAAGGGAAACAAACCTAAACACAAAGAAGGATGGTTAAAAAAAGAATTTTTAAACAAACTCCAAGAACAGCAGCTGATCCTTCTCTTTTGTAAACAAGGCCTTACTGTAATCTTTTTAACTCTTGCCACAAGCCAGATTTATCTTTGGACATCCTGCCCAGAAATCACTACACTTTGCAGCAGAATAAACATTCAAGGGACCCAGCTACACAGACACACACAGAGAAGGAGGTAGAGGGACTTGGAGATCAAGAAGGGCTTGGAGAACAAGGTAGTGCAAAACTGTTTAATTATGATGGAAAATAAAAGAGAAAAAATCTCCAGTGAAATCAAATCCTTGTGTTGATTGTGTGTGGGTGGATAACTCACTTCCTTCACGCTCTCTTTATCCACTGGTGCCGCACACAACATGTGAGGACTCCAACTCCTGTGCCTCCACGTCATCTACTTAAATCACTGAACTATATACAGAAAAAACGCTTTGAGATAAAGCTGGCACAGGGAAAAACATGCAACTTCCCCAGCAGAGCTGTGGCAGTGTGACAAGCACTTGGATCCCATCCAGTGAGCTGAAGCAACTAAGACTCAGGCCTGAGGCTGAACTGAGCTGTTTGGTCCTGACAGAGACCTGCTGCAGTGACTGCAGGAGGTGGGGAGACCCTTTGACTGCAGAACATGTGCATTTCACACACACAGCCTTGGAGCCAGCCCACTGAGCCACTGAGCACCCCAGTGGGACAAGGAAGCACCCAGTACTGTTCCTATTTATTTTTAAAGTGCAAACTTCTGGGCAAATGCCCAGGAATTCAAAGCTGGGTGCAGAATTAATGAAAAATTAAAGTTCCTTTGTGATACAGTTGTATGCTGACAGTTGCACTTGATTGATCTGAAAATACAAAGTATTTCCACATTTTGGCAAATTCGAAACCAATCTATTTTGTCTGTCCTATCAGGGCAGGTAGGCATGAGGCTATAGACCAGCAGTGGCTCAGATACCTGGTGTTGTGGAGCAGAGAGGTACTTAGAGGGCTTCTGTGCTCTTACATGAGGGGTTCAGGGCTGTACAGGATTGATCAGGAAGACAGGTGGCAACATGGGACTGAATAGGAAAGAGACATGTGAATGAAGCAGATTTGCACTGGGTGTAAGTTCTTGCTCTCTCCAGCCTGGCCACAGGCCTGGGCAAAGAGATTCCCAGGGCCAACCATCCACTGCCAGCATGTAATGAATTACTGATAAAATTCATTTGCTGTTGCACTTGTGCCTGGTGCCAGCCTTTGGCCAAGAGTGACATCATTTTGTCTGTGATCAACATCAAAGAAATGGAAGGGAGGCCTAGGAAACCCACATAAATCTGAATGAAAGCAAACAAAGATGTGTCATCAACTCTGGAGATGGCACCATCAGGAGCAAAGTTTTATTACCACTTGTTTGGGAGGACCTGTGCAGCTTTTTCATGGCTCCTCCACATGAGTAATGCGGTTCTCCTGGGTCCCTGACAGTGGAAAAAGAATAATTATATTGCAGTGTCACAGATTTCCTCCCTCTTCAGCGGTAGAGCTAAAAAGCAACAGGAAGTTCTCCAGCTCTGAGAACCATATTTTTGTCATTCTTTCATTGGGGAGCTGCTGTTTGTATCAGAGCTCCCAGATCTGTGACATGCCATCAATGGGGGCTTCCTCTGGTTTTCATTTGCTTCCTTACAGATACAAAACTTGGGGCGCCTTCACAGGCAAGCTGGAGGAATGAGTCTGCGGTGGGAAGGATGGTGCCTGCAGAATGGTTTCTTAAAATGGACTCCAAAGACTCAGGCTGTTATCCTTGGGTGACCTGGCAAGGACTGAGCTCCCTCATAGCTGATGAACATGTGATATGATTGTTGTTGGGAAAACTGCAGCTGCGGGATAATGGCCTGAAATGTTTTACTGGGGTAGAGTCTTTTCTGTTAACATTCTTCTTTACTTTTAACTCAAAAGCCTTCCTAGAGGTTTTTTTTTTTTTTTTTTTTTTTTTTTTTTTTTTTTTTAATTTTAACTCTTTAATTTGGCTTTATGGTTTCATGCAACAAACCAGCTATATTTTTTAACTCTCCAGATCTCTCCAGTGCCTCCTGAGGATGCATGTTGACTCACAGACATTTTTTCTCCTCTTTTCAGTTAATTCTGCCTTTTTTTTCCCAGCACATAAAGCTATAAACAAGCGATGAAGAAATCCATATTTTAAAAATAGATGGAGACGGTCAGGGCATGTGTTCTGCTACTCATGCAGAAAAGAGGAGCATCTGGTTTGAAGAGAAGGCTTCAGTGGCTCCAGCAGCAATTTATAGTCATGGAGCTGTCAGCTTGCACCTGCCCTACAGGCAGTAAAGAAGACAGGGAAAAGGATTTTTTAAAATTATTTTTCACTCAGAGCTAGTCAATAGAACTCATTCTGGTGGTCCAAAGATTCTTTACATGGCCAAGTTAAAACCTGTCGTGACTTCCCTGAGGTACAGCAGCTAGTGTGTACTTTTCTGCCACTGTCTTTGATTGATAATGCCTGGCTTGTAGGCTGGAAATGTGACTTACAAGGGATGAGAAAAAGGAATTTGACTGTGGTGCCCCAGTTCCTTTAGCCTCACTAAACAAGTCTCAGTTCTGCAGGAGAGAGGATCTGACCTCTCTCTTTTCCCTGCCAGAACTCTTTCACCTCTCTTCCTCTTCCTGTGCCCATACCTGCACCCTACACCTGTTGTCTGAACCCAAGACTCAGTGTCTCTGCCAATACCTTTCACTTGGATAGATTTTCTGCTAGAGAGAAAAAGGAGCCCAAAATATCAACCTATAGGAGCAAAAACCTTATCAGTGGAGCAGGTTTTTCTCTCTGTGAAGAACACAGCTAAAGAGCTTTCCACAATGCCATTGGATGCAATGATGGAACAAAAGGAGCAAACTGGGGTCTGGAGCAGGAGTAAAGTTTTAGTTGAGTCTGGGTTCAGAATCAATATTGAACTTTGCAGGTAAAGTTGTCAAGAATGCAATTCTCATCCTGTCAGAACTCTAGAGAGGATTTAAATCAACGATCTTAGATTGATGCGAATGATTAAAAACTCAGATGATTTGTAGAACATAACTTCTGAATTTCTGGACTTCTGAACTATCAAAGTAACTACATGGAAATCTTCTGTTTTGGTATAGTTCAAACATAATACTACATATTCTGTATAAAGACATAAAAAAGGTTCAGAAATTCATGTTAGAACTATTTAAATGCTTTAGCTCATAAAAAGAAAGAAGTTCACATAAATTACTATCTCCATTAAGTGTTCCAATGAAGTCCAAATGAAAGTGATTTCAGAATTATTTACTCTCTCTGAAAACATATTCCAGCAAAGCATGTATCTTTTGATAAAATGGCATTTCCTAATGAAAAAAATACTCATATTTTTCACTATTTTATCTTTTATGCTTGTTGACCTGTTCATTTTTAATCTCAAATCACAAATTCCGCTTTAAGGGAATTTTTCTTCCCTACAGTCCGTTGGAGATAAGTAAGTGGGAATTAACTTTCTGTAGTAAAATGTAAAGTCTCTTGTAAAGTCTCCTTAGTCATGTATTTCATGCAAAATGGGACTTTTCAGAAGAGATTTCAAGCAAGAGATATCACCCATGAAAAAAATGCAGTCATGTGCCAGTAATACAGAGATAGAGTCCCAAATGTAAAAAAACAAGCAGTGAAAGACTGAGTTAGTCCTGCAGAAGCGTGATTTCACTTTGTCCTGGGAAGTAAAACCCCCAACACACCATCTCCTCTCTTAACTAAGAGGGGCAAGAATTAATTGGCACTTGAAAAAGCAATAATTTAAACACGTAGAATGCCAGCAATGCTTACTTTTAGGGGAAAGTTGATAATGCTTATATCCCGTCTGCTTTACTTTAATTAAATGTAAAATACTTTCAAATAAACTATATTTAGTGGAGTAGAGATATATATCCTCTGGCACCTTTTTCTCCAAGTTCTCATCCTGGTTGCTGTATAATTCTGTATTTTTTATGTTGTGCAATTTCAGTGTTTGCTCTATCCTACTTTGCTCTTGGGGGCTGGATTTCATGTACAAATAGTGCAGTAACTTTCCTCCTCTGGAAAGGAATAGTGGTGAGATTGAAAAGGTCAAATCTGTATCCCACAGGCTTGTTTTGCTGTAGCTATATCTTTTTTCAAAGTTCACATTGTTCTTCATCAGAGAGCACTAAACCCCATGCACTGGATGCCAACACAGAAGTGACGTGTTCATGGTTATGTTCTTTGTCAAAGATAATAATAGAAAATATAACTGGTTGACCCGCAGTAACTGACTGGAAGTCACGCTTCTGCCCTCAAGATTATTTACAGATCTTATTTATTATGGTTGGGTTCAAAAGATACCAATGTGCTTTTCTGATAGATCTTGGGGAGGCCTTGAATAAGGCAAGGATCTCCCAGCAGTGAAGGGAACTATCAAGGTGCCTGTCACTGGTGACCAGACTGTCATGCCAGAAAGCCTCTGGGTCACCAGGATAGGAAGGGACAAGCTCCAGACTTGAAGGTGCCCTCAATGAAACCAGAGGAAAGGTGCATGAACTGCAGGTTGGAAAAGATCTCAGTAAGTCTATCAGGTGCTATCATCTACCCATGTGAATGAAGCCTCTGCAACTGGCTCTGCTTTATTCCAGAGTCACTTTAGTTTAAAAACCATAGAAACCTGATGTCTGTATTCAGCAGTTGGAACCCATGAGTGGAAATGTTTTGCAATTGGGCAGTGGGGAAAACTTTGTTGGCTTTTTTCTTCTTCTTCTTCTTTTTTGCACAACTTGGTTAAAATACTGCTCTAAACCACTGGTGACAGCTCATCACTCGAGTACTGAGAAAAGCAGATGGTTCGATGCTCTTGGTAGACACACATTCCTGACACGCTTGCTCTGAGCCTGGCCCTTTGTGAGTTTGCCTCCTGAGCATGTGATGCACACCCAGATCCACAGTTTCTCAGTGTGCTGTTGCCTGCAACAACAGGCACCCTGAAGGGTCTTTCCCAGAGAATTTGACTCTTCACAGCAGCAGAGGAGACTGGTAGCATGTCCACATTGTGAGAGTATACAAGCTACTGATGAGAATTGGATTGAATTCTTTTGCTAGTATCTCCACATTCACCTAATGGGTAGCATGCAGGACCCTATATGAGTATGCAGCAAAGCCAAAAGTATTCTGTGGTCAAAAAAGGATGGTTAGAAAGTCAGACTGTCCTTAAACCCTTTATCCAGTTGTCTGTATTATGGGAAACTCTTTGTATTTAAAAGCAACAGGGAGGTGAGTATCTCTTTTGGTATCCTGGAAGCCTTATCATCTCTGTAAGGAGAAAAACCAGAACAGCTTTGAAAGGCAGCAATTGTTTATTTCATTCTCTTCAGAGAGCTGCTAAATCTCCACGCCCAGAGAGGTTAGTCCCTTAGGCTTTCTTCTGGCTATTTTGATGAATTAGCAAAGTCACTGGCAGATGCTGGCTGTGAGGGAAACATCAAAACCCTTCCTCTGTCCTGACCTCTCCACTGCTCTGCTGTGCTCCCCAGGTGCTCTGCACCCTTAGTTGGAGAGGGTTTTTTTTAATATCTCTTCTCAGATTTGCACCTCTGATATCTGAATATTATGTCAGGTTTTAATAGAAGTTGTGGCTTCAGGTAGAGATCTAAACAATCCAAGGGCTTCTGGAGGAGACTAAAGCAAGAGAGGACAAAGATACGTGTGGCTTGTGGGATTTTTTTCCCTTGTGACAGTTTGAAGAAGAAGAGCACAGCCACTTGTTGGATATCTTCAGATAAGTGGCTTAGGATGTCCTTGGAGTGGCCTGAGAAAAGGGATAGGGAAGAAATCAAAGTCTTGGGAGTCTTTTGCAGAAGTGTAGGAAGTGACTTTTGGTTCATTAACATAATCCATCAGTGAGGAAACTGAGGCAAATTCCACAGGAGATGAAGAAAGGATGATCTGCCAGTGCTCAAAAAGAAGATGTTATTAGAAGAGCAGGACAGGAGACAGCAGGTGGGCATGCCAGTCTTTTATCACAGACATGTCTGTGCTGGGCAAATGGAGGGCCTTGGGCCTTCATTTTGGTGATTCTTCTAGCATAAGATTGATATTTTCTCTGTTGAGAGAGAATTAGGGCAGGTAATGTCCAGCTTAGTTCTTGACAGCTCTATGTGACTGCTGCTGCAGATGGGCACGTAGGGTACATGTCTCCTGCCCTTTAGAAATATGTTGCCCAGAGAAGCCAAAATATAACTAACAAGAAAAAAATGCTCTGCACAATAAAACAGAATGCCATAAAAGTGTCAGCGCTTCCAAACCTTCCCCTGGTGGGTCAGAGCAGAAATATCCATCGTTCCTCTGGGGTGTATCTCTGCCATCTGCTTCTCATTCACTTTCCTCCTCGTGTCACCCCTTGGAAGGATTCTGGAAAGGACGGCTTGGCACCCATTGCCTGGAGATTTGCATCTTTCATTTTAATTTGAAGGGTTCCCTCCTCTGAGAGAAAAGTTGGCATTATCCAGTGACACAAGTTAAAAAAGGAAAACAAAGGAATACACCCAGTTCTGCTGCAATTCTCATTGATTTCTGAGATTCAGGTGAAAGGCAAGCCAGAGGTTTTACACTTGATGGCTAAGAAGAGTTTCTCCCCAGGGTCAAGTGGGAAACTTCTGTCTCTGTGGCTCATTTGTTTCCAAGCTGGCCTGGCCTGACCTGGCCCTGTGCTGGAGCTGGGAGAGGTTCTAGTGCTTATGGACATGACCTGGTTCTTCAAGGCAGCTGTGGAAGTGTGAGGGCTATTTCAGGACTACAGATTACAACACTCCAAAATCCTTACTCATCCCCAGTGGTGGTGCAGGGGCTCCCTCACTGCCTCATGCCAGTTTGGTTCACCAGTGCCACAACAGAATGGTACCTGAAAAAGCCCTGGGTTGGGAAAGGATGGGGTGATTTAGCTTTGGCAAACTTGAGCCCCACACTCAGGGGAGGCAAAGAGGGCTTTTAGTGCTGAGGTTTTCTCACCTGCCTTTGTCCCAGACCAGTCTGGGAGATCTTTCTCTCATTACTGACAATACTCTCAGCCTACTGCCCTAGATGCATCCCCTCCTAGCCCTTCAGCAGACCAGAAGAGGGGATTTCTGCCAGAAGAGGTCAGTCCAAGAAATCCTACCTTTTCACCACCCATCCTGTCACTTTTCTGATCCCAGACCAAATGGGCATTATCTTCCAGCTGGATCCTTCCTTTGCAATTTGCTGTCACATTCTGGGGGCAAGGCAGAGTGTGTATGTGTGAAGACTGATAAATCCCAGCACTGCCTGCAGTTACGCAAGGTCTTCCTGTGCTGCTGCCCACACAACCTTTGTGATTAGAGAAATGATGAGGACATGCTCACAATACAGTCAAATGTCATCAGCCTTGCCATGACTCCTGCAGTTCATCCATGCATCTGCAGGAGCACGGCAAGGAAGGGGGATGTAACCACACGTCTGCAGTCCAACCCTTGCTGTCTACTGCTGACAAGGCAGAAACTTTTAAAGACAACTTTTAGGTGTGGTATTAATGCAGCCTTGGATTGCTGCTTTCTTTGTCTCCAGGATGCATGAGAGCATTTAGATTTAGCTCAGCATGGAGCTCAGCGGTGTCTCCTGTGGAGCCAGGCAGCCATCCTCCCCTCAGAGAGCTTCTCCCTGTGCATAAGCCAACAGCTTCCAGCAGGAAAATGGGAGGGAATGGAGATACAAAGTCTGCCTAGAGCAAGGAGGAAGGAGCACAAAGGAGGAAAAGGGAGGGAACAGATGCCATCCATGAGCCCCCACGGCTCCTCTCCAACGTGCCGTGATGAGCCCCCATGGCACATGCTGCACTCCTGCTCTCAAGGGAGCTCGAGAGGGAAGCCAAACTCTCCTACAAATACCCTCCATTCTGGCCTTCCCGAAGCTGGAGATTTGTCTCAAACAGATGTCAACAGGCCAGGCTGGCAAAACAGGACCCTCCCTCTGCTGAAGAAAGACTAATTTTTGCTTTCTGATCCCAGAAGTTCTGGGTTTCCCATAACTGCCTTGCAAGGGAATTAACTCTAACATCTGACAAGTGGTTAATTAAGGCCTTGTGCCTCATTACTGGTCTCTCTGGTGAGCATAAGGGTGTTATGCAGCTGAGTAAGTGCCACTCATGTGCACTGAGAAGCCAGAGCAATCTTTAACACATCCAGCAGGAAAGATGTGTTTTACAGCTATCAGGAGGTTTTGGCTTCCCCTGCTGCCTGTGAAACAGACAAGAACCACTTTCTACACCTGCCTCAGAAGCTAGGGAACAGTTTGGGATGCTTCAAGCACTGCAAATTGCAAGCTGCAGCCCTACCCTGCAGCTGAAGCGAAGTTAGCAAAGGACCTGAAACAGTTTGTTCAGCCTTGCTGCAAATAAACCCCCTCCCTCCCTCCCTCCCCTTCTGAGATTTTCTTTTTAGAGCTAGGGAAAAATGCACTGAAGGAAGAGAGAATTCTTGGCAAGATCTGCAGCTGGCTGCCAACCAGAATCTGGGCTGCAGCAAGGTGACCAGTTTGAAACCAGACTGTCCCACACAGAGGACAGCACTCACCGAATCCTCTGGGACTGCATTCAAGCAGCCAGGCAGGGTAGGCTCACCAGATGATGCCAATTAGCATAGCTCAGCATTGCCCCTCCTTGTAAGTGCCAGGAAATCTGTCCTTTATTGTCTGAGCAGCCAAATGCGCGCGCACACACACACACACACACACACACACACACACACACACACACACACACACCCAGAGTCTTTGGGAGGACTGCTGTTGATGACAGGTTTGAATGCTTGGTGCAGAATCTTTGTGCCCAGTAGACTTCTGTGGTGTTTTCTGAGATACTAATTTATGTGTTTGTTTCTTTGCTGCTATGAAAAAGTTCAAGGACTTTTTACCTTGGGCAAACAAAAAAAGATGATGTTATCAGCCCATGTTTGCATCATACTTTCGTGCGGCTATGTTTCTTTTTGCAAACAAACTGTTTCTAGGTCTGAGTCACCTGCCTCAGTTTGGATACCACAGTACACAGTGTCTGGACAAATATTTAGACCTGTAAGGTAAAGACACAGGCCCAGTATCCCCTTTTGTGCCTGGCCATTGGGCTATCTTTGCTGTCATGCAGCTCCAATCCTTCATCCCAATGCTCACGTTTTGGATGAAAAATAATTAATGCATACAAATATTCAGCAGAGAAACTAGTAATTGCATTAAGCCATTGATGGTGCAATTTGCTTTCAGGCATATAAGCAGTGGAGGCTGCTATAAGAGGCTTTATGGGTCAAGATGTGTTGTTGAGATTTCAGAGCTTCTCTCACTAGAAAAGTGAGGAAATGCTTGAAATTGCAATGGGACTTGCAGGTGAGAAATTGTTTTTTATTGTGAAGTTGCTGGGAACAGTCACAGTCTATCAAGGTCATGAGCAAAACAGAGACCTGGCCTTCAGAAATAATTACTCTACTCCTAACTCTACTAGTGCCTGAAGTTCTGACTTCTTCTGACCTCAGTTTCCCTATCTGGGACATCAGAACTCTGTTCCTCACCTCCTTGTAAAGCCCTCTGAGAACTACCCGTGGCAAGCACTATAGCCAAAGTTAGTACCAGCAATATTTTTGCTCCCAAGTGATATATTCAACTCAAATATTTATATATGTTCAAAAATAATATATTTGAATTTCACAAGCTATGTTTTTCCCATGAAAGGTGAAAGAAAAAACTAGTTTGAACATACCCTACTTCTGCTAAACATTTAACTATATGCAAAATACTATAGTAATTGCATCATTAATTATCTGTCTGAAAGTATTAATTACCTTTAAATCCAGATGTGAGCATCTAGACTTAGTCTGGGTTTTGTGGACTTTCAACAAATGTGAAAATGGTATTAAAATTAGCATTGCTGTTTACAGGGATTTTATGGAGGAAAAGAAAAAATGCCTCTTTTCTTTAAGTTGATACTGAGGATCCATTTCAGGGTCTTTTTTTTTTTTTCTCTTGCCTTCTTATCTGCACTGTTTTCTGTTGTGCAATATGGCAATGTCCAAAATACTGAACATAATAGTGATTGCTGCTTTGCACAGCATTTGGTCTATGGGCTAACCAGGAATATTAGAAATTGGTCATCCAATAAAGCCAAGGGAGAGAACTTGGGTAAAGCTTTTCCTCCTTATTTTGGTTGAGTCTTGGTGACACTTGTGCTATTAAAACCAGTCCCAAAGGTCATACAGGAAAAGGAGCAGTAAAAAAGAACAGACTCTGAGATTTTTGAGTGAGTGAATTTCTGTGCTTGTTTGGAGTTCCTAACTGTTCCAGTCTGTAACCATTGCTCATGGGAGGAAAAACTTTGAGGGTTAACTTTTATGGAAGTGAAGGGAAAAAGAGAAAAAAACCTTTTTCTTTTGCTTACTGGGTAAAATTATTCTTCCTCTTCTCCCTTCTCCCTAGTCAGGACAAAATGCAGACTATAATTTCTAATGAAATCAGGAAGGGGGTAATAGTTCCTGGAAGAGGAAGAGAGAGATTTTGAGGAGATCCCTGCCAATGGTGTTCTGTTACTACAGAGAGAGCCCTGAACAGCCCAAGGAAAGCATTTTGTGGGACAGATTCCTTTGGCTTAATCTGATTGGATTTTGTTTTCTCATTGGGCGACAAATTTTTTCACTTTCTTGCTCTGAAACGTGTTTCTACCGTGGATTTTAAAGCTGTTCTGTCACAAACAGAACACTCTGTCCCCTATTGCATGCCTGTGGAATGAAACGCCCTCCTGTCCCCTTTTCTCTCCCTGCTGAGGTGCTCTGTGGGGTATATTGCCAGGAAGCGGCAGCACTTCCTCAGAAATGTTAATGATACCAATCAAAGCCTTGTTTTCAGGCCCCACACTGAGCCCTGGAAATTCTGGGAGTCAAATAATAGAGATGCCACCGCTAAAGATCAGAAGAAGCATCTGGGAGGGGCTGCAGTGAGGACAGCAGCATGATCTACTCTCTCTCTTTGTAGTTCCTGAGTGCTCTGACTCCCAGCACTTCTAGTAAGTGATGCTGGAGCATTTCACCTTGTCAGCAGACTCACTGACATCCCTACATCACTGCCCACCAGCAGACAGTGGGGCAGTCTTCTTTTCTAGTTTAGTGGCCAGGACCTGCAGCACAATGAGGAAAATTCAGATCCCAGCCCCTGTTGTTTTGCTGCAGTGCTATTTATTGCAGTGGCTGGTTTGAATTTGTAGAGCGCCCAGAGAGTGCTCAGTCCTGGACCATTGTGTCCCAGATGCTGGAGAAATGCTAGAGGGTAAAAGACAGAGCAGGCCTCAAGGGGTTTATGACTGAAGCAAAAAGCAGGGTTAAGATGTTCTATAGATAGATGGGTAGTAAGCACAAACCAGACAGCTACGTGTTGGATATTGCTCAATGTCGTACTTCGGAGGATGTGATGCTCACAAGGATAAAATAAAAGCCATTGGGAGAGCTAAAAGTGGAGTCTGGATACCCTCACTCCTTCTTTTGCTTTAATTCCAAAGTGAATTTCCTCCCTTTCTTACATCCTAGAATTTCTGTCACCCATAGTGATTGGCTTCTCTGAAACCATGGGGATTTTCAGTTCAACTGGAGCCATTTCCCTACGACAACATCTTGTGGAGTATTCCTGGCCCATTCCGGTGGCTCCTAGGGTGACAAAGCATCCTTTTCCAGAATATTTGCAATTTATTCCCATGTGCATGGAAACATACAGAGGTCACAAGGCACCTCCATGAGCCTGGTTCTCTACTGTGCTTTCTGGTAGCTGCAGGCACAAAAGGGGATCCCTCCTTCCATGTTAGAACACACTGCGAGATGCAGGCAAATCCTGGGACAGTAGGAAAATGGCATGTTGTGAGAGGGAGGCAAGAAGATGAAAAAGAGGAAATTAAATGTAGTGATGAGGATTTGTGTGCTGTGAACAGGCAGTGTTTGAGCCCTGAGCTAAAAACACACAGTCCAGTGGGGCACAGACCTGGACTGCTGGGGCATTCTGCAACTGGTGTGGGAGACAGTGTGGTGAGCTGCTCAGGGAAGGCAGGGTGATGAGGAGGAAGGCTTCACTCCAACACGCGTTTGCAGTGCGCACACACACACACACACACAGAGTCACAGTCCAGAGCTTTGAAAAGGGTTAGAGACTCATGATTGTTTCATTAATTGAAGTACAGGAGAGGGAGGTGTGTGTGCAGGAGCAGGGATGGGAGGGAGAGCAGAAATAACACAGTGCATTAATAAGATAAGAACTAGACAAGGACAAATAATGTATCGTTACACCCCAGAGACAAAAGGGCAGCTTCCAGAGGGCTGAGGCTTACACTCTAATCATCTTGACTTTGTAATGTTATACAAGTAGAGGCATATTCTGTGGCTTGGGAGACTTTGCTGAGTAAAACCCTGCAAGCCACAGAAAAGTGCTTAAGCAGCCTTTTAAAGCCTGGCAATGATCCAGCTCTCTTCCCTTCCCTGTACCCCCCTTCCTCTACCTCCACCCCACTGCTGTAACCCAGCCAGAGAAGCAGGAAAACCCTTGAGACAGGCAATCTTTATTGGTGACGATATAAAAAGCTTTTAAAGACAATGGGAGGATTAAAGCATTAGGGTCAGTTGCTACATTCTTGTAAGTGATGGGGGTGCAG
This sequence comes from Molothrus aeneus, assembly GCF_037042795.1. Classification (NCBI taxonomy): domain Eukaryota; kingdom Metazoa; phylum Chordata; class Aves; order Passeriformes; family Icteridae; genus Molothrus; species Molothrus aeneus. The sequence goes on from NC_089652.1 coordinate 23,868,833, forward strand.
CAAAATATTTAAGCTCTCATGTAGCCAAAGGCTTTGGATTCAGTGAGAAAAAGGGGAGCTGTTAGGAGGGAAGGGCTTCTGACTGCAAGATGTGACTTGGCTCTTGATGCAATGGGGCTTGGCCCTTGCATGCTTTCCCCCAGCTCCTGGAAAAGGTGGGGAGAGGATGGAGTGAAGGGTCAGGCAGTGATGAGCTGCATTTTGATGGGCTGTGACCTTGGCACCCAAAGGCCATCTTGCAGCAACCCTCACTCCCAAATGTCATGCCAGTGCTCCTGATCTCAACATGCTGCTCTTGCTGCTGCTGCTGCTATTTCAGGAGATGGCAGCCCCCTCTACATTTGCCTGGAGCCACCAGCCTGTAATTTGAAACAGCAAAATCCATTCTGGTTGAACTTCCCACTTCAGGGTAAGGCAGGAACTGTTCTCTCTCAGCTGCACAGTCACTCAGCACTTCCCCAGCTCTTATCTGCAGCACCCCAGCTCTTAGCTCCTTAGGATAAGTGCAGAACAGGGAGCTCCTGAGTGTACCAGCAGCTCCCCCTGCCCTGACATTGGTTAAAGCCTGCTCAGATCCCAGGGCTGATGTACACCTCCCTCCTGCTGTCACTGGCACTGCTAGAGGGAACCATTGCCAAGGACAGGCAAGTTTATTGCTATGAGGTAGAACTGTAAACTTCTGAGGGGAAAAAAAGTCCAGGTATATGCTGAACTGGGCTGGATATGTGCAGAGCTGGCTGGAGAACAGAAACCAGAAAGAAAAGCCTGATGTGGTTCTTCAGCCCAACTCTGATGCTGAGTGAGTCTGGAAAGACTGAAACCACCCTGAATGGTGGCCATCCCAGATGAGTTTCCCCATGGTTCCTGATACCAGTGCTGCTGCAAACCAGGATTTTCACAGGTAGCAGAGTTTCCCATGTCTGTGGGAAAGGGTTTCCTGAAACGTTACTTTTGTTGATGCTCTGAAGATCCTCTTGGTAAACCCATGAGAGGAGGAAAAGAAGACACAGCATAGCTTTGAAATTGTGAATAGGTCTGTAATCAGGGAAAGCAGGACACAGGTATCAGGGACTGGGCTGCTGGACTGTACGTGCACAAAGTGTCTGGACTGTTTTTTATAAGGGTAAAAAAGGCTGTCAAACACTCCATAGAGAGAAAAAAAAAAAAGAGAGTCAGAGTCAGACATACTCCATGTAGTTGAAAATTTCACCAGAATTCTTGAAGACATCTGTGTTTCTTTGGTCAGAAGAAGAGTAGGAGCTGACTTAATCTTGCACAGCTACATTTTCCCTGGTTTCAGGCCTAATGCCTTATTTTCTTAACACCAAAGGATTTCTTTCTCCTGTGGAATACAGCCTGATTATAAGGAAATAAAAACCCCTAATTTCTCATTGATTTCCAGAGACCTACTGATAATTTCATTTCTTTTTTTTTAAATTTTGTAGAAGGGGGAAGGTGTCTTTTCCTGCTTTTGGGCTTTGATTTGTTATAAATTGTCAAATTTGTCCTTTCTGAGCTTTCATGGTGGTGTAAGTTCTAAGAGCCTGATCTGTGCATAAATCTCCTGTACCAAACTAGATCTTCAGTGTCTACTTTTCTCTTTTTTTTTTTCATTTGTGGGTTGATGTGCCTTGGAGTTTGCCTCCTTTCCTCCCTTCTTTCCATTCTCCCTCCCCATATTCCTACTGTCAGTTGAGCTAAGAAAACTTATTTTTGTTGTCTATTCTTTATTCTTATACTCATAATAAAGCTCATAAATGCTGGCACATTTTCCAGTTATGATTAAGCATTGCAAAGAGCAGGAAGAGGGGTGGGAGCAGTGGAACATCTTAGTTGGGTAGGCTTAAGCAAATATGCAAGCAGTTCTGCATGTTTACACTGCAGGAGGCAAGAAGGAAATCACTTGATGTGCGAAGGACTTGAAGGTGGTGAGGTTTTGGAGGGTTCTCCTGACCTATGAGGATTTGTTTCAAAGTGTTGGACCCACTCCCGGAAAAAGTTCTGTGTCTCTTCCACATGAAAGTTATCCTTATAGTAGAAAGCTCTGTGGTTCCAGAGAAACAAAGTTGTCAGATATCTTTCATCTTTTGCTAGTAGTGTTGCTATGGCTGTGATGGCAAAAGAAGATCACTGAGACAAGATTTGTCCAGAGAGGGAGAGGTTTTCCAACTATAACTAATTCCTGATGCTACATGTCTGACTTCTCAGCCCCAATCCTCCAGGGAGACTTACAAAATACCCTAGAAATCTCTGCTGAAAGCAAAAATCCATAATTCTACTGTATACCAAAAATGGTGACTCCAGAAGAGGTTCTTGGTGTGTCACATAGTATGTATGCACAAAATCGTATTTTAACATGCACACTGCCAATATGAAGCCTTTAGTATCCCAAAGGCAATAATTGTGTGCTAGCTGACACACAATGGCCAGTGCCAACCTAATCAATGTTCATTTTGCAAATATCATCTTTTCCTCAAGACATGAAGGTTCCTTTCCTTGAGAGAGGGAAACCTGACTAACATGTGACAAGGTTCAGAAAAGCTGCATGCCCATTGGTGGTTGGGAAATCATTGGCATTTCTGAGGAGATAGTCACAGTTTTTATTCTCATCTGTTCAGGTCAATGGCTACTTTGTGCCAGTGTTTCCCAAAAGATAATGGCTAGCACATCCCCAAGATGAACTACTTTAGCTTGAAATTTCCAAAACTATGAAGCCTACATATCCATGTATATTGCCATGCAACAATCCGTCTGATATATGGTGCAAAAATGATTAACTAACACCTGGTTGTTTTCTGACAGCAGCTTGCATCTCCTGAATGAGTATCAAAAGTTGAAAATCTTACTAGTGTTTAGTGCTACATGAGGCTTGCAGTCTGTATGTCCAAATTGTTTCTAATGAGTTGATTATTGGTCAGTGCAAAGTTCCAGGTGCAGAAAATCAACATAGAGGCTGCAAACAGCAGTTATTTCTTGTTTCCTGCCCTCAGCTTGGTCTTGAATTAATTCAGTTTTTTGGGACACATTCATCCCCAGTTCAGAGACATTGGAATGGTGGGTTCAGGTGTGATTTGGACTGAGAAAGTTGAGATGAAGGTGTTAAAATTTTTGTTTATAGAGATTGGCAAGCTATACAAGAAAAAAGTAGAATGGCAAAAACCTCATGCCTTTTCTCAACTAGAAAGAAGGCAGGACAGATGAAGACTAACTCAGTTTTTTGTAAGATTAGGAGGGACAACATCCTCCTTTTTGATATGTGAGCTGGGAAGATGAGGACTGAAAACAGAACAAAGAAATAAATCAAAGGTCATGCAGTATCATTTTTTTGAGTTATTAATTCTTTTATGATTGTGGCCATGTCTACAGTTCTAATCCTGGATCCATTCAGAAATTTAAGGACAAACATATCAAGGGGCAAGGAGTACAGAGGCATCTTTTTGGTAAGTGACTCACTTCAGACAAGATGATTTATCGTGTGAAGAGCATTGTGACACAAACAGCAAGGAATCAGCAGTGAGACATTGCATGTGAAGTGTTTCCATATTTTCTTAGGCTACCAAGTGCTTATGTGCTTATGTGCTGGGATCATTCTGTTAACCAGTAGTAGCTAGCAGGGTGAAAATGTGTTGCTATTTTTTAATGGTGTTTCAGAAATCAGACATACTGGTGACTGAGGAATGATAGTTGCATCAGATCCCTTTGAAAAGGTTAGTCTTGCTATTCTTAAGTACTTTATTTTGAGTACCTTTTTTTTTTAAATCTAGCTCCATGCCAGAGGTTCTGAGGCTGTGCATGAAACTACACCACTATGTATAGTACATCTCCACAGATATGTCCCACACTTTCCTTTCTAAGGTCCGCACTGGCAACACACAAAGCCACGGTAGCTGGAGATGGAAAAGAAGCTAATTAGCTCATCTATCTCTTTTGAAGGCTACCTCCTTGCCAGATTTTAGGAATTCAGTCCAATCTAACTGAAATGTTCCAAGCATTTAAGATCTCCTCTTATCTCTTGGGAGACCACTTACAGGTCAAATACATATCAAGAAGCACTATGATAATGTTTAAGCCCCAAATTCCTCTTCTTAGCTTTACCTCTTCACTAAGAGCTCTGCTTCCCTGGGCTACCCTAAGTAATTCCTTTCTTTCCTTGACCCTTTCATGCCCTTCACAAGATTAGCGTAGTGCTATTTATAAACTCTTCAAGGCAGAGGCTGGATTTTCATTTATCTTAGTGCTAAAGAAAAAACATTGAAATGATCACCACAAATGTCTAGAATTAATATATTTGTCTCCCCAAATATGGTGAGATTTGTTTCCCTCCAATAAACTTCTTAATTGAACATTTTATATGAAGGTTATGTAAAATTCAGAAATAATCATTAAGTGGGTCAGTGGAAAGAAACATGATTCCAGCTTCCCAGCTGCTGGCTGTGGATCCTTGTTTGGCCTGTCATGAACCATCTTTTCAAACTTCTCACTGCATACTAAGGGCAACAGGATCCCGTGGATCTTCAGATCACTTAGCATGACCTGGAAAGTTACTAACAGTCTTCCAGTGACAGTCTGGGAATCAGCTTCCATCTGCAGATTTATTATCTACTCAGCTCCATCACAAGGTTTTGCTTAAACCTGACCCGTTACACACAACACTCCTGTCTAATTTTCCATCTGCTTTCCATGATTTATCTTAATCCAGCTACCTGCTGCAGCTGGTTGCACCCTGAAGTTTCCTGTTCAATAGGTAGTATTTAAAAGGGGAAAATATAGCACTGAGCCTGATGTTTCCTTCCTCTTTTTTTTCTGGATGTCCATGTCATGCTAAAGCACCTGGGGCTACAGGCACTTGGACACATAAGGAACTTTGGCTTGGGTCCCTGCCTCTTGCCAGAAGTAAGGCACAATATAAATGTAATCAATGTCCAGCCAAGCATCTGCAAGCTGGCTACAGCTCTGGAGGTGAACCTCCCTTCCTTTTCAAGGGATATTTGAAAGAGTCCTAAAGGGCTAATGAGAGCTGCTATTACCACCCATTTGTCCAGGAGAAAAGCGGAGATGGATGGATGGATGGATGGATGGATGGATGGATGGATGGATGGATGGGTGGATGAAGACAAACCAGGTGACTAGCAGTGGAAGAACCCCTCGTGTGCTTGGTGTTGAAGCATGTACCATGCCCCTCCCAGCTTTCAGTATTACCTGGAGCAGTCTGCTGGTACCATGAAATGTGGTATATGAGATCTCTGAGGACAGGAAAGCATTGCCAGTAGGACTCCTCAGAGAGTTATGGTTTCATTTCCATGGCAGAATCATAATCCCTTGTGTGTAATAGTTACTCTATAAACGATTGTAAGGAATGGACTTTTTCTGGTGTCATTATCAGGGTGACTTTTGATCCACAGCCAAGTGGACTGAATCCAGTCCTGTTGGATCGTTGGAATGCTCTTGTGGCACCTGGTTTCTCATTTCAAAGAGAGGGTGCTAGCACACAACTCCTTTTACTTTTTTGTTCTGTTTTCTGTATGAACTGTATTTAGAGCTCATGCCTAAATGAACTCAGAGAATTAGTCATGGAGCTGGAGGAGTCAGCTTTTTCCTTGCATTCTAATATTTGGATGCTGGAAACACCAGGAGGTGATTAGATTTCATATCTACTTCACTGTGCATAACTCGCTGCGGTATCAAAAGCAGTTATGGGGAAATGCAAAGTCTTACAAATACCAGGAATGAGTTATTTTACTTGTGTTTGCCCAAATCAGTCTATTTCTGGCCTCATTTTCTTCTCTTATGGGAGTTCTTTAGGAATCAGGAAGTTCAGTCCTCAGAGAAATATAATGAACTGCAATTTTGTATGGGAAAGATGCACATGGGGGTTAATTAGAGATAACACAGTCTTTTGTTTTTCTAGTAGCACCTTTTTCAGTCCTACAGAGACAGAGAAACCAGAGTTCATCACGTCCTGCACCACTGCTGAATGCATGGCCTTCAGCAGCAAACTCCAGAGAAGCAACAGCATATGAAGACTCCACCTGAGGTGCAACTGCAGGAGACACCATTGCTACACTCTGTCCAGCAGCGAGAAAGGGCTTTTAAAAAAAATTACCATGAATGAACATCAGAGTTGAGCCTGAGACACAAGGACTAAATAGCCTTGTGCAGGGCTAAGCTACAACTGCAGAGACAGAGGCACATATTATAAAGCTTTTTATGAATTCAGGAAAAGCTGCTTGGAGAATTTCCCAAAAAGCAATGATTATTATTTTAATTTGTAGATTTATCCAAATTAATAAATTTGGAGAAAAAGAGCTGGTTTTGACTATGCTCTGCATTTGAAAGTGAAAAATACTTTTGGGATTGTGTTGAAATATCTCATTCTAGCATTTTCAAAATGAAAAGAAGGTGGGAGGTTTTTTGATTCAAAACTACTCTCTGGCTGAGCTGTTTTTATATATTAAAGAAAAACAAGGTTTAAGTTGGAGTAGAACCAACTTCAAAATGTTTCAACCTATTCCATGTGAATACTTCTTAACTAATAGTATTTTGAACATGAGAATTTTGGCTTTGTCCTTATTTAGAGTGGGAGGGAAAAAATTAGAAATCTTGAGAGTTTTGAGGAAAGAAAATTCCATATGTACTCTGCTTACAGACAGCATGGAAATGAAATGCTTCTAAAATCTGTCTTGCAAAATGGTTAAAAATGATCAAACATTGCTTTAAAAACACAGACCACCACTGGAGAAATACATACTGGATTTTTGTATAGCATTCAACCTATAAAAGCCTTAGTGTGATGCTAAAGCAGCTTGCCCAGATAATAAACAATACTAAAAGTATTTAAGTTACTAATATTTAATTTACTTTTCGATCAAAACATTCCATCGGTGTCTGGATAACCAGCGGCCATTTATTCAATGACAGAAAATCATTTGCTGCCATTATTTGTGAGAGTGTTCACATGAGCAATCTGTAAACAACAGGTGAGGGTAGAAGGTATGCTTTGGATGACTTGTACAGCTCCTCTTCTGTTGGGATCACTACCCTGGCCAAGCAATGCCTCCAATTTCTGAGCACAGCACAGCACTCTCCAGATGCCTTCAACTCAAGCCTTTTATTCCAATCTATTGAAAATTTATTTTAGAGACTTTATGGCAGCAGTTCAGGGAGTCTTAACAATGCATCTAGTGAGGATTTTAGTCCTGTTCCCAGAACACCCTCCCATTCCCCTCACAGAGGTCCTTAGGATTTTGTGCAAGGTCATGCCAGAGCTACCCAACATCTGTAGCACTGTGAATTAATGCACTGGGCCCAGACAGTTGAAGCAGAGAAGTTGCTTTTTCTAGACCAGCATGGACAGATGGAAGAGCAAGGACACCTTTATAAAAGGGAGACTGCACTCCCCAGGCTTTTACTCCAGGCAATTTTTCTCTTTCTCTGGTCTCTGGGGTATCTCAGCAGGACAAAAAACCTGCCTGTTCTAGGCTGGGATGAGACATCACAACAAGAGAATAATCTCTTACTATGACTTTTCAGGGAGCCCACCTGAGTGACTGAGCTTTCATGCCTAACCTTGGATCCATCAGTGTATTATGAAATAAAGCTGAACAACATAAAACTTTTTCAGCCATCCTGCCATCAAAGGGCTCTGTTCAGCCCGTCTTTCTGTTATTTGCTTTTTTCACCTTTCCTCACGGAGCTCTCTAGAAACATGTAGGCTCAGTCTGACAATATCATATCATACTGAATGCTACAAAGCTCTTCAAACACAGTATTAGATCCAGACAACTGTCCATGCTTTGGGAGAAACGCATGTCCTGGCTATTCTAACTGAACTGAGGCTTTGGGGTTGAATCTCCTTCCTTAGAGGATGGAGAAATTTATCATTAACTGCAACAGGGAAACCAAAGCCTTGGCCATGGGGAGAAAAGATATCTGTCCACAGGGATTACATCCTGGAAAGTTGTGACTTTCAGAGATATTATCAGAGATTTGTTGCCACCACATCTGTGTTAGGGTTTTTGTGGTCAAATAGCTTAGATTCTGATGGAGATAAATAGAATATCCAAGGAAAAGGGGGAAGTGGTATTACCATAGTAGAAATGATACTGAAACATCAATTTCCCATTTAGGGGTTCAGACTGGACTTTTTCTTAAAGGAAAGAAGAAATAAGGTTTCGTAGTCTATGTAACATCCATTCACAACTCTGTGGGGCTGCAGAAGGACACTTGTGAGCAAGGTGCTCATCACCTTGTGTTAAAAAGGCAGTGGAGGTGGAGACTATGCCAAAATAAATGGTAGGACCTGCATGGCTACAGTACTCTGACCACACCAGGTGATGCAGCCACCTGTGCTGTTTCTAACAGTGCCACTGGGATACCTGTGGGAAACCTCATATATGTTCGTGGAAGATTTTGGCCTAGATGGATATTTTGGCTTTTATCAGACATAGAACTAAAGTGAAATAAACTGAGGAATGACTTAATGAGAAACTTGAATAGGAGCACAGGCAAGATTTTCTTGTTGAAGAATCAAATTTGCAATGGAGGCATGAACATTAGCAAGCAGTATGGTATCAAAGAAATCTCCAGCTCTCCACACAACTCACTCATTTGTTATGTCACTGCATGGGTAAGGAAACCCTAGCCTATGCAAACAGGGAAGATTCTGATTAGAAATAGGTACTAGCACTTGGGTTCTATAAGAAATTATAAGCCTTTGAGTTCTTCAAATGCCAGGCCATTGTTCTGTGCTGCAATTTGCTTTGGAATCAGTTGATTCTTGCTAGCCTGGCAATATTATAAATGAATTATGTGAGAAAAAGAAAACAGGAGAAAAAGAAAATTTGGACCTGCTGTTTGGTTGATTATGAAACTAGCCTTATCCCACTGAAATGAGTGAATTTACTGGCACTTGGCAAAATGCAAATCTGGCAATTTACACCATCATGTGTCTCAGCACCCACAGCTTCCTGCATCACAAATACACATGGGAACAGTGACAATAAATTATGAGACTTTCCAGATGAATTGTATCTTCCTCTTAAAGCTAGGAGATTTACTCTTGAAAAAGTACAAGTATCAATTAATATCATATCACATCATATATCATATAATATATCATAATCTTATAAATTGGTTTTGTTTACTTGTACTGCAATTCTTTTTATGATTTTATAATTAAGAAACATCTGAATCCTCAAAGTTTCTAAGACAAATTTTCCACTAGTGATAACAAACAGCCTAATTGACTCAGGATATCAGAAAACAAGGTAATTTGTCGTGCTGGGAACAGAGTCTGTGATATTAAAGCAGGGAGATCTCATGACTGAGGGGTGGGTTGGAACAGAGCCCTTGAAAGATCTTTCTGAGCTTAAATTGTTCCATGTTTCTGTGATCCTAAAATTCAAGTACCAGGAATCCTTTGTAGCTCCTGTACTTTTATTTCTGCTCTGTTGCTCTTGCTGCAGTCCACCTTGCTCAGAGACTGATGATGAAAGAGATGCTGAATGTACTTTCTTACTGATGTACAAGGAATTGAAGAGAGGAAAAAAACGCCTCTCTGTGATCCTCAAAGTCAGATGCAATTGCAGTAGGAGACATTTGAGCCCAAAACTGTGCAGCTATCAGTATGTGGCTGCTTCCTTGCTGGAACCCCAGGCACCCCAGGGATGGAGCTGAAGGAATAGTTTCTAGCCCTTTCCATTTCAGAGCTGTGTTGCTGCAAGAGTTGATGAATAGCCTTCATTGTGGACACTCCTTCCCTGCTGTGGCTCCCACCCTTGTCTCAACATTCCCATCTGGATATAAATCTTGCTTTTCCCTGTCCCCTTCCCCCACTCTCCTCATCTTCTCCCCCTGCAGCCCCCTCCAGAGCTCTCCCTCCCCCTTATCCTCCGTGGAAAGCTGGAAAGCTGATAAATAAATCATACCTGCCTCGCTGACCAGGGTGATAGTCACCCAATCCATAACTACTACATGATTTCCTTTGCCAAATGCTGGAAAATGAAAAACACACTGTCCTTCTGAACAGATCAGCATCTGTGTACATATAGAACAGTTATTATGGGACTACCAGCATATCTGTGTTGGAGTCTGTCAATTTTCACCATGTACTGATCCAGGCAAAAGCTTTCATGGAACATGATTTACAGTTTACTGAGGGACACACTGTTGACTCAGGCCATTACTATTATTTTGTAGATATTCCCTGGTCTCTGCCAAAAGAAAAAAAATCCAGGAGTGAAACTGCTTTAATTGAAGCTACATTAACCTTTCCACCTTTGCCACCACACTGAAAACCATTTAAAATATGAGCTTCAGATAGACTCCTATCCAAATTTTTGGTTTTTTTTTTCACTGCAGACATGCAGGAGGCATTGGAACAGCAAAGGATAGATTGTGGTCTTTGGGTCAAATTTTTGAACTAGCCCTGAAAATTGCATCTACCCTGTAATTTTTGATCATATCCATAGCAAGTGAAAAGAGCACATCTCTGATACTCTGATGCAAAGATCAGAGCCAGGTTTTGAAGTTCCAAGCCAGTATCTGGTGATGTGTGTTAGTTAAATAATTGAAGGGAATTAATGAAAAATTGAACCTGTGAAGGGCCATGATGTGGAAAAAGTGTAAGTTGGAAAGGGACATTTATGTTGCATCATTTCCTAACTGTGAGAGATGCCAGGCTGCAGAACAGTCTCTGGATATAAGTGGTGTATGAGGAATTGGTTGTGCTATTTTAAAAGTTTACTGAACACTACCATGGTGGAAAGAGAGGACATTTCTTCTCACTGATAGCTCCTGGTACAGTGAATTACGTGCTCACATACAGCTTATAACAACTCCCGTTCCAGGAAACAGGGTTAGTGTGTACTTAGGAAATGAACAAATTGCAACAATTTGTGATTCCACATCAGTGGTGTGCTGCATCATGTGAGAACCTGGCTTACACAGTCCCGAAATCTGCTTCCACTTGCAGAGAGATAACAGGGGAAAGTACAGCCAAAGGGAATATGCTGGTCTACACGTCTAACTGGAATCTGGCCTTGGGCCTTTCCTCTAATTATGTGACATTCAAATGTAATGAGGCAAAGTGGAACTTTGCTTTTATTCAGGGACCCACCAAGGGCAACTTTCATCAATGTCTGTGACAGGGAGATTGGCAGAGCCAAAGAGATTTCAATTCCAAGTAGACTTGATCATCCATTGTGAGTGTCTCTCTTCTTTTTTAACCCACAGAAGGAATATGGGACAATTACACTCCCAAATTGGAAGCTGAGGTAGGTTAAATGAGCACGAGTGAAAATTCTGTGCAAATTTGCTTTCCAGTGTAATGGCATTTCACCTCCATCTGGCCCCAGCTATCCAGAATAAGCTTTTCACAACAGTTCTTTGCTCAGCACTGTGCACTTTTTTAAAATTTTTGTTTTCAATCAGAATTTATTTAGAAAGACAGAGATGTGGTACAGATACAACATCAGAAGCTGAGTGAGACAGTGACTGAGCTCAGCACAGCAGCCCAGGCAGCAATGCTGCTGCACACCACCCGAGGACTCGGTCCAATTTAACAGGACAATGTTTCCCTGGTTTAGGAGACAAGGAAGAGGGACTGTGATTTTAGCTTTCGTTCCCTGGTGGATGTATGGAAACAGCCTGTACTTTTCTGGAATGTGTGGGATCTTTAGCATGGCGACTTGCGACGTGATCTGGAGCAGGCAGAGGAGTGCGTGCATGCGGGAGCACACACACACAGACACACACACAGACACAGACAGACACACACACACACAGCCACGCACACACCTCAGCAGCTGGGCAGCCTGCCCACCCTGCACTTGATGCTGCAAGTCACGATGATTAGCAGAGTTTCCTCCTGCAGCCTGCTGGATAACAGCGAGATCAGCATATACAGACACACCTCTGGTGTGAGTGGAACAGTATTTACTTTGTTCTGACCAGGCCCTTACAAGAGCTCTGCTGTGACAGCTGACAAAAGGAGGGAGAAGGAAATCATTAATATAAAGCGATGCTTTGAGGTGAAAGTGTCAGGAATGCAAAAGAAAAAAAAGTTTGTGAATACAGCCGTAAGGAAATAATGTGCAATGTAGTTTCTGTGTCCCTTCCTGGTTGGACTAGCAGGCATTTTATTTCTGCCCTTAAGGCCCAGGATGTGATCTCATTTGTGCTCCTACCACTCTGGATTAACCCCTCAGCAGTCAGGAAAAGTCACTGGAGTTGCTTGAGTCTTATACTGCACCAAAGAACACTGAGATTTATTTCCCCATCTCTTTCCTCACGTCCCCTTGGTAGTTACCTGACATCTATCTTTAACACCTCCACATGAAGAAAACCAGCTCCTTCCATCAGCTACACTTTCCATCAAACTTACTGGTCCAGCAAGGGAGCTGTACTTACAGTGGTTTGAATGTATCCTGCTTCAAAACGCAGGAGGCCACTGGACATTTGAGGTCTGGCCATTGTTCTGGGGCCCTGAGGGAGGGTTACATCTGCAGCATGTGCACATTGGCTGCAGAGAAGGATGAGGAGGAGCTGGTGTTTGGAGACTTGAGGCTGGTCTCAGTGCATATGCTGACCTGGAGCATAATCTTTAATTCTTTCCCTTTTCTGTTCAACTTTGATTTTTGATGGTTTGTGAGCAGAAAGGTTTTACCCCATGATGTGCCAGAGCCATTTCAGCTTGGTCCAAATCTGTGGGATCTACAGCAACTCTCCAGATATCAGCTGTGAGAGCAGGCAGTGGAAGGGACAGAGATACTGATCTTCAAAGCCTCACAGACTTGTGCTGTGCTGAGAGGCAGCACAGACCTGCTGGCACATAGTAGAGTATACATACATAAGTTTCTGGGAACTGGGAACTGCAGATGTGAGGACAACTTCCCAACAGCACAATTTTCTGGTTGGCCCAGTCTTGTAAATGAAGTACTGGGATCAGTATTAATAAACTGTACTAGCTGTCCTTGTGCCTATGATAGATAGCATCAGGCTTACTTTCACTGCAATCAGAATCAAATGGGAACAGAAGCTCAAAACCAGATTTTTTTATCCAATTGTAGTCTAACAACTTCCCCTCCCTTCCGCCTACCCCAATCCCCCAAAACAGCTGGGGTCTATATTTGATACTGTCTGGGAACTCATAACAGGTTTGAATTTCTTGGTTGCCTCCAGAGCAAGCTTAAATTGGCTAGAAGTTACTAGAGCATAGGACAGGCTCATAATGAAGGTGAAATATCCTGCCCAAGGTTGCATTAATGCAATTTCCCGGTCTCCTTCAATCTTCCTACTTTATTGGCATGCCAGCTTCAGGTGTTAGCCTTAAAGATACCTGTTCCTACCCTCTTCATCACCTTTCAGAGGATCAGAACACCCCAGACTGGGCTTCTCATGCTAAGCCAATATCTCCAGAAATAATAACTTGTTGCATGAGCAGCTGAACTATTGAAGCCAGATTTCCTGTAGAATTGTGTCCTCTTTTCCAGATGTTCCTTTCTTCTACCTCCTCTGTAATAACCTCATGTTTCTTATGTCCTTTCCACCTGGCAAGAGATGATGTGCACTGAGGCTAATCCAGTGTGCCTTGAGAAAGTCAGAATGATATGATCTCTGCATTCCACTCAGTCTTGGGGAAATGATTGCTCATAAAGCAAATTGCCATGGGAAAAGAAGATAAAACTTTCTGTTGAGTTGGTTATAAATGACAATTTGATAACTGCTCTTCCCTGTGCTGTTCCTTTTAATTTTGCTCATATAAAGTGTTAATGTGAGATTTTGGTTATCTGATCGTAATCAAACATATTTACATGAATGTACAGATGAATCAAATGATTCATCTGAAGCACAACTTTTATTTTTACATTCTTGAAATATGTTCTCATTTGCTGGACAACATATTTGGATTTTATGACAATGAAAATTTCAGTGGTCCCCTGTAGAAATTTTTACTGTGTTCTTTTCACCAGAAATGTCACAATGTTGTCTTTCTGTTCCAATTTGGAATACAAGCTCTTCTCTTTCAAATGCCAGAGTATCCTAAGGAAAGGAAATTCTGGTTTCTGACTAGCTATAATTATAATCCAAAAGCAGAAAATATTTCATCAGAAAAATAATACTAAATACATTGGGTTTCTAGCAGGGAGGAGTGGTAGTTAAAAAAAGCAACTGGGAATTGATTGAAAACGAACCAGTAAAGCCAATCTAACTTCAATTATTTTTCTGATATAACCCTGAGATGAAGACCATGACAAAACATCTCACAGAAGGCTGATCTTCATCTTTACTACCCTTTGAAGGTCTTGAGAACGGTCACTGAAGTCTGTGTGTTCAGAGACACAGCTTCAGCTACATCCTTCCAATTTGGGACTCACACTTGAAGTAGGAGAGGTGGTCTTGGTGGGAATAACCTCTAATCAGACCAAAACCTGTATTTCTTGAGCTTCAGAGCTCTGCAGTGCCATTGAGCTTCATTTTAGTGGTGATATCCAAAGAAGAACAGCAATGTCAGGGCATTTTGAAGGAGAAAGAGTGCTGGGATTCTCCTTTGTCATTGTGCTTCCTGTACCCCATGGGTTTTAAATTTAGGATTTAAGTTATGGTGGGTTTGTTTGTTTGTTTGTTTGTTTTAGTTTAGGGGGTTTGTTTATTTGTTTTTTAGTATAATCTCAGTTTACCCAGAGCAATGAATTGTAACTTTGTTTTCATGTCTGTATTTATTACCAACGTAGTGTGTAAGTGTTTGAACATTGCATGTAGCCTAATAACATTGAGTAAATCTTCCTGCTTCCCATCTGGAAAGGTGGTTCCAAGTTTTGGTTGAAATCACTGATATAGTGGTCTGTAAAACTTCATTCCATTAATTCTTTGCCCATGTCCTTCTTTCAAGGAATCATATGAATCCTCCCCAACTGAAAAAAAAGAAAGCAGTCCTTGGAACGTGAGTTCAAAAGCTTATTTAAGCTGAAGTGAAAAATTCAATTTTTGAATCTACTTCCAGCACACTGAATTATTTCTGTGCTTCCAAAATCCATCATATGATACTGTGGTCTCTTCCACAAGACAGATTCAGGAACAATCCAGTGCATTTATCAGTCAGCAGGACAAATGTCCATCTGTTGACAGCATAAAAATAAATTTTGGAGTGGGGTAAAGGATGGTACCCTTAATGTTTGAATTAACATGAGTTGACAATATCATACCTGTGGTTTGACATGGTGTGGGCGAGTGTTGGGAAGAAACCTTCTGTCACTTCATGCTCAGCATAAATGACTGCTGTGCATATTTGTTGCTTTCAAAGGGTCATCTCTGCAATGTTCCTTATAGCAAATCTTATTTATTTATATACAAAATACCCATCTCAATGCCTTATTGTCCTTGATTCCTAAAACTAGATTTATTAGAAACTTCTCCTACTTCTCTGCAAGGGAATGTAGTGAAGCCCAAATTTCTTTTCAAACTTCAGGTTTTCATATATGACTTGAACAAAAGTTGCAGATAGATGCATATATGTTCTGATGCACAAATACATATTTCCTTAGAATCATAAAGTGCAGAGCCAGAAGAGACCTTTGTGATTGACTGTAGAATTCATGTGGCCTTCAAACATGGATTTGAAGTCAAGAGTGCTCTAAACTTTTGTTTGAGCTAGAACAAGCATATGATATGCATTTTAAAAATAAGTTAAAAACTGACCTTCAAAACAAACCTTCAAAAGGTGAGGAAGCCTTCACCGAGCCCTGTTTTTTGCAAGGTGTGTCTAGGTACTCATGTATATAGATATAACTGTGTATAAATAGCACATTCACGTAAGTGTCTTAAAACAACAGCTCAGCAAACCACTAGAACTTATCAGCACAACACATCTCTTTGGGCTCCTAAAATGTTTCTAATCTTAAGCTTGTGGCTGCTCTTTGCCAGGTCAGTGTATGGAAGAGTCTTTGGACACAGCCTGAGAACTTCCCTCCATACCTGTGTGGTGACCTGTTCTTTTAAAGCCAGATGCTAATACTAACAAAAAAACCCTCCCAAACCAAACGAACCAACCCACCAAAAAACTTCAACCAACCAACCAACCAACCAAATAATAACCAACCCCAGAAGGAAAGTACAACATCTGCTAAGTGGGATTGAGCTTTAATAAGCTCATCCTCCATTTCCAGCACTTGGACAGCAATGGGAAACAGGAAATAGACTTCACACCCCCAACACACCATCCATCAATGGACTGTGAAAGAAATGTAAGGATTACTGCCCTAGCCTTTAGGTGCCAGGCATAATTATCTAGAGATTGCAGAGTTCAGTTTTTACTCTGCTCTGCCTCTATAGTTGAGAGCTCCCCTTCCTCCCCTGTTCCCTCCACAGCACAAAGGTGCTTATAGGGGCAGGAGAGGGGCAAAAAACCAAATAAAAAGAATACTTCAGCTTTGAAAAGAAAGCAGATGTTTCTGGGATCCTGATCACAGTGCTTTAGCTACGGGTCTTGCCTGGGGCTTCCAGAAAAGCAAATACCAGAGCCCCTGTTTATTGGCTGTTTCCTTGCTCACACTGCAATATGGCTTCCAAATGGAACAAGGAACTGAGCCAAAAATCAGCAGAAAATTGGCTCAGAAAAGGGGGATTATTTTCTTTTCAGGGGAGTGAGCAGAATTTTGCTTTCAGAGAAGGAACCCTCCTACCCCCTATGAACCTGAAAAACAAATTCAAACCCTTGGCACATCTTGCTCTCTTCTTGTGGGAGGGCTGTGGTAAGGGAGATTGTAATTGAACCACTCAATAAAGATGCACATCATCACTCATTTTATTAGCATCTAATCAGTACAGCAGTGAGTGGAAAGAAAGCAACGCCCACCAATGGCAAGTCCCATGAGCTTGGCTTTTGTCAAAGAAGGAAGAGATATTTGGATTGTAAAGCTGTGAACATCTTACCAGAAGCATTGTTTTTATTTTCCTCTAGTTTTCAGTATCAGTTTCCTTTCCACTCCCAGTTTTTCAGACAGAGCAACAACTGCGACATCTTTGGGCTGGGAGGGTATTGCCTGCTGCAGCTCCTCCAGAGAGATTTCCATCTGTGCTCTAAAATCAGGACATTTCTGAGAAGTTTAGGGCCTGGCAGATAACAAGACAGAGCCTTCACCTCAACTTTTTTGCTGATGAGGTCACATCAGTAGCTCGTTTGGATGCATCCACAAAATATGCAATATTTTAGAAAACTGATCTTGGTCTTCTTCAGGGTAAGGCTCTTTATTAATGCCTTGTCTCTCCAAGGGAGCATGTAGTTTTTTTGTTTTGGCACAGCTTTGTCCATAGGCAGAGAGTCTATTGGAAAGGGGAGAGTGGGGTGTGAAACTGTCAAACCACAATTTTCACAAGACATTGTGGCACCTCAAAAGGCAGTGGCTGAATTTAATAAAGCAAATGAAATTAAATGTTTCATTTAAGTAATGTGGAAATATGTTGTTTTTGTTGGAAGCTGTGGCTGTCCACTGAAAATGTCCTTATGGCAGGCTTGCAATGACTGACAAAAGTTGGTATTTTCAATGGAAAGCAAATGATTCCTTCACAATCCAGTTTTCCATTGAGGCAAACCTTCAATTTTCTTACAGAGCAAACAAGAACTGTTTTGATGGAAGGACTATAACCAGATCTCACAAGCAGCTCTGCTGTATGAAGCACAACTGATCAGTCTGTGTGTGGCTGCTCTGTAGCAAGCAGGTTCCAGCCCAGTCTGAATCTCAACACTGCCTGCTGCTGAAAGACCCCTGCAGAAAGCTGGGATTGTGAGAGGCTCCTGACTTTACTGTACTCTGCTACTGTTCACTGGGAAAATACAAAATGTTTTCCAAGGACTGCTGTTTTATGTGTTCCTTGTTGTGTTTGCACACAGGAGGAACAAGCCATCAGTGGTGACAAGCTCTTATGGGCCAGCCTCAAGGACAGATATGATTCCACCCCAGTTTGCTCTAGAGAAGATAGGGGGATATTCAATCCTAAAAGGAGCTTCAAGTTTGTGTTGTCATCTTGAGATAGGCTGAAAAAAGGCAAAGGAACACCGAGCTCCTCATTCTGAGGCTGCAAGACAATTGCTGTGCTGTGCCTGGGTGTGAAAAGCAGTTATGTACCTCCCAAAGCAGCAGACTCCAGCTTTCTTTATTACAGAGCTCTTCTAGTGCCAGAGGAAGGGAGTAGTGGTACCTCTTTTGCAAAACTAAACAATAGTCTGGGCAAAGTGATTAACTGTATGGTAATTGGTGTGCAGATGTCAGTTTTGTCTCTTCTGTTATATCACTTTGATGACTATAGTTTGTGTGCTGCTGTGTCATAACTGGGCTATTGAGTTCAGGACAAGTTTTCCCAGTTATGTTGTCTTCTAACGGCTAGGAAAATCTGTGAAGGCCCTATGAAAATAAATCTTTAAATGGGTGGATTACATTACAATTGGACCTCTTTTGTCAGAACCTAATGTATGGTGGGTTATTTATTTTAGGCAGAAGATGTGATCAGCTGTGCTTTCTGGGATGCATGTTATGAGGGACAGGCTTGCTCCCTTGACATACATTGGCTTTAGCATTTTCTTTTTCTTCTGGACACAATAACTTCTGATGCAGTCCATACTCTATTTGGAGGTCTTTGAAAACAAAGTGCATGTATTATTCAGGTTTCCCAAGGTTGCTCAGTTTCTAGATCAAAGTAAAGGAAGCTTTTGTTTCCATTTGTTTCTTTCTCTCTTACTACCTTTCATTTTGATTAAGATTTTCACTGCAATTTTTTTAAAATTAAAATGCAATTAAGAAGACTGTGCACATCTCAGTAGTGAAGGGTCATGTTTTTTTCTTGATTTCCAGAGCAGTTTCTTCAAGGAAATGATATGGAGTACAACAGTTGTAAAGAGTCCTAAGGACAAAGGCCAAGCTATCTAGATATAAATACACTTGAATTAAATTGGAATGAAGGACATTGGACTAGTTCATGTGTCACAGGGCAACTTCAAGACCTCAGACTGAACCCCAGGCAAAGATGACTCC